>NW_022197885.1:2768633-2808548 GCF_009176525.2 Contarinia nasturtii | reverse complement strand
TGACAAACAAACAAAAATATCTCTATCAGCATCTCGGCAAAAAAAAAAACAGATACTTTTAATTCTGGAATTATTTGGAATATACTTGAAATTCATGTACATATGAAAAACATTAAACCCGTATTATTCTACTATTGTTGAATGAATAAAGTAAAAAAAATGAGCACAAAAAATAAAAATGTTTGCCAATTCACTAACCATTTTGTATAAGCCGATCTAACAAATAAAACAACAAGTGTCTCAACACAAGCGTATTAACTATTTAACTCCTTCACTGGATTTCGAATAAAGAACCTTCGCACCGTGAATAAATTTCAATGCACGAATCGCTTTAGCAAATGTTGTTATTCTTGTTTCTCAAGTTCAACGAATTGGAAACATAAAAAGCACCTTTTCGATTTTTTTTCTATGTCAAAAATCTAAAAATAGATTGAAACTATAATTTTAATGGGCCTACATTAAGATTGGTGTCAAATTTATGATCGAATCAATTACAAAGTCGCATGTGACAATTATTCCAGTCGCCCAGTTAAATCCAATTAGATCGGATAATGAGTGTTGGAATCGTGTTGAATCGATTTTACGGGCCGATAAGCTCAACATACATTAAAAATGACAAAAAAAGTCAACAAAAGTTAACATGTATTTGAAATACTTAGCGAGTGTCAATCTTATCGTAAGCATTTATAATTGAATCGGTCGTTGAAATTTTCCGTACGTGCAGTTGTAGTTGCCAACACTGTTACCTTATTGACATATGATTCGAAAGTTGATTAACATATATAGCGAAGGGAAGGGAGTAACGTAATGTCAAAAGCGAATTATGATTGAAAGGAAATTCAACGTTTGTTTAAAAATTATCTTTTCAATTGTAACTTGAAACTGAATAACAACTAAATAAATCACAACTTCTTGATCAGAGTCAAGATAATAATTAAAGAGATAAACAAATAATAATGAAGAGGTAGCGACTTTTGTACGCCTTGTTACTTTGGAAGTTGATTTTACACTAAAATCCATGTGGTGATATTTGCCCCATGTCGTGTTCGACTACGCATTTGCGACGTATCAAAAGAAATATCACACAGTAGTCTCGCGTTGATTCTCTATTGGTATGAGACAAAAACATCGCGTTTCTTTTTGGAATGAATATAAGAGAGAAGAAAGATCGACGACAAAACGAAAACAAACAAATATGTGGAGAGATAGGGGCAGGACCGGCTCGTGCTCATTCATCATAAAATTCTTTTTTATAGTAAGGCGAAAACGAATTTATAATCGAGATGAATTTTAAATACACCTCAATGAAAAGCGATTGTTTTATGTCGTGATTATAAACGGAGGCACGATCATAGCTTGAAGATATCATCAACTAATCACAACAAATTAATACTGCATTTAAATTAATGAGACTAATTATCTCCTTGCTTTTAATAATACTATTCGAAAATCTCATAAAATTTATTAATTTCGAACCACAACAATTTTGTGTTCCTTTTTATCGGAAATTTGGGCTGACCGCCAAGTCAGTGATATTTGGCAAAACCGCATTTAAGACCACGAAATATCAAGAAGTGACGAGAAACCAAACCAGCAATTTTATGGTGTCTTGATTTAGTCTATCAGTCAAATTTTATCTCCGTTTTTAAAGGTATCATTTGATGTGAATCTTCTGATCATTTTCTAAAGTCAACATTATATAATCTCTCGTCGTATGACACTGAATTTATTTTAGATAAATAAGAATTTTTTCAAAATAAAATCAATACTATTACCGCTTTGCTTGCAGCAGTTCGAACGGTGAGTTGAAGGTATGGTGTTGTTTTCAATTGACCACCAGCCACACGTTGGACAGTTTGAAATGCCATCTTTTTGTATCGTTTTTAAGCAAAACTTGTTCTCTATTACTCTCAACCAAATTGCTCACACTAGAAGTACGATTTGTTTTTGCCGTGCAATTGTTGTTGTTGTTCGTATATCAAACTTTCAAGAAATGTTTTTAATATTTGAGGTTAGAAAATGACAGCCAATTTTCTTCGAGTGAACATACTCTACGATGCGTAGAATGACTCAGATTCATTAATAAAATGCAATTTTATAAATTTATTAATATTTTTTTTATTAATATTTTTCACCAAAAAGCGAGAGAAAGTGTTTAATCGTACAAAGAATATGAATTCATTAAGAAAATTGAATGGTTGTTCGATGAACGATGCGGCATTTAAATTTCATTATCACTGTCATCGTCGTGTTTCGATTCGATACCGGCCAAATATGCCTTGTTATACCATTCAGCTGGAACCAGTTGATGGACATTATTTGATAAATCACACACCCAACTCAATTCCATTTTGAATAATTTATCTTTAAGCTCATCGTGCACTTGGTAAATACTGAAAACAGAGCAAATAAACAGCAAAAATCCGGTTAAAAGAATTTCAATCTTTAAAAATTGAAAAATTGTGAATGCTTACATTTTACCGGCCTCGGTGATGAGCTGTTCAATATCCATATCTTGCAATTTCAATTTTTCAATTTCTGTTTTGGCCGCTTGTTTCGCTTTACCAGTGGCACAACCGTAATAACCCTGCTCGTTTGGATATATTTCGAATTATAAAATGTATAAAGTAAATTGCTGCCATATTCTAATCAAATAATACAAATCTCTTACGTATGATGTTCCGGATGGTTCAATCATGTACATTTCTGGTCCATTGTGTGGATCATTCGATGCCAAAATGCAGCTGACACCAAACGGACGAACCGCACTGTAGAGTGTATAGGCATGAATGAAATTTGCCAGACGATCATTGAGCACTTTCAATGGAATTGGCCGTTTGAACTGTTGTCTATAGCTTGTAGCTTCTTCACGGGCCGTTTTCACTACGAAGTAAATAAACGGTGTTAGATTAACACAAAAACAAACTTTAATCCCAAATTTATACTTACCAATAGTTCTGCCATCGGCCAAAAGACCAGCCAATGCCTAAAGAAATCAAATGACATGGATTTAGAATACCACAAATGATGAGATTCATTTAAAATCAAACACTTACGATTCCGATGTGCTTGTCAATGGAATAAATACGAGCACCAGCGTCCTCTTCGTACAATGGGCTACGCACAATCTTTTCAACAGCTAAAACTACACCATTTTTGCCACGCAATCCAATTACCGTTCCACTTTGTTCAATGGCTTTGCCAGCATAATCAATTTGAAAGACTCGACCGTCCGGCGAGAATTGAGATGCAGACAAATCATACTGCAATTAAAATGAACACATCAATATACCGCCGAACAATTATAACTTGTCATTCAATGTATGACGTCTAACATGGTTTTCGTTTAAATAAAACAAAAATCCACAATTTATTTCACATTCTTCAGGTAAATTCAATGATTTTTACTCACCCCAGTACCAATTGAACTCATTTTTTCAAATTAAATTTGATGGATTTTACTAAAGAATGAAATTTAATGTTTTTCAAAACCAAGCAGTTGAATGATCAAGCAAAAATTGGTAAAGCTTTTGTTTTTATTAGGTTATGTGACAAATGTTGTTTCATGAATACGCTTCAGAATGTGTCAGATTTTTTTTGATGTTGGTCACACTGTCAACATCAACACCACCAATTCAACTACAGTGTTTTGACACTTTGCGTTTTTGCATTTTCACTTTAACCGGCACAGTTTTGAAAGACGATTTTTTTCAACAGTATAAAGATAATTGGGTAGGATTTTTGAATGGTAAAATGGAAATCGATGAAATAGTTGCGAATAAAATCGAAACCAAATTATTGGATGAAGTATCAGGTCCGATAATTGAGTGTAATACACATTTACAGTGTACTCCTCCGTTAAAAACTGCGGAGACTGAAACCGATGATGGTAAAGCACAAGTAGAAGAAGTATTAACAGTTGCCGATAATCGGCTTGTTGGTGCATTGGGAGAGATGTGCATCGACACTGACTATACGCCAAGTGAGGAAAAAAATGAAATGGAATTCACACCGATTGAAGATAAACAGCCTCAAAAGTATGAAGACGTCATGGAATGTGCAGTGAATAAATTGCAACCCATTGATTTTTTTCATCGAAAAAAATGTGGTCGAGCTGGCTCGATGCGCATGGAGAGGAAGTTCAAAGAATCAACGTTATCTGAAAGGATGTCTTTGGTCACCTGATGGCACATGTCTGTTAACAACTGTCAATGGTGATGGGATGCATGTCTTTGAAACGCCACGCGATTTATACGAAGCGGAATCAATTTCACCTGAACGACCGCTAAATTGTTTAGAAAGTGTTGTTCATGTCAACGAAGGTGGAATTGTCTATGACTACTGCTGGTTTCCGCTTATGAATAGCAATGATGCAGCCACTTGTTGGTAATTTTTAATTCGTTACAACTAAATTCAAAACTAATTTTCTTTTCTAATTTTCGAAATAGTTGGTTAGCAACACGTCAAAATGAGCCAATTCAACTTTGGGATGCATATTATGGTGATTTGCGATGCTCATACCGAGGATATAATGCGGTCGACGAAGTAGAATCAGCGTTAAGTGTTACATTTTCCCATGATGGATCTGAAGTGATTGGTGGCTATAAGAAAACGTTGAAAATATTCAAAACAAATGTACCGGGTCGTGATTATGAATCGATTCCAATTTCATCTCCAGCCTCAGCCATTGCATGCAATTCAGAAGACAATGTCGTTGCGGTTGGTTCGTGGTCGAGTAGTATCACATTATTAGATATAAGAGAACCGAAATATGGTGATATTTGTCAGATAAATCAACATCGTGGTGGCATAACTTATTTACGATTTTTACACGGCAGAAATCAATTGATTAGTGGTGCACGCAAAGATAATCAATTGATGCTTTGGGATTTACGTCACATCGCAGAACCAGTGCAAACTGCACAATTCACACGATTGGTTAATACAAATCAGAGAATTTATTTTGATATTAGTTCGGACACAAATTGGCTTATGTCTGGCGACACATCTGGTATCATTCATGCTTGGAATTTAAACGATTTATCGGCTGTTCAAGAACAAACGGTAAGCACAATCAAATCTGTTTGACAAGCTGACAATTTAACTGGAATTCTCTTTTTTTTGTTTTCAGTATTCAGTTCATCGTGATTGTTGTAATGGTGTTTCATTGCATCCAACCAAAGCGATTCTGGCGACATCATCTGGTCAACATCATTTTGAATTGAGCGATATGAATGATGTTGATAACAATAATGAAGGCCGTATTAAAATGCCAAGAGAAAATTCATTAATTCTTTGGTGGTGTGGTAAAACACAGGTCACAGTTTGAAAATATTTGTAAACATAGTACAAAACACAATTTTTCTATTAAGCCTTTCGGGAAAAATGTTTATTTCAAATGAATTTTAATTTTTTTTTTTAAATAAAAAACCACACGAATGTGCATGTTAAATCGGCTAAAATAAAATCTACGAATATGATTGTTTTTAATTGTAAAATGGTTAGTATTTTGGAACTTTGTATTCTGGCTCGTCATCTCTTGAGCTGCCTCCTTCCTTATTTTTCCGTTTGTGAATAATACTTTGAATTTTTTGCCATTCACGATCCAATTCGGCCTTTTCATTTTTCTCTGTCTTATTTTTGCGAGTCTTGCGACCATCTTGCATCTTAACGCCATATTGAAATGCGGCTTTTGGTAGCGCTTCTTTTGAACTCATATAGTCCGAGTATTCCTCTTGTGTATCGAAATCCCAACGACCAATCGGCCCTTTTTTATTGCCCAGATCCATTTTTGTGTAATCGACTTCATCATCGGAGTCATCAATAGCGTCATTCATTTCTTGTAAACCAGGATAGCACTCGGCATAACCTTCCACTTGCGTGGATAGCTTTGAGATGAGATTTGAATTGATTTTCGGTGGTGGTGGCACTAAAACAAAACAGAATATACTTTAGCCTTTGACTTTTGTTACTGGAATGGATAAATGCACCAAATTACCTGTGATACCGCCAGCTTCACGCTCCTCTTGTTCACTAGATTTGTCAAAGTAATTTCGATTTCGGTGTTTGCTCGATGAGGCGCCATCATCTCGCCGTGATGGTCGATATTCATCTATATCATCATAAATCGATAAATCGTTCGATTTTTTACTGCTTTTATTATCACGGCTCGAACGATTTCGTTCATTATCCGGTGCTTCCGCCTGATCTTCATCTTGCAGCAATGGCTTATCTTTGTCACGACGTTTGTTTTTCTTTCCCTTTCCACCTTGACGCAAATACAATAGAATTTGTGCCAATTTATTGATAACAATATCGTTTGTAGTCAATGTATGTAAGTCTTCTTCGTTCTGCGGCACATCAGCCTTCGATCGAATTAATGTAGTTGGAATATCGGATTCGACTTCGTCAACTGTTTCGGTGACATCATACGAATATGCCATTCTTCCCGGTGCATAAAGTTCATTGCGTTCAACATTACGAGATCGATAAAATTGAATTGTATTGAAGATATTTCGCCCCATTATAGTTCGATGTTCTGGCTCCTCTTTGCCACTACGTTCACCATCTTTTATTTCATTTTCTTTTTGTTCGGCCATTTCTGCCAGTTTCTCCATTTCAAATTCTTGCTCTTTTTCTTTCTCAATAATTTCACTGCGCACTTTGTGCAACAAAGCATAATCTAACCCTTTGACTAAATGCGTATGCTCCATATCTCCTCCCAAGAATTTTGACTCTTGAATTAATTGACGACGACGTTCGGCTGCATCAAGGCCTGATTTTGAATCGGGCGCTACAGCACGATATGCGTTTGCACCAGTTGTCGGATCAATTGGTTGATAATCTTGAGTGGAGCCATCACGACGCTCACGGGCACGATCGCGGTATTTTTCAGCCAATTCTTGTAGTTTTGTATCCTCTTGCTTCTTTAATTGGGCATAGAAATTCTTCTTTTTTCGACGGGCCTCGTGTCTCTCGGATGGTGGTGGCATATCAAGTTTGATAACACCGCTCCTAAATATGGTAACGATTGATTAAAATCAAAGTGTTTGAAACAAAAAATGTTGTTTGAATAGAACGATTATACTTACGATGACTTTGCCATCGCCTCACGAATCGAGCCTGGTGCATGGCTCGATGATGACGAAGATCGTGGCGTCATGAGCAACTTACGAAAATCGTCATTTGTTAGCCGTGACGGCGTTTGTGGCTCTTCCATTTTTGCTTGCTAATAATTTCAAACTTTGAGGAAAAAAATGAAACAAATTCACACTACGATGTCGTGTTTTCGTATACTATTTTACTCAATGAATGGATTTATTTTGACATTTGTTACATCTGTCATGTGTGATAAAAGTTTCAAACACTGGCGCTGCAGTCGATGTACGAAGCAACGAGCGTATTTGAAAATATTGAATATTTTAAATTTAAGCAAGAAAATGCTAAACTTTATTCTTTCATTTCTGAATAATTAAATTACTTTTTTCGATGAAATTTGTATTTTGTTGACTTGGTATTTTTTTTCTTCAAGTACAATTGAATGGGTTTGTAAATACAATAATAGATAACTTCAAATACTGATATGACGCTGATTCCCAGTGTTAAATTCAAAATTCCGCCGAGGTTAGAAATCAAATCAAGCCAAGTAATAACCAATATCCATTTGAGCACTTTGACCTTTTGATCATCAAAATTATAAGAAAAGCCAAAATTATTTCATTTTTCTTGTAAAATATTGGTAAAACAAATACATTATGAACTCCATAGAAAATATGCGCCGAGAAAATGTGCGATGCATTACTTTGTGTAATATTTTTACTAAAATGAACAAATAAAATTTAATTAAATCAAACATATTCGGATTTTGATCAAATGAAATACTATAGCGTCATGACTGTTGCGTGACTCTGAAGCATTGTCTGCGAAGTGGTTAACCGATAAAATAGATCATGGCATGACGGAAAACAGTCAGATGAAATGTGATTCCAAAAAGCTAAATGTGGGATACATATTTTTGTTCAGTTTAAAATGCTGTAATTTTCACTCTAAATGCACCCGAAAAACAGTTGCATTATACCTGAATCATATTTGAAACAACGAATGTCTTGAATTGTACAATTTTCCGTGGTATTTTCTGCGTTGTCAAATTGAGGTAAGAAATATGGATGACATCCACACTCGTTCCGAATTGCCATCCCAAATTCCATATTTTGACATCGTGACTGTTGGAAGAGTGTTAGGTTTCTATCTTGTGGTAAAAAACATCGCCTGGACTCAAATGGTAAGCTCAAAAAGTGTTGGGATGGAATGTTAAATTGTGGACGAACGCGAATGAAATTATCATAGCCCGGCAGAAGTGATATAATTGATGTTGATTTTGTCAAGTATTCAGCGACATTATGAACAAATGTGTTAAAACCAGATTTTGTGACCATTTTACCATCGAGAATTATGCTTACTCCACTATGTTTTCCCCAATCATTTGAAACAACCGATTGTGACAAATCATTTGGGTTAAAATTAAATGTACAACACACTCCATAAATACTACGTATATTTCGCCACTCGGTGCAATTATTCAATGAACATTCAAATACGTTCATCCCAAAGCGGTATCGTTTTAAATAATCTTCGCAGCCCTGTTATTTTGCGAATAAAATTATTTTTTTTTTAATTATACTTTACAGAAAATGCTAAACAAATAATAATGTAATCTTCTTTTCCACGACAGTTTTCTCACCAAACCAATTTCGGCCATAATTTCTGGTACTGTAAGGTTATTTGCCTTTAGAATTTCGTCAACAATATCAATAATGTCATTTTCATACAAATCCCCGTTGGCAAAACCCTGTGAAAACCCTTTCAGAATGCCTATGGCGGATTCAACACGATGTTTTGTATAATTTTTTGGAATGATTCTATTGATGAACATAATTGATATAAATGTTAAAAATCGCTTAAGTTCTGAATTTATTAGTATTTTTTGAAAAAATATTTACGCTCTTTTCAAAAAATTGCGAACTTTTATCGGTGATACGGGATCGTTTGGACACACTGTGATCGCTGGAAATGGAATTGAAGCAAGTGATTGTGGCGGCGAGTGCGAGATTAATGTGGGATTTTCAAAAAAATTCTTTGCAAGTAAATGAATTAAAATGCCAGCTAGCGCAAGAAAGGATAATGGCACTAGAATCCAAAACAATCTACAACTAATAACATTTCAAGGTTAATTTTCATTTTCTCATTTGGAAATACAAAAAATATCACTTTGATTTACCAAAAATTCATTCTTGTACTTTTCCTTAGATAGTAAAAACCGTTTATTTTCGTCATATCAGCAAATGAATAGAAACACTGCTTGAAAAAAGATTCATTGTTTTCTGTCTTAATATTCATTCTACTCATGTAGGTAATTCGTTTGACTTTGAACTGAGCCTTTCTCTTTCGTTTCAAAAATTTAAAATTCACCATTTTGGATGGAACACAAGTGCTCAAACTTGTCCGGTCAACAGCTTAAAGTAGATCCACTAGATTTGAACTGAAAACCTCTTCTAATTTCATCCAATATTCCAATGTCGGCAAACGAAAATGACTTTTTCAACGGAATTATTCCTATATGTTTTTCTAAATTGCAATCGATTATTTCTGATTCGAAATAGTTTTGGTCATAATGATTTTTATGAGCCTCATACTCGTTAATTGACTTCATATTCGTTAATTCTTCTAATATACACATCAGAGGCATCAGATGGTGAACATTGACATAAATTGACATTATTTTGGCAATTATTATAATGGATATATTAATAGCGAATACCAGTTCAATGAATTTCAAAGGTGTTTTGAAAAGAGACATGCCATCACAAATATGAATATTAATAATATTTTGAAAGCACTAAGGTAAATCGACTTAAAAAAACATTTTTTTGTTGTTTGTTTATGAATTTTGGCGACGATGAATACTTCTAGTTAAATTATTACCTTGCATTTTTTCTATAGTTTATTTGAACTTGGTCAATTGTTTGAAAAACTTTGCGTATAACATAAAATAAAGTAATTGTGCATAAATATGGGTCACTGGTACGATTTAGTATATGTATAATTCTTTGGGCACTTAACATTGTTAGCGCAGAAATACGTTGGTCCGTGTCGTCGATACTATTCGCAAAAATGCATATTAACTTCAAGAAATTGTTCGCTTTCGGCCTATTCTTTCTACTAGTAAGTGTTTTTTTGCCACAAAGTTTTGTTTTAAGGTTTTTATATGCTGGTAGTTAGTAGAAAATAACTTATATGATGAAAGTTAGTGTGCAATTGCTAAAAGTTTTCAATTTGTTTCAAAATGTGAAGAATAAAGTTTTCTTATGTGATGTTATAAATTGCAAAGTTTTTGCTACAATGCAGACGATTTACGATCAATTTTATGGGTTTAGTTTAAAAAAGAGAATTTTAGATGTATTTTTAAGCATTTTTAGAAGACAGTGTTGTTGGTCGTATTTTTTTATTTATGCAACTATGCGTATGTCAAAGGGTTGCCTTTAACTTAAAAAAATGCATGTGATTTCCTTTCCAGCCATTGATTGCTTATTCGCATCCTGTCAATGACGATTCGATCTTCGACGATTTCCTTCCAAATGATAGAGAGAATGGTCATTTTTCGTCGATGGAAATGCCAGCTAGTAGACCACGCAACAATAAGCGAGAAGCTCGACCAATTTACAATTTGATCCTTGATATTTTGGACACATTTTATACATCATCAAAGGTAACCATAATAATAATAATTTGATAATAAAATCATGCTGAATGAATATCTTCTTCTTTTTAAATAGGCCGATCTGAAGCGTTCCCAGATGAAAGGCAGCCGATACACTAAATAGCAAATGGTGGGACAGAGTAATCCTTACGTTTCGGAAAAACCCAAATGCAAAAAAAAAACTGAAAAAAGCAAAAAACAGTTTTGTACACTTGAATGTTACTCATGATTGAATTATATAAATTATCAATAGTTCTCGAATAAAGATGATTAATAATTAATAAAGTTACTTTTAATTTCTGATACACAAGTGAAATTCCTCCATTTCATCATCTTTTGTAGTAATCTTTATTGCTATGTTATCATCATGGCTTGGAACATTGTTTTCCTTTTATAAAGAACGACATTTTATTTAAACAAATATGATACAATTGAAATGTAATTCTTATTAAAAAAAACTGAATCGCTAAAAAAATAAACTTCTGTCTCTGACTTCAGATTGGGTCCTCTCTTTATGTATTAAAAATGTGTACAGATTTTGATAACAAACTTATAGAGTGGATAATCCTCCGTCAAAGTAAGCTTTAATCGAAGTCAGTTGACCGTAGATTGTAAACGAATTCAGAATACGTGTAAAATTTAGAAAAATGACAATGCTGAAAATATTATTAATGGCTTTGATTGTTTGTTTTTTGGTGCATTCAAGTGAATTTATTTTTTTTGTTTTAAATATTTGGCATTCAGATTGACATTCATTAAAGTTTATGCAGCCGTGATTTATGTTTATCGATCAAATTTGTTGTATTTTGGTTTTTACGTTTATCACCTTTATTTCAGCTGTCGTTTAGTTGATGCTTTCTTTACCGAATGTTCCGAACTCGAATGTGATATAAAAGAGGGACATTTTCGGCAATTAGGATATTTTGATTGACAACACCACAACGTTAATCTGTGTAAATTGATATTTTCGAAAAATGGATAGGCTATCTACGAAGCACTTCATTCAAAAACCAAAGCAACAATTTAAAATATAATAGCATTATTTATAATATTAAAATATTAACGCCACAATATAGATAATAGAATAAAAATTCATACATGGCATGATTTTAAACAGTTGGTTTGTGTAGAGTTCATGAACTATTTTGATCAAAAGGTCGTTTTTATGTGTTATTTGTGAAACGCTTATAAAACTGCATTCATACAAACATGCACATTTGATCCCATGACATGACATTTTTCATTGTAATTTTGTTGAACTTTTAGTGGCCAAAACCACACCCCCACAGCATCGTTTCAATTTTTCTAAAAATACTTCCAAATATGGGTCATTGTCATTATTTTCGCTGTATAAAGAATTTTTGCGAATTTTATATAAAACGTTGCACGCTTAACAGCATCTTCTGAATGTCGCTTTGGACAGAAAACAGAACATACGCATTTATTTATTTGCAAAAAAAAATTCGTGTTAAAAATGCAAATCAACATTGAAAATATTGTGCTGTTCAGCTGCTTTCTTTTAATCGTAAGTGTATTTACTACGCACAAAATTACACTAGAAAGAAGTAATAATTTAAAACGATATCCCTGACCGGGTCCGTCTGCATTTATTACTGATAAGAAAACTTCTATTTTATTTTGTAGCCAGTAAACGTTTGCAGCCTAACCGATAATTACGATGATCTATTACCCGTCAATAATGCCGAAACTGGAGATTTTCCATCAATTGGCTCATCTGAAACTGATACGCGAAGTGTTAAACGAGAAGCTCCAATGTTCAACGTTATAATGGATTTATTCGATACATTTTACATGGCTAAAAAAGTATATGGAAAACGTTCGAAATTGCGTCAAACGAGCATGCACAATGATCATGACGCCAGTTTCCTAAAGTAATTTACGCAATAGAATAAAGAAAAAATCGTGTTTTTAACGACTCTAAATAATAAACTTGCTTTCGAATCATTTTTCTGTCTGATTACGTCTAAGTCAATGAGAAAAAAGCAACACACTGAACAAAATTCTAATTGAAATACAATCACGCGCTAATTAATAATATGAATCAGACAGATTAAAGGCTTCATATTATTATTAGCCTTTGTACCTTAAACAGATGTGCTTACAAACGTATTTTTGTGTATGCGGAAAATAGATTCAGGGGACTTACATTTGAATTAAGTGTACAGACTTGAATAACATCACATCAATCCTACGTGACGTTTCTTTTGCGTTCGTCATATCCATTCAAAAACACTTTTTTTTATTGAAGTGTTCAGTGTTTGTTTTTTTTTGTTGTTTTAAAAATTTACATGCAATGAAGATTTTTTTAAATTCAAGGTCTCGATAATAAATTTTACAATTCTTATGACATTGTCTGTATTTGCATCAGTTGATCATCAATAGTGGTGAAGTGATTAGTTTCTCCCAAATGCCCTGAACGATAATATATTTTGTGACATTTGAAAGATTCATCATGTTTTCTTATTACTACCTTCGTAAACGTAAGTTTTATTATCATATATTTTACTTCAATTTCTGTGATTTTTTTCATTTCTTTTAAGAATAGCTTCGAAAATCGGTGTTTGGAAATTTGCTGGATAAATCAGCTTATATTGCATACATGCACTTGTCTCTGTGGATCACACGCAAACATTGGCTCACTTCAGCGGATATATCCAGCTAGTTTCCAAACACTGTCGAAAATTCATCAGATCCATTCAAAGAAATAAATAAAAAAAAAACGATTTAAAGATCGATTTAAAGATTTTTCCAGTTTTCATTATACAAATAAACTGTGAGAGAAATGCGTAAGATGATAGTTGAACGTTGAAATACAGATTCAATCCTCATTCTGAATTCAAGAATCTGTGGTTTCTAGATTTTACCTAGGGGGTTCCGACTTATACGAATGTTGCATATGTGAGCGAATGTTTCATTCATATTTTGTGAATGGAAGCAAATGATCACGCATACAAACTAAATACAGAAATATTTATGTACAAATCACAGCAATATGTCGCATCTCGCAAACAGTATGCGGCATTCGCGAATGGTTTCGCATGAAATATACGAATTTTCATAGATGTTGATGCGAATGAATATACTTTATTTCGTATATTCTACGTATGCATAGGAAAATGTTCATATTTTGCGAATAAATTGCCAATCGCGAATAGTAGAAAGCCCCTAGGATTTTAAACTTTGAAATAAAAACTGAATTATAAAATATTGCAAAAATTCGAAAATATCACGGTGTATCGATTTTCCCAGCATGTATCGATTTACCCCCAAACGTATGTCTTCACATTTTTGGTTTCACACGGAAACTATGGCAACTAAAAAAAAATCTAATGATGCAGAAAGTTACGATTTTCAATCCACTATCAAATGGTTGCCAAAAAAGTGTATCGATTTGCCCCCACCTTCCCTAAGTGAAAAATGAAGTTTGTCGAAAATGTGTCATATTCGAGATTTTTATTTTTAAAACTTAATTTTCTGCGAAAAAACCAACCGGATAATATTATTATGAGATTGGAGAATTATTTTTACGGGAACTTTTCACCCGCACCATCTCTATTTATGTCAGTGAACTTGATTCAGATCAGTCGTATTGAAACGAAAAAGAGGAGAAAAAACAACAACAATAGTATGGCCACACAGAGCTGTACATCTGTGCTGATGCATACATACACATGTACGCTCTCTTCATTCTTTCATTCCATTGTTATACGTATCTCACTGAACAACAGATCTATGTAGCCATGTTATTATTGCTTTTGTTTTTTCTCTTCTTCGATTCAATGCAGTGCAACAAAATTGAGTTCAACTATGGAAAACAAGATGGCATAAATGAGGGGATTACGCATTCTGTCTGGGATTACGCATTCTGTTGGAAAAAACTGATCTAGACAAAATTTCATGATGATTGCTGTTGTGACTGCTATGAGCATACTCATAATGCATGCTCATACACTCACACACTGAACGCAAGACTTTACATCATAAGTGCAAAGCACACACACACTATAGTGCACGCGCACAGAACAGAGGGAAAGGAGAGAAGCGGTTTATATTATAAGTTAGTTGCTATAAGACCACAGAACAAGAAAGACATAATAAAAATATATATTCATTGTACACAGAAGAAAAGACCATGAGTTTCATTTGAGAATATTAGATCTATTTACACAGATCGAACAATTGGTGCATAAATAAATATAGCTCAAATTTCACATTTTTACAAAAATAAGAAAAAAAATGTAGACCCAATTGGGCCTTCATTGGGGCTTTATTGGGACCTAAGTGGGATTTAAGTGTGACTTATGTGGGTCTTATGTGGGACTTAAGTGGGACTTTATTGGGACTTAGTTGGGTCTTAGAAGGTTCTAAACCAGAATACCCCATAGGGGGTAAGGAGGCGTTGGGGGTTAAAATATTATCGATAGGGCATTGAAAAATAACTTTAGTTTGGGGGGATATTTTCTACCCCAAAGCCTTGAATCAGCGTCGAGCGAAATTTTCAGAGATAAATAAACGACAACTCCCCGATAAAACGGCAGGGTCAGGATCGAAGAAATAGTGATGCCAATCGATAGAGCGTTTAAAATTACCTGAAAAATGACCCTTTCTAGAAATACCTTTCCGCTCTGAGCGTTTGAAAAAATGGCTTATTTGTCCAGGTAAAGGATGAAAAGGCGACTTCGGGTAAGAAGTTTGGCACCAAAATTGTATTGTTCATTCTGCAACATCGTTTGTCGTTGGACAAAAGCCAATGGTTCCAAATGATCCAGAATATGTATCATCGTGTGAATATATATGTAGTACATCGAGCACTACAATGCCATCCGTCAGTAAACGTAAACGTGATGACATTGTCGAATCAAAGAGCAAACAGTGTGAAGAAACAGAAGAAAAATGCGGTTTCATCAAGTGAATCGAGCGAATCCAGCGAATCCAACGAATCCAATTCTGCAAGCGCAAGCGATTCGGATAGTTCAGTGAATAGCGATGGAAAGGACGATGCTAATGACAGTTCATACAGTTTAGAAGAAGAACAACCAAGCACAATAAGTGAGTAAAATGTTTCTTATGGCTATACCGTTAAAGAGAGATTACAATTGTGTCATTGTGTTTATTTTTCAATCAACATACGAAAACGTGAACATACGTGAAGAGGGATATGTGTCGGTGTGTATGTGTATGTATGAAAATTCACCGTCGATTCACAATGATCCAATACATTTATTTAAAAAATTCTCAATAATAATTATAAATCTCAGAAAACTCAGATGTTAAAATTCAAAGTAATCAGAGCAAAATGCCATTTTAACATGAGATTTTCTTTTCACATGGTAAAATATTATTTTACCCACAACACATTTCTTTGCAGGTAAAACGGAATTTTAACATGTGACAAAATTTCCCCATGTTAAAATGGCATTTTGTCGTTATTTTAACATGAGGTTTTTTTCACATGTTAAAATGCCGTTTTACCCGCAAAGAAATGTGTTGCGGGTAAAATAATATTTTACCATGTGAAAAGAAAACCTCATGTTAAAATGGCATTTTGCTCTGATGACTTTGAATTTTAACATCTGAGTTTTCTGAGAGTACTAATAGAATTTTTATATCGTTATAACAGAATGACTCGGAAAATATCGTATCTTAAATCATAAAATGGAAACATGAAATCATAATCATTAACATAAGCTATTTTAAGTAAACTGATCTAAAAACACTTCTATTAACAAACAAAAATGAAATGAAACTATTTCCGACTGAAGAATATACCGTTTATTTAGATTTAAAAACAAAACAAAGTACAAACAGAAAATTATTGTCATAAGTGTCTAAAAGGCCCAATCCGAGCCGCATATGATATCAAATGTGCTACATAACTTTGTTCGTGAACACGTTGTACAAGATGTGCGAAAGGCCCCGTAGCTTAAAAAAAGAGAAATTAAATTGAAAATAATGGCTTGTGCAATGATAACGGAATAGTTTGAATTGTATGATACGAAATTTGGGCTGATTAAATAAAACTACATACCATGGATTGTAACATCCGAACCGGTATGCGCATTTTCATCGGTCTTCACGGCAGCTTGTTGAATGTAGGTGTAACCAGTTGTGTCATCATTCAAGGGATTTCGACGTTGAATATCTCCCTTATCATTCAATTCCATCTGAAATCCACCAGGACCTCCAGTGGTGTATAGAAGGGTGGTGTATGATATATTATCCATTTTCGACTTTTGGGCAATGCCTAAAATATTGTTTCCACGCTTTGGATATCCATTAATGGTGAGAGAATGTGAATGATCGGCCGTTATGATGATGAGTGTTTCATCTCGCTTGGAGCTGTTTTAAATTCGAAAAAAGGTAACATTCAAACTATTTATATCAAAATTATTTTTATTTTCATAAATTCTCACTCCATAATCTCTAGAGTACGCTTGACAGCTTCATCCATAGCGTCTACTTCTGAAAGCGCGCGACGTGCATGGCCTCGATGATGAGCCTGATCGATCAAACCTCCTTCAACAACTAGTACAAATCCATTTTTATTTCGCTTCAATACTTTAAGTGCTTTCTCTGTCATATTCGTTAAGGAGGGCATTCCCTTCGGACCGTTATCACGTTCATGATTATATTTTAAGTGGCCGTTGGCAAAAACACCTTTGACATAAAATATAGATTATTCATACTGAATAAAAAAATTACGTATGTGAAATACCCAAAACATATTCTGTATTTTTATGATCAAGATTGTTAAGCTCTTCGTTGTTAGTAACAACGGAGTGCGGAAGATTTCGTTTTTGTTTATCGTGGGTCCAGTCTTTAATTAAATCTCTACCGTCTTTGGAGTGACAAGCCCAAGTGTCCAGAGGATCTTCTGGTGAACCAGTTACATTTGAAACTAAACATTGTCGACCGCCGCCTGAGGACGAATTGGAAAAGAAAATAGAAATAATCAAAAGAAGGAATGGCAATTCGTCAACAATGAAAATAGTTTTTAACATTCCTAGGAAGCATTTCTCACCCATGATAACATTGATGCTACGGCCCGGTTCATCTTCGATCAGTTGCCGTGCAATATCTTTACAACCTTTTTCATGATGTTCCGCTTTCATTTTTGATTCACACTCCCACCTACATGAACAACGTTTTGAAAAGATTACTTATTTTTTTTGCTATGTTATTCCAATGCTCACCTGCGATCCGGTACATGTGCATACAGTGCAGATGGAGTAGCATGCACAATGCGTGTTGTTGTAACAAATCCGGTGGCTTTTCCTGCATCTTGGGCCCATTTTAAAATCGAATCAACATGGCTTGATTGATTCAATGATGCAGAACAATCGCCCAATTTCACCGAGCTATCGACACCACTTGTCTCGTAATTTGTTTTAATACCTAACAAACATTCAACGATAAGCATTTTCAGACAATTCATTCAAAATAAAGTACTTGATAACAACAAAAAGAGTGATATGACGTTAAAATCGAAATAAACGAACTCACCGCAAAATAAGGCAGTCGCCGTTGATGCCGAATCACATACTTGATGATCTGCACAGTATGTCTACTGGGAGCAAATAAAAACAAATTCAAACATCGATTATTTTCGATTAAATGTAACAAAATAAAAATGAATTGCTTACTTTAAGCATGCCAAAATGTGGAAATGTTTCCCAGCTCAAGTGTCCTTCTTCTCCATACTTATAAATTCGTGATGCAGTTACTGTACTTAAACCCATACCATCACCAACGAACAGAATGACATTTCGAGCCTTTTGTTTGTTTGGTTTGAATTTAAGTGAGTTGCGAAGCTCTTTGTATGCACCATCATACCATGTTCGTTGTTCAATAGGTAAATCAATCGGTGCATTTTTAATTGCCGGTTCGGGTTGAAGTACGTCTGATTTTTCCTCAAATAATATCACCAATGTGTAGCTTAGCACACCAACAAGTAGCACGATTAATATTATAAGGCAGTAAATGAGGTATGTTTTGATGCGTTCACAGGCCACATTTTCACTCGTCGGAATTACTTCACCGGCCAACATGTAATTACTTCGTCTACGGAGTTCATAATCTTCTGCTAAATGTGGATAAACAATGTAATCGGGTGGTGGCGCATTTGGTCGATTCCCATTCACACGACGTGCACCATCGGTATTGTAATTCTTCATTTTTCGAAGAACAACTGTTTGTTCATTCACACTTTGACTCGCCGAAATTTGTATAACGGAAAAAATTGTATTAGAACATAAAAAAAAACAAATCACTCACAATCACTCTTATCAAATGAACTGCCTTGAGACTACTAGCGGACGTATGGTTGGAATCATGAAATAAATTATGGCTGTGTTGTAGCGATAAGACAAGTTTTCACACAAATTCAAATTTACTATCATGAATGTGTGCAAAAGATAATTATCAAATTCATCATGATAAGCTTGAATTGGATTTTGTCGTACTACTCAATCCTTGCATATCAATTTTTCGTACTTTTTTTCAATGTTTTTAATTTTGTTTTTATTTTCACTGACTAATCTTTCGTTTCGAAGGAAGACAAATGTTTAAAATTTCATCCGACAACAAATCCGTCTGAAATTGATAAAAATAAACTGGTTAAAAAAAGTAACGTAATGTATTTTATGGCAATCAAACACTTCACTTTATTTATTCTTATAATTGCTTTCTGCGCAATTGTCTGTTGCTATTGTTTTCTCATACAAAACACATTCTGATGTAATCAAGCAAAAAAACTAGATTAGAACGGAACATTTGAAAAAGTGTGGATTGATGTGTGGCTAAACTAACACTAAACATCCAATATTTGGTGTAAGTGTTTTACACTGTTCTCGAAATAAAAATATTTATTTTTAGTAAACATAACAGCTGTACGATGAAGTAACCGTCACGTCAAACACAACACAAATCAATTCAACATAATTTAGATCAATAAAATTCAGTTCACACCGTAGAAACTTTAATTTCTGGACAAGTGGATATGATAAATTGACATTTCAATGCCAATGTATGTCACCCGAAATGTCAAAGCAACACCAAACATTTCCAAATAACTACTTAATAATTTCTTATAAGAATTTGAGAGCTTTGAAATATTGCTGACACAAACACATTCTAACTTTGAAATATGTCAATGTTAGTATTCAGCATATTTAATTTTTTTGTTGAATAATCACTCTTTTAATTACCTTCATGCGAAATTCGATATTCAAGTAATTAAAATTTTGGAAAAGTGTAAAAATGCTAGCGGAGTTGTTAGCTCCGTTGTCGATTTATGAATATCGTGTGAATGAGTAAATGCAATTATAAATCGCTGTGGTCTGTGCGACTGCACTCCAAACACTGGCTCTTTAAACATACTATCGCGGTATCGTAGCTGATTATCGTGCATTTTTTTTTCAACCCACCGAATTTTTTTCAACACATTGAGTGTTGTTAATTGCTCATATCATTAATTAACATGTTGAGAGGCGTAGATCGTTTATGCATTGCATATGTTGAACAGTGAGACTCGGCTAATTCGAATCATCAGACGGGATTCGAATTATAAAAGTCCAACTGTATGAATGACTCATTCAGAATGAGTGAGAAAATTGAAACAAAATTCTGCCTCTCACCATTCATTTACGGAAATTCTTTCGGGAGGGAGCAAGTAATAAAATGTGAAGTTGTAAAATGCGATAGTGCGAAAAAAATTGAATCAAACATAGTCGTTCATGAAGCGACGTCATAAATGCTGATAAAAATATTTCGTGCTGATAGAAACGATGGTGATGGTGTACATTAGGGTGTTTCCCATATCTGTAAATAGAAAAATGGTATTTTTTAATTGAAAGTAGACAAAATTCTATGCTGGTTAGTAGCATCGATACAACAAAGCGATTTATATCAACACTTCCCGAAGCGAAAAACGATTGTTGCCTCTGAATATGAATATCAATCACTCCATTATATGAATACAATCTCATAGTGAAGAATACTTACAGAAAAAAACACCTAGAAGTACTTCCTCGAAATGCTGAGACACAACAGTCAGTCTCAGTTAATGTAACAAATTACAATATTAATTTTTGATTAATTTTCGAGTACGAATGGTGATTGGTGATGCTTAAGGCTGCTGATTCGGTTGAACTGCTGGCTGTCGCGGTGATCGTCTGTCTAATCCTGCCGGAATATCCCATCCAAACAGCTCACAATGTCCTATTCAAAAGTAAACACACACACGGAAATAATGTATAGATTATTGGCAGAAATGATTTTTTTTCTTAAATCTATACAAATGTTTAGATATCTCAACATAAATTTTTTTTTTTATTAAAAAAATATTTTCTCAATGTCATTAAATATTGCATACATATTTATCATCGAGCGCTAAAATAGATCATTCAAATAGCGTGCATTTCATTTAATATGTAGAATATATGCAAATGCAAATTTCTAATACACATACCTTTGATGAGAATGCATTTGGCGGCGACGATATCACGATCCCAAGATGTCTTGTGTACAGCCATTAGTAGTTGCTCGTCTTCGATTTCCAATTCATTTTCATCATCGACTGCATATGGCTGTTGAACAGTTGCATACGGTGCATCAGCATTGACTTGAACATATTCCAATTTACCACTCACTGTGTTTACTTGCCAATTTTTTTGGATACACGGCCACCTTAGACAGTAAACGTTCAGCAGCAATATCGAATTCTTGCTCAGTCATGAGTCCTTCTGCCCAAAATCGCATCAAATAAAGTTCAACGACATCTTTGTTGTACCTCAATTGCCGTTTGCTGCGCTGTGCTACGATTTTTGATGGTAAATATTCGGCGAAAATTGAATCGGGCTCCGCTCCACAATTTTCACACACTTTGAATCGATGGCTCCTTGTGGCTGGATTAAATCGTCGCCCACACTTTGCACAATGCTGCGATGTACCCCACTCATCTGTTTTGCGCACACGACAATTGCGACGTTTTCGAAAGCCTTTGAGTAGTTTGCGCGTACCTGGAGCTCTCACATGCTTTTTGATTCGAATGCACGAGTTTGGTGATATTTCTGCATTTCCCATGTGAATAATTGCGGCTTTATGATTGACCAAATTCCCAGTGAGATTATCAACGGTTCGATTCGATTCGACGTACTTGTCAAACTGCAACAGCGTGTATTTCGGTGTTGTATACACGGCCATTCCTTTCTTGAGCATTTTGATACGATGATGAACGTAATCAATCCAGAGTATGCCCAGTGGTGAAGGCATTCGCTGATACAATTGTCGATTATTTCGATCGTCCTGCTCCTCTTGGGTGAACTGCTTCGTCCATCGTTTTGCCTTTACATCGCGCGTCTTCTGCTTTGCCAGCCAATGGTACTTCTTACTGGACGTTTTCATGTTGACCTGAAATGGAAAAGT
Source organism: Contarinia nasturtii (assembly GCF_009176525.2). Lineage (NCBI taxonomy): Eukaryota > Metazoa > Arthropoda > Insecta > Diptera > Cecidomyiidae > Contarinia > Contarinia nasturtii. Next base: position 2,786,347 of record NW_022197885.1, on the reverse strand, counting down.
GAAGAAAAAAATTATTCACGTAACTGTATCACTTTCTATTTCTCAATAATGCCAAAAATTTAAACACTCACTTCTTTCTTTGTTTTGATATTTCGACGAACTGTGGCATTCCATGTTTTCATGCCTGGATCGATTCCCAGTTCGTAAGCAAATTTTCCGCCGATGAATTGCTTTCGAAGAATATCATCATTCTGCATCTGTTGCTTGTGTTGCTTTGACATGCGATACATAATCGACACAGATTCACCGTTGCTGACGATGGTATAATGGAATTCTTTGTTTTTCTTCAGTTTTCGATTGATGGTCGTAAAATCGAATACTTGATTCCAATAGAATTCTTTGTTCTGGCGAATGTAACTTTCGGTTGCTTGTCTACCATCAACTTGTGGAAGTTGTTTCGATTCGGCCAGCATTCGATAGAAGACATCATTGCACATAAACACTGCCTTTCGTTGATAATCAGGCAATGGAACAACCGAGAGATTTTTGATATTTGGTATCTTCACATTGTTATCTTGCGCCCAATTGTGCCACTCATCAATTTCTGTCTGCATAACGAGCCACATTGCAGTTGCTTTGAACCAATAATCGCCTTTTGAAAAATCCTTGATGTTGTGATCATTGGTTGGGCCACCAACTTCTCGCACAATTGCAGTAACCATGCCAGTAAGTAATGTTCGCTTGTGTCGTTTGAAATCTGCATTTTGATGAGTGTCACGGATCGCATTGTAGCCTCGAATCATCAAATCGACTGCATTGTCAATGTCCTTCTTGTCGAATTTCCAACCGGTAGACACTGAGTTGAATTGCCATGCTCGCATTCGCAGATAATTTTTCAACTTCTTCTTGCAGTGTGTCGTTTGACCGGTTTTCAAGCATCGCGTGTGATTTTGGCACAGCGTTTTAAAATGATTACCAAAATAATCGTTCTTGGGCCAGGCGAAATTATTTTCTGGACTGAGCTCTTCGACAAACTGACGGAAATGTGGCTCCATATTCTCACCTTCTTTGTTTTTTTGCAAGACGGCATAGAAACATTGCTGTATCACTTCTTCGCCACGATTCTTTTCAACGAGCTGTCCTTTCTTCTTTCCTTTTTTGGCCGGATACGTTCGGTTTTTAAAAAACTCCCACTGTCGATTCATTTGTGCCGATTTCACTTTATCCAAGAAAAGTAATGATGCCAAAACGGTGATTTTCGTTGACATTATGCTTTTCTGTTCGATCCACGGTTTGACAATGTGATTGAACTCTGGTCGTAAAATTGTGTTGAGGCGCATTTTAATCGCGAACAATCCATTATCGTTTACATCATCATCAGCATCCTTTTCTTTTTGCGCATTCGTTTGAAATTTGTATCGCTTTTTTCTTGGCGCTGTAGCCGCCGTTGTTTCACCAGTCGTTGACATGTTGAACTAAAACGAAATAAAAAAAAAACACACGCGCAATTTAGAACACAAATAAAATGACAAATATATTTTCTGCACTGTGTAATTTTTAAATGAATTGAATCAATAGGAAGCACTGAATATATGGGGACAAAACTGACACTTGATGTTACCTGATTGAATGTTAAGCGTGAAGTGATTCAAAATCGACAAATTGAGTGATATTAACTCTTTTGAATGCAACATATAAATGCAAACCACACCAACACGGTCCAAAGTTGAATCGAAATATTTGCAGTTTCAGCTTGTGAATGTTTTGTTATTATCAAAACTAAACAAAATCAAACACAAAATTCACCGCAAATATCTCGTTTGAAAACAATCGGTTGACAATAATTCCAATAGAAAACCGCCAACAGCGAAAAATAAACTTCTTTGAAAGCAAGAAACAAATATAACATACACTGACACAATCCAAAAATATGTTTTAGCACTTTTATCAATCGAATCCAATAAAATTATGACGATGCAAATTCAAATAAAAAAAACATTGATTCTGACAAGTTTCAACACGATCGTTTCATTTGAACCAACACACTTCTCCACATTCCGATGTTTCTGTGTCGAAAGCATTCTTATACTGCACACATTTTTTGTTTATAAAGCGTTTGAATAAGAATGTATGGTACGGAACCAATAAACGGAATCACAGTTTGTATGTAAACACTTAAGAGCAAAAGAAACGGAATGATTATTATTATTAGCCTATCGCGATGGATATAAATGTGTATGTGTTGTATGGACTGCTTGGTTCAAATCATAAAATGATTTTACAGGCCAAAAAAACAGCTGACACAGCGAACAACACGATTCTGAAAATGCGTTGAATACTTTCTTTTGTTTATTTATCGAATTCTAAAGAATCGCAACAATATTCTATCAAAGCGAACAGTGTCGATATACGTGCAAACAGCAAAGAGAATTGTACTTCAAATTCTAATCAACTATATTTTCAGATATGTTTTCGTTTCGGGAAGTGCTAAAATCAATCGCTTCGTTATATGAATGCCATTTACTAACATAGAATTTTGCCTTCTTTGAATTAAGAAATACCATTTTTTTATTTGCTGATACGGGAAACACTCTAGTGTACATACTTACTTCATCCGTATGCACAAATTGAGAATAAAAAACGTGCTTTTTTATATTTTATCTCCTTTAATTTTATTGTTCCTCAATACGTTTTATAATAATATAGGAATAAAATTTTCTCTTTAAATCCATAAGAATAATTTTTGTCGTTTGTTTTGAAAATGCGTTGAGATTTTTTTGTTGTATTCATTTTTTTTGTCCACATTTGAATTGATTCATCAATCAGCAAATCGAATCGCAAAATGTATGAGACGTTGTCTATTATATATATTTTTTTATTCATTTCTCTCGTAATTGCGATAGGAGTGTTGAATCTACTTTATTTATTGATTTATAAATCTATTCATGCTATATGAAATAAAACATTCTATTGTAGTTTTCATACTGAAATATGTGATCAAATTTACTGAATACCCTAGTTTTTACTTTCGGCAATATGGCATTGCTGCTCATTTTCACATTAAAGTGTCTAATTGGTTTTTGTAAATTCTAATCAATACAATTAATCATTTAAAAAAAAACTTCTTGAGAAAAGTGTAATGACCAATAAATCAAAAAAAAAAAAAATCATTATTTTGTCGTGATCCTGAAGAGAATTTGCATCGGCCATATTACAAATACTTCGTCCACACATCAAATATGTCTTCATTTTTATACGTAATCTTGAACTATCGCTCTAGATATTTCAAACAATTCAATTATAATGTGGTTAAACTAGTAAAATTGGTAAAATAAAATCGTGTAATAGTAAGTTCAATTTTTTGTTGTTGTTATAGCGACCAAATATATTAATAGAAAATAACATAAACACGCGCACAAAATGGTGAAATGAATGGTTTTTCAGTTTTGTGCTGTCAGAATAAGTGTGAATGCAATAGGTGGAAAATAGGTTATCCCTTAATTAGCAACAGCCGCATCGGTTGAAATTGGATCGGCGGCCACCGATGTTGTTTCAGTTGTGGATGTTTCCATGCTGGTGTTTTCAGCATCTTTCTTTACGATTTTCGAATCACCTGAAATGACCGAAATAAACCAATTGTTTTCATCAATTTAACATTGAATTTCGTGTAAATTACAAACCTTCAGATTCGGCTCCTTCATTTCCGGAACGTCTACGCTTACGGCCGAAGCGCCATTGACGAACGGCAAACTTCTGTGGAGGCAAGAGGTCCATTCCCAATACCTTCGAATGATAATAATAATAATAACAATTGTTTGTCAATTGTTTTCTATGTAAATAAATAACATTGATGTTACCTTGTAAATTTGACGGAATGCAATCATACGCAAGAATGTTTGCGCCGATACAGTCAAATCTTCTCTTTGTTGTTTTGTTAAGCCAAGTAATGCATCTAGTGGATCTTTTTCACATGGATCCATTAAACCGGGCCCATTGATCAGTAATCCAGTGGAAAGTGCTTCCATTACACGACGCAAACAATCGCCTGGACTCAATGGCATGCCAGCCGACGATATTATCTTTTCGGTTAATAGTTCCAATGCCTGAAATATGGAAGATTTATTAAATGCATCCTTTTTTTATATTTTTCATCGTTTACCCATTGACTGAGTGGTGTCCATGTGTGAACGCGTTGACACAAATCTCGCAATACACGAATGATCATGACACATGATTGTAAACCAGTTGCTCTAGCCTAAAAATATCATTGAATTTTGTGCGAACCGAATTCAAATACACAAAACACAACAATTGTGCAAAAGTAAAAACAAACAAAAATAAAATGATTTATATTAGTAAATGTTTCATGAAACCGTAACCGCCACATGACTAAAATGGCACACATTTTGAATGAAATTCTTTCTTATTTTTCGCACGCTTACATCATAATTTTTCATTTCACGATTTTCAATGAATTTGCATTTGAAGAATATTTGATTACCGCCTATTAAAATAGAAACTATGATTGCCAAGGCAACGCATGCGAAAATTTCAACAATTTCATTCAAATTACGTTCCATATATTTTCATGGAATAAAAAGCAATACATTCTACAAAAAAAAAAATGTTCGATGTAAAATAAGTTTTTGATACTTTTTCAATATTTTCGATAAAAAAATTAGGTGCTTGATCTCTTTAGCTAGGTTTTAATTGTACTTTATAATAAAATCTATCATTACTCTCTTCTCTCTTTTTTTCTTCTTCGCAAAGGAAAAATAAACAAATTGAACAACAATGAAAACGAAAAAAATGTATTCTTTATCCTTTCTTCGACTTTACAGGATTGTCAGAACGCAACGATCATCTTCTACTCCTTTTAAATTTGCTTCTTTTTTTTCTTAAATGTGTTCTCCCTTCAAATTGAATTTATCATATTTTCTCTTTCTCATTTTCTGGTGACAACAATTTCAAAAAACAAACCTGGAACCATTTCGCGTGCCTCAATGCAGCAAGAGCTTGAAGACATGGATCGCGTGGCAGTAGATCATCGGGATTCGGAACCGTTTGTTCCGTTGCTGTTGCAGCAATATTTGAATCTAAAGTGCAAGGTAGTAACAGGGTGTTTGACCATTAACACAGAATAAGAAATTCATGCTTTTGACATTTGATAAATACTCCAAATACAAATATAGAAAAAAAAATTCAAATCATCTAAACTGTAGCAAAACTCAAGTCTGTAGTTTTTTTTTTATTTTTTTTTTTGATTACTTTGGTTAGTCACTCGTTTGGTGGTAGTTCGTGGCCGAGAATAGCACGTAACAATTCGAAAAGAGTTTCTAACTCTGATCGAATGATTTTGGCTATTTTATCTCGATTTGCTGACATATTTGTTATTCTGGTGTCTTTTTTTATTTTGAATTTCGATATGGAGGATTTATCAATACAGTTTGTCAGCACACGTTTTGTATTTTTTGTATCGTATCGATCGGCTATTTAAAATGGTTTCTTTTTTCTCTCGATTTCAGTGTGTCATTCTGAAAATCGTTTAAAGAACCGTGACTCCATTTGTTCGATGTGTAAAATTTGATGGTCAAAAATCCTGTATGCAATTTTTCCTTCACTTCCGCAAGTTTTTTTTTACATACATGAATATCGTTCATTTGCTCGTTTCGTATCATACTTTCATTTTTTGGTTTTCTTTGTGTGTTGTTTTTTTCTTGTAATTATTGATTGAAAAATCATAAGAAAAACGATTGCTGTTTTTTTTTCGCTTTTGTTTACGTTCATAATAAATTTAGCTCAGCGCGTTGCCTAGCTAAGTTCGAAGCACTGAATTTTATTATACAAAATACTCAACAAACCACTAAAATTCTATTGTTGACTGGATAATAATCTCATCATGAGCAAAAACACATCGAAACCATTGTGATGTAGCCCATTTATATCTTATGTATAAAGGCCAAATCACGTTTCAATGCATTGATGCCACATTTGCGGTTGGACTTCAAATTGAAAAACGACAATCAATTCGAGCAAATGCGAATTCAATTGCGACGAAATTATGAAACAGAAAATGAGTCAAGATTCAGAATTTGCTCGATTCCATTCATTGTTTAATTTCATTTGCATGTGATCGATTGCAATATGTATACGAATTGATTTGCTTCGAATTGATTACGATTTGCATTTTAAAATCCAATTCGATCGGGTCGTTCCAATACGTTTCCGTTGTTTCACTGCTCTTGAACAAATTATCACAAATCGCGCATTCTTTTTTCTTTCTTTCTTATTTTTGCACTGCATCCGATTACTCATGCCATTACGGTTTTTTTTCGTATTTTTATTTTTAATTCGCAACAAGGCGAAATAAGTATTGGACAATTTCAAGAGATGTTCATTTGGTTCGTCAACTCGACGAAAACACTTTTCACTTTAGTTTGCCGTCACATTTCCATGATATTAATTGATTTGTTCACGCGATTGAAATCGGCATGTCTCAAACGATGTCCAATAATTATTTATTTCTTTTGTTTTTTTTTCTTTCCATTTTTATTTTTTCTTTATCTATTTGAATAAAGTAATTGGCGTCCGCTTTGTTGATATTTTGTTCGTGTTGAATTCGAAAACAAATGATATATAGAATATTGGTAAGAACGGTGGAAATTATTATTAATTTGACCTATTTTATTCAAATGTACATCGTATTTTTGGACTTTTTCACGGAATTCGATTCTTTTTTTTTAAATAGTCGATACGTCGACGCACGTATCAAAATCAAATGTTTAAGTTCGGAAACATGGACAAAGGTATCGAAAGTGTTGCCATTTAAATTACGAGAGATATTCGAAATAAAATAGGTTTGATTTTTTTGGCCGATTTTTGGTTATTTACACAATTTTTTTTTTTTTTTTGCTTTTGTCCGCACGCTGATACGATTTCGAAGCACCAATTTCAGATTTGCTTCACTTTAAAAGTTTTTTACTCTGCAGAAGATCACAATATTCTCCTGAGATTTTATTTAGTTTATTTGGTCACAGGTATCATTTACACATGACTAAATCAACTTTACTTCATATCGAGTGTAACATGGTGAGTATGTTCACAGGATATAAAAAAACAAGAAAAATTCCACGGATTTCCAAATCATCCATTTGATCCATTTGATTGTCGAATCTGTGTGTTTAGGTTGAGTGTTCTAGCCACCGAAACTGGTAACTCGAAATCGAGTGCTTTCTCTCCGAGTGATTTATTCTTTTATTATTATTATTTTTTGCTTGCAAATCAGTTATGTTTGATGTTATTTTTCATAAGTGATTGATTAATTTCTTTTTTCATTCATATGAAATGAAAACAGGGAAAGAATAACAAACGGACTGATTTGAATGACTCACCTTGTTGCTGAGGATCACGAAGTAGTGGCGATGTTAGGAAAACTTTAACCGTTATCGTATCATCGGAGACCAAAACGGCACTCTCTTCGGGCTCCATTGTCACGGTGAATTGATGATCTTCGGAAATTTGCTTCAATTGCACGGGCAGCTCAGCTGCGACACGTTTCAACAATGATACTGTTGGCTTTTCAGCGCATAATACTACCAATTGAACAACTTTATCGCCTTGAAGCAGAAGACCTACAGTAAATGACACAACCACATAAAAATAAGATCGAAAGATTGCATAGATAATATACAAAAATACCTTTTGCAAGTAATCCGACTCGCATAACACCCTTAAGTAAACGAATTGAGCTGCCTTCAGCCTCTTTATGAAATGAGAACAATTGATTATCGCGACCATCTTCTTTCGGTTTGGTCTCTCTTTCTGCACTTGTACTATTAGCTGCTTCGCTTTCATTTGGTTTTGTTGCATTTGTTTCGTCAGTTTCGGTTTTAGTTTCGGTGGCTGGTGCTTCGACTTTATTCACGCCGTTAGTAACATTTTGTGCCGATTTATCGGTCAATGCATCCGATACGAATTTCAGAGCGCGTTCAGTATGCGATACAATACGTTGAATCAATTGTAATTCTTCTTCTTTAGGATAGATTTCGGCATGTTTGGCCACAACATGACGATCGTCAAAGGTTTCTGGTCGTGCGCGTCCCGGTGGAACCATGCCAAAGAATGGTGCATGCATTGGTGCCCGAATGAATGGCGGTGCTGGACGACCTGGTGGAAAACCTCGATTCCATGGAATATTATATGGCATATTATCGAATTCATTATCGAATCGTCTACGTTCATCCCAATACATTCCATCGCCAATGTCATTGCTATCATCGCCCAAATTACGTTGACGATTCCAAAAATCTGCTTGCATTGCAGCTCGTTGTGCTTTTGCTTCAGCAATGCGTTTTTGACGTGGTGTCGGTTTTAAATCAACCACCAAATCTGGTTGAACTTTACGTTTGTATTGCAAACGATGACGACGTCCTTTCATATGCATCTCCTTTGCATTTGGATCATTGAATCCACATTCGCATAATTTACAATTGAATTTTATCATTTTGCCATCTTCACCTTTTATCTCTTCGATGTATTCATTGCCAACGGGCTTAATATCGTCTTCCGGAAGTGATAAAGCACTATCGTCTTCCATGGATTCAACTTTGTTTGGATTTGTCATTGTTGCGTCTGATGGGACCGTTGCTGCTGCTTGTTGTACCGAAACATTTGACGGTGGTACAGAGCCTGCGGTCAGTGCGGCTGCATCGTTACTTCCTTCGACCGCACCGCCGGCTGGGACAAAGTTTACTTTGACCGGTTTTTTAAAGTTTGGGTCGACGGTTGGAATTGGTTTGCCCAATTTTTGATGAAGTTTCACTACTTTTTGATGCTTCGAACCACGAACATGTGCTGCATATGCATCGTTACCGGTACAAGTTACACTGAAATTTTAAATTTGGAGATTAAATATTCAATTTCATTTTTGTTACCGAATGTCGTTATTTACCCGCAAAGTTCACAATGCAAATTATTGCCACGATTTTGACTTGTTTGTACCGCTGTTGCGGCCATTTTTAAACTAGCTTCACGTCTTTTATGCTTTTGGCCTTCCAAATGTTCACGATAGGTTTGCGGACCAGCACAGCTGATTTTGCACACTTCACAATAATGCAATTGTTGGGGTTTTGGTTGTGGCTTCGGACGTTGTGTTTTCATGTTACCCTTTTTGAATCCTTGCCAACCCGGATTCGGTCTATAGAAAAGCAATGAATTTTTATAAATTCATTGAAATTAAATTCATCGGAAGTAAAGCAATCAAATTAAAAAAGGAATTACCCATTGTTTGGTTTATTTGTTTGTTGTACGGCATACATAGTGGCTGCACTATACAATGCGGCATCATAACTCGAATAATTGCTAGAAGTAGTTGTTGCTGGAGGTTCTATAAATATGAAGAGAGAGAAAAAATCGATATTTTTGTCAATGTTACAGTGATACCATCTAAATGTCATTCATTTTCTCTCAAACTTGTTTAATCGATAAACGTGTCTGTGTGCGCTTACGTTTTGGTTGGGCATTGGCTTGTGGATTCTGTTGGTAAGCCGTTTGAGGTGCGTATGCTTGATTTGCATTGTATGGAGTAGTAGCGACGACTGGTTTGGCTTGTTGTTGTGGAACATTGTTTCTGGTAGGACCAGCAACATATTGTGCTGTTTGATATCCGGTCACCTAATCGAAAAAAAAAAATCAATATGAAATAACCATTAAAATCAATTTTAAACGCTTCATGAATAAAATAAAGTATACAAACTTTTACTTTTGTCGCTGGTTGGGCGGTTGCGTCTGCATGTGCAGCATATGGCTGAGCGGCCGCTTGATAAGTGGCAGTAGATGTTTGTTGATAATAGGTTTTGGTTGTGTCGTATGTACGTCCATAGCCATAATCATATGTGACACTTGGTGTACCAGCTCCTGTGATATGAATACGCGCATATTGAATACAGACGAAAATAATAAAACATAGTTTTTACTAAAGAGTAAAATGATTCATGAATGTTTAATCAATGTTAAAGTGAGTGATAAGTATGACACCTTGAAAACTGATACACTTATCAATTTAATGGTGACAAATTGCGTTGTTAGTTGCATTTTCATATTGAATTATTGACAAGGCAAAAAAAAACCGAATCGTTCGGAAAATGATCGTGCATTTTGAAAGGTTTTTTATTCCGCGGATGTTTTTTTTCTTATTCTTCTTAATATTTATTACATACCAGCATATGTTCCTTGGGCTGCAGCTTGATAAGCAGCCTGGTCGTAGGCACCCGTTCGCTGCGCACTATAGGTTGCAGCAGTAGCTGTCGGTGCGACTGCATTGTACTGTTGAGCAGCCGGATAGGTTGGGCCAGTCGCAGCAGCCCTATATAAAATAAAAATCAATTTTCAATTAGTATTGAAAAATGTCGTAATAAATTTTTATTTTTTTAAAACAAATAACATTCAAATAACACAGACATTGCATGAAACAAATATCGATTTTAAATATGAATCAAGAATTTCACGATGAAAATATGACATCACAGACAAAATATCGATCGCATTGACGCCATTACTGAAACACTCATACTCTGACGCATAGCAGCGAAAATATGAGCCGGGTTCACATTTAATTCCAATTCATTTTAACTCACCCATATTGTGTGCCACCATGTGTAAATCCAAAATAATTATTTGCCGACATTTTTAGTGTATTTTAATGTATGCAAAGACAATCAATTGATTTGAGATTTAAACGCAATTTACCGATAAACTTTCACACACAAAAAAATTATACCTTTCGGCTGTGTGCCGAGTCTACTGTCTAACTCTTCGACACAATTGCCACAAATGATTCTCAAATGCAAAATGCTTAAATGTGATAGGTGGATAGAGCGAGAAAAAACTATGTTCAGAGATGAAAAAGAATGTGTGATAGAAGCGCCCTCTTGCAGTAAAATACATACTGTCGATTGTGTTCGTCATTTCATTTTTTTGACATTTGCACTTGCATTGGTGGTTGTGAACAAGAGAGTTCCGAGAGAGAGAGAGAGAGAGAGGAGAGAGAGAACAAAGCCGAGAGAAAAGTTGCCTTATGTCATTTGAACAAATTGTACGTGTATACGGTAACAAAGTGCCAATGTCAGCTGTTGATTGGAAAGTTTATTTTGGTTTATCGTTTAGATTTAAGTTTTATTTTGAAAATTAAATACTAACCGTATATATTGTGAAATGCACAAAATTTGTAAAAAATTCACAAAAATGACAGAGTTTTTAGATTTAAATGATGATTGTCTCGAGCATATTTTCAATTTTTGTGATGTAGAAACTACGGTTTCACTGTCAAAAGTGTGCAAGCGCTTGAATGCACTTGTGACACAGATTCAATTTCCAAAGCAAACAACATTCAGTTGTACAATTCGTTCATATGAATGCGAAGAAAAAGCTCGTAACATTATCGAGGCGATCGGAAAATATATTGTAACTCTTAAATTATGTCAGACGTCTGAGATCTTTTTGTTCTATCAATTTTTGGGTCGTGTAATTGGTGATCGTATTCGAAAATTATCAATCGTAACGCCACACATTTCGGACACGTCACTACAAGCGATTGAACCAGTTTTGCGGCGACTCGAAGAGTTGCAATTGCGCATTGCCAACACCGATCTTAGCGATGATGATTTAGCCTTATTGACACGTTGCCCAAATTTACAACGTTTACATATCCAATGGGACACATCATTTCTGCAAAATACAGGCACATGGAATCGTCTCGAAGAGTTGTCATTAGGCGATAACGAGTACATAGCTAACGATACTTTTTCTGAATTTATGCAGAATAATCAACAATTACGAAAATTGAAAATTGGCGCGTTCAATTGTGATGTTGAACTTAAAGACATTGCAACGTATTTAGCAAATTTAGAGCAATTGGTTTTATTTCAAAATTATTCCGATTTATCGGCCGACAGTATTTTAGAATTGCAACGGTTGACTCATTTGAAGCGGTTAATTTTACGAAATGTTGAAGCGAACCATTTCGGAGGCGTCGTCAACAATGTGACCAAATTGAATTTTTTAAGCGAATTACAAATACAAGCTGAATTCAATCAATGTTCCGACGACGAAATATTCGAACCAAAGCAAAAGAATATTGTCAAGATTGCACTGGAAATGCCACAACTGCAAGTGTTTGGAATCTCATTTTGTAAACTAAAAGAAGAAACGATCGTGGAATTCATAAGATTTGCGGATAATTTGCGGAAAATTCACATACATGATTGTGATTTTATGCTCACACCAGACAACATTGATGCTATCATTAATGCACGAAAGACAATACGTAATCGTGTCGATCCGCTGATCATTTTCGTTGATTTTATTGATGAAGGCATCACCGATGTAAGTCACTACTTTTTTTTACCGGTAAAATATTTTCTGTCAATGAAATGTATGCTAACTAAAACTCGTTTACATTTTCTTCAACACATGTTTTTTTGTAGCTTTTACGAAAGCCGGATATCAGTGCTCATCTAAAGGCTTTGCCATGTCGCCGTTGTGAAATCATCCCAGTCGGTTTCTTCGAATAAAATGGAGCAACTTTTTGATCATGTTTATTTTATATTTCTTCATGTTCTGTACACAAATTAATTATCATTTAATCAAATGATTTGAATAAAACTGTTACAAAATCAAAGCCACAAAGAATTTGAAATATTTTCCACTGATTTAAATGTTATAAGACGAACACCGTAATGATTCGGATAAAGAAAAAAAAATCCAGTTTTGATGATGATTGATGCAAATCACTGCAGAGGCAGCAGCTGATAACAGTAGTATGTATTTGTATGTTTCATCCACGTTTTTAAGTATTAGTGTACACACATACACACATTACACACATTATACACATACACACATACACACATACACACATACACACATACACACACATACACACATACACAGATTACTAAAAACCAACTTTTTTCAATCAAAAATCTCAAGCGAGCAAGATTGCGAAATAAATTTATTATTTATCACTTTGAATTATTATTCAGCAACACATTTTTTATTTCATTTGAGACTTTGTTGCTATTTTCTTGCGATAAAGATAAACCATCATGATACGAAAATACGAAAATACGAAAATACGAAACCATCAAAATGACTTTCGGTCTAAAAAACAAACGTCATTTTTGTACCAGTCATCTCTTTCTAACTTTGGCACTCGCACTGGATGTTTCGTTGACAGAAAAGGTCGACTATACAACTGTGGATAACGAGCTGAATGCGTCATTGTGAAACATACATTGCTTATTATTCGTGGTGAACATTTCACGTCAACAGCCATTGCAACCTAATCAAATAAATTTCGGTGGAAAAATAATTCCGGTGTGCGAGCGAACGATTGTGTGTAAAAGTGTTTTCGGTTGATTGGGACGTTGAACGATTGAGTGCGGGTAATCTAAATATTGAAATGACAAGAGAAGTGCAATCTGTTTTTTGTTGTGTTTTACCATAAAAGTTTCTCATAAAATTCTTTATTTTATGTTCTGCACTCTATAGATTACAGGGGAAATATTTGAGATGATTAAAATGCCAAAAAGATCAGAAAACAATGTTGAAAGTGGCTCCGACACACTGTCCGATAAAAATGATAATAGTAACTCAAGTAATTCAAACACATTTCGAACAGCACAATCCGCCAGTGGAAGGATAAGTCCATTACCTCTTCCCACTGTCAAATACTCCGTGCATGAAAACGTCATTAAGAGCATAAGCGAACACCGGAAATTGATCCAATATCGACGTGGCGAACAACCAGGTAAATATTCGACAAATTTGTTGAATAAACGCAATTATTGAAGAATGAATTCCATTTTTTTAGTGATTGGTTTATTAATTGGTGAACAAAAGCACAAAAATATTGAGATTACGAACGCAGTTGCATTGGAGGGTGACAGTATACAGAATATCAAAATCGATTCGGAGAGTATTCGTGAATTCGAATCATTCGGTAATTTGAGCTTGGATTTTAAATAACTCTTTCTTTTGTGATTAATATAGTTAAGTTGCAATTGGATGCAAATGGTAAACCGATACATCTATCAATTACCGATGATGATTTAAATACAGCCGATTCAAATCCAGTATATATTTTTGAATTGACCACACCGTCATTTCTCATTTCCAAATCCGGCTGTTTGACTGTGAACGAAGCGGGTTTGGATCGTGATCCTCCAAATCCAGGCGTATATCGATTTCAGTTGATGGCTCGTGATGCAGCGTCAAATGCGGCCAATGCACCGCTTAGCATGACCGTTACATTAATCGATAAGAATGATAATGCACCAAAATTCCAAATGTATCTTTTTCACCGAGGCCATTGACAACAATGGCGATTTGATGGAGCGATTTGCCACCGAATTCGTTGCGTGCCCATTCTAACGCATTGAAACAATTATTGGCCGAAAAATCACACAGAAATATTGTAAGGATCGAGGGGCTTAGCATTCGTCAATATTTGAATGACAATGGTTTAATGGAAGAAAATCCAGTTGCAACTGACGTTTGATTCTATATTATTGATCTGAAAACGAAGAAAATTTTAGATCGAAATGATGCGCTCATTCAATCGCAATTCTTTGAAAAAATTTCACAAACTGACATCAACTACGAAGCGTCAAATATTGCATATGCCACTGCACAAGGTATATTCCAAACCGACTACGTTATACAGTTTACTAAACGTAGTGGTACGCGTAGTCTCAACGATTCATCCATTTGATATATTCAGTCCGGTTGCCGCTGTTGACGATCAAATTAAAAAGACAAAAACTGCGTCAATATTGCATTGCTCATTTTAATTTTTGGTATTTTTGTACATTTGCATTTCGTGGACAAATTACAAAAATTTTAAACAAAGAATGCGACAATATACAGCCGCTTCGACAAATACAACGTCAAGCATTAAGAATTATGACAATTATCATGTGGTTTTAATGTATTTGTTTGTCTCTTGTTTTACATGTAATTCGCTGCAGCGAAAGGATTTCGACAGTTTACTGTTGGTTGGTATACAACAACCAGTCCATCTAACGAAGAAATCACAGTGCATACGCAGTTTTGCAATATCATCGGCTGCCCAATCATATTGCGCCTTGATTTTGTTGGGTGTGAAGAAAAGGTAACTTTCTCTTTCAATATTTTTCATTTTCAAATCAACTATTTCTATCCAAAATAATGATTTTATTTACTTCTCCTGATATCAGCCGAAAATAAGCATGCAAACATTAGTAATTCGTTGTGTGGATGACAAACCAGGATCTATGTTTGGGGATGTGACACACATGCTCGATGCACGAGGCAAAAACGTTTCAATTTCAAAATCGGTCGCATTGGATCCAGTTTCCGGCAGCTCAAAACAAGTATCATCTTCGAATGTGATGACTGTAGCAACCATTCCTTCTCTCAATGTTTTCCTGAATCGTCAAACGGTTTACGCCATGTCCACGGCATTTTTAGGATACTCAAAAGAAGAAAATTTAGGTCAATATTCATCAAATTTGCAATTATTTGGAACAAACAAGGAATATGTGATAACAATGAATTTCCTTTTTTTCCTTCAGTCGTTGGTGGATTGGTCGGTACAAAAAAGGGCAAAAACATTAACATATTTCGATCGTTCAAACTAGTCAGCATGGCTAATGACCAAGAGATTACCATTGATAAGGATAAACTTAAAACAGTTGTTGAATGTTGTGAGTTGAGTCTGGCTATTCAAATAGATTTTTTTATGTATTTTTATGACTCAATGTGTACTCATTTATTTCTCCCAGAAAACACATATTTTCTGATGTATTTTACTGTTAATTTTTTTATATACAGACACAGAAGAGAACAAAGATTGGATGCTTCTTGGTTGGTACAATACTCGCAGTCGACTGACTAAACAAGACATCAAAGCGCACAAAGAAATATGCAAATTTACCCAAGATTCTATCATGCTTCAAATCAGTTTATCACAGAACAAAGTAAGTTACATCTATCAACGAGTATTTTACTTTCAAACAGAACTTTTCTTTCGATTTTTTACCTTAGGAAGCAATAATCAAAGTCTATGGTTCTGCGACAGATACCATTGATAGCAAGACGGAAACATTTCTTTTTAAATTGCCCCACACCATAAATTCTGCGAATTTGGAAAAACATCGCGCGATTTACGAGCAATATAAAAGGAATCAGGTACCAACTAGATCTATAATAGCACTACTTGTAACAATTATAAGCACTAGTATTGGCAATGTTATAGCTTCTAGTAATTGGCTTATTCAATTGATTTCTGTTGGGTTTGGCATATTAATTTGTTTTATGTTGTTGTTCTGGGATAAGCCGTTTTTGCTTGTTGAACGATTTTTTATTTGGCTTGAAAAAAAGTGATTGTCGAAAAACAAAATTAATAATAGAATTCATTATCATTTGCAAATATTCATTTCATTTCATCTTTTATTCACCGTAGTAGTTCCTTTCAGTGTTTGGTTTGAAATTTCTTTTATATGGTTATTGCTAATGTGTTCACGACTTAAGTACTTTGTATTTCAATTAAAACCGAGCACTTTTAAGTTAATAAATTTAGCGCTTATTTTAAACTTTCAGTGTGTGTCGAATATTTCAATTTTCTTTTTTCTAAATGACAGGCCCGCACTAAAATATCGGTTTATCTTCTTGAGATGATTCAGAATGTACCAGATCGACTTTTAAAAATACATAACACAATTTTTGGCAAGAAGAAAGGTTACGCTGATAAATAAAAATTGCACAGAATTCAAATAACTTAATTCTAACATATGTTTAAATCAACAATTGATATTAATAAAAAAGAACTCGATTTGATCAAAAAAAATTTAAATTCACTTTTCTTTTGTTGTATTTTTAAAAAAAAAACTTTGAAATTTCAAAAAATTATTTTTCTTGTTCATCATCAGAATGAAATGAAACTTTGCATGGCTCAGTTTCTTCACGAAAAAAAAATTCCCTGAAAGTTTCATTCCAATCGGATGAAAAATTAATGTAGCTCCCATACAAAAGTTGGAATTATTTAAAAAAAACTTTGAAAATAGATCATAGCCATAGTCATGACTGTGAATGTACACTTAGTGTACGGCGATTCCATACGAACGTGAACGGTTTTTGGGTTGATGTTCAAAATAGTAATGTTTAGTGTTTGCGATCGATTCAGAATAATCAAAAAATAAGATTCTACACAACAGTTTGGTCATATAGGACCTAAAAAATGAAAACGACCCCATTCGATTTTTTGAAAAATGTCGAAACTCGTGACATTCAATGATACCATTTTCGAGTGTTTGGTAACTATACCAAAATGTCTAAAAATCGTTGGGTAGGGCCAAAGGTCCTCCATCCGTTCCACCGATTTTTTGGGTCCGACCGCCACCGGAGGTCTCTCAAAAGACGAACCGAAAATTCGGTCCATGTGAACCATGGAAGGGTCCCACCCGGGGGGTCAACTTTTTATCCACATTTTGAAAGCTCCTTCATAGCCCTACCCAACTATGCATAAATAAGCCGTTTGCAAAGAACAAAATGAAAAAGTTCTCCTTCGTGGTATC
This sequence comes from Contarinia nasturtii, assembly GCF_009176525.2. NCBI lineage: Eukaryota > Metazoa > Arthropoda > Insecta > Diptera > Cecidomyiidae > Contarinia > Contarinia nasturtii. Next base: position 2,768,795 of record NW_022197885.1, on the reverse strand, counting down.
TCATGATCTTCGACATTTTTTTCGGTTTTTTCCTATGAACTTTTTTCGCAATCTTGCTCGCTTGAGATTTTTGATTGAAAAAAGTTGGTTTTTAGTAATCTGTGTATGTGTGTACACTAATACTTAAAAACGTGGATGAAACATACAAATACATACTACTTA
>NW_022197885.1:2665538-2738633 GCF_009176525.2 Contarinia nasturtii | reverse complement strand
GCAAATGATACTTTAATCGTTTTATTTTGTAATCGTAGTCCATTCAATACATTTACGGCCTGTTCAGCATCTTGTGCTTTAACATAGTTGACAAAACCGTAGCCCAAACTTTGGCCCTTTGGTGCGCCTGGATTTAATGGATCGGGAAATACAACGGTTTTATCACGCACTAATTTCACACTTTCCACTTCACCAACACTGCTGAACAATGATCGGATCTCTTCTTCGGTCATCGTTTGTGGCAAATAGTTGACAATCAAATTGGTTTTATTTTCAAGTGAGCCATCGAGCGATCCTGTATCACCATTTTTCTGGGCTTGTTGCTGTTGTTGTTGCTGTTGCTGTTGTTGAGCTGCGCCCAGCATGGCTTGGGTCTCAAGACCTCCCGAAGCAATTGTATTAGTCATCATTTAGATTACGTAGATTTTTGACTTTTTACCTCTTGACTTTTTATCTCTGTCTCTCTCTATGTGTGTGTGTGTTTTAACTCGAACTCAGCTACTGGCTATTCCAAATAAAACCACGTTAAACAATTCTGTTTACAATATTTTTTTTATATTATGTGATTGAATTTAGTAAACGATAAAATAGTTTTGATCGTTAACATATGTACACGCACCTTATTTCACTCTAGCTGCGATAATAATCCGATACAAGTTGAGTACGATGTGTCAATGAGCACCTTTTAGTAATTTCTGTTTTATCTGCTCGTCTGTCAGCAAAAATTGATTTCAACAAATATTTGTAATTTTTGTTTTCAATAATCGATTCCGCAAACCGAAACAAAAACACACGATTAACTCTTCGTTTTTTTTTTAAGCGGAGCACATGCGATTTGTCAGTGAAAAAAATATGATACTGTTCGGACACGCAATTGTACAAAAAAAGTCAAAATGACGAGCACCACTAATAGAGCGCGCACGACAACACGACACACGAAAAAAAAATTATTTCATATATTTGACTTGAATGTTTCAATAGTGAGTACTCACTACATATATCACTTTATATGCGTATCGGAGAAGACTCACGGTACAAAAACCACGATGCAGAGAATTTTTGTAAAGAGAACCTCGTTCAATCGATTTAACAACGACGAATATAACTAGTGAATAGAGCTGTATGTAATGTGTAATATCTCTTTCATTGAGAACGTAAAACTTCCTTGGGCAAAGCCAAATTAAATCTTGTTTGATTCTTCTGTATCGTATGCACTTTACACAAAATTCAAGAAACCTTTTCAAGTCGTTTTCTCTTACTTTTGCACAGCAAATGATTGAATTTTCTAAATTTTGACGATGATTGTTGTTGTTTCTAGTGCTTTGTTTCTTTTCTTACTTTTTTTCTTTCTTTTTATAATAATTTTTTTTTTTTTTACTTTCCGATCGACGAAACGCGATGCGTTCGCTCGAAAATACTTTTTACGTATGTGCGGCTGTGGCTCTGAAATCATACGAAAATGTCTTTCATTCCATTTAGCGCACGCCAAATATAATACATTACTGAGCGGAGAAGCTAACGCATACATTCATACATCGGATCGGAGAAATATAGAGAGACCGAAAGAACTGAAAGGAAATTATAAAAACGAAACGGCTCAACTCGATTCTGAACGCATGCGTGTATTCTAGCGAACCAAATCAAACTGTACCAAATACAAGCGAGCATACAACCATTGATCGGACGTACAGAAATGAAAGAGAGAGGGAGAGAGCAAATATACGAAAAAATGGAAGAGAAAATGAGCGAACGCGAGCAATCGAGAGAATAAAGAGAGTTCGGAACGCACACAGCCGGCTTCATATTCAGTAGCAATGAGAGAATACGATACGGTTCTCTCTCTTTCCCAATCTCGCAATGAGTGCGCATGTGATTTGACGTCGAGCTTACGTGCGGACGTTCATTGAACAGCACATATGCTGCATTGAGACGAGTAAAAAACATTATTATAATGCTGTTGCCTTTGCTGTCGCTCCAATAAAATTGCCAGTAGCAAACACATACACATACACATACTAAATCAAGAGAACATTAGTGGCATCGTACGTATTACACAAGTCATATCTATCTAGACAAAAAAAAAATCAATAGCAGTGCATTTCTAGGGTTGGAAATTATACATAGGACTTGTTTATCGCGCAAAAATATAAAACGAAAACGAATTCTTATTTGCAATGATTGACCAATGCTTAAGCACTAACCGCATGCAATGTTAACCTATAGTTTTGTCGCATTTATTTTTCCTCTTGCTTATTGTACACTTGACACTTGCTGTGCAAATGCACAAAAGACAAGCAAACGAAGTATTATTGTGTTGAAAAAGAATTGCACTCTTTTCGTAATTCTTGGACAATTCATTGTTTTGTTTGTTTGTTTTTCCAATTGGGCATAATATTATTTCGGAAATGAGTTTGCTGTCCGAACGGTGTTCTGTGTACCACTTTATGTGTCCAAGTCCAATGACATCTAACAAAAATGGTATATATTTAAATAGTGGACCCTTTGTTTAGCACACATGCTCTCATATCATCATGATTCCCATGAGTTTTTTTTTTTAATTCTTATTCTTTCGTTTGAATTTAACAGCGCGTACACATCGCATGAAAACACCCTATATTTATACCGATAAAACATCTCGTTAGCAACGCAACAATATTTGAATAAACTTGTTTTATTTAAAGCGCTTATTTTCATCATCCATACATTTCAATTTTTAATATTTTCATTGAGAAATTATCGTTTTTCAATGGAACCGATTATTATATAACATTTCATTGCTTAATAAACGGGTAAGCAACCGGCATTTGTCGAGAAGGAAAGAAAGTAAAAAAATCAATCGGCTTATTATAAGAATTGATTTCTCATATTATCCTGAAATCACACGACATGCCATTTTCTCAACATTGAATGTCTTTTCGTTCAAACGAAGATGCGCAATAAAACTAAAATCTTCCAAGAATATTTGTATAATATGGTCACCCAGTGCGAAAAGCAGCAAGCTTCCATCATTAATATTACGTAATATTATCCTTAGCACAATCGGTGTTCGTCGTTATAATAACATATCATATGAGAATAAAAGTATAAAAAGAAATCGTACACGATTTTGATCGAAACATGTGCAGATGGGCCGTCAGAATTGCTCACGAAACTACATTAAAATGAAAATATTCGTTTGCAATAAATGGCTTATTTTGAAAATCAAATTTATCATTCACGGCGTTCAACGAACGATGATGGGTTCGTGTTAGCTATTTACATACGGTTTCGTAAATGCATGGCAGAAACAAGAGAATTTTCAACATTGAGAAAACAAAAATGTAATGCATGGCGTTCCCACGTTTTAGTTACTATATCACTGCTCTGACAATCGGCATCGTGAACACGACAACAAGCGATTCCGGCTTGTGTGTTTGTGAGGAAATTTTTCGGAGGGTGAAATTTATTGATTTTTCTTTTTTCGCGCATCGCCACTTTATTCACATAGTATGCTCACTCTCTCTCTCTCTTTTTACTCTGTCGTTCTTATACTCTGCGTAACATTCATCTCACAATATTCGATTTTTAGCCTTTTTGTGTTTGCAACCACCGTGCACAGTATATCCTCATCGCATTTTTGTGATTCAGTGTAAGTCTGTGTGTAAGCTGTGGCAAGGCACCGTTGATAAAATTTATATTTTCGCTAACATAAAACGCATACACGGACAGAGCGTATTTAGCGAAACACACCCTATTTTGAAATGTCATCGGGATTACATTAACGACAAGGATACAGCAATAGAATTGCGCGTTGACGATCGCTAATGCATCTCAAAATCTCTATCTCTCTCTCGTTTTCTCCCTTTTTTCTCTCTGTTTATCTCTGCGTGTTTTTCTATCTAAAATTTCACTGTTTATTTTTCCTTTGAATCTCCTGATGCACACAAAAAGAAATTGACGAAAAAAAAATGATTTTAAAAATTCCAAACGGATGCGACAAATAGAAAATGCATTGAATAGAGTCGCTGACCGCCTCTAGTTCAAAATAATAGTGCATACGGTCGTATTTAAGCTAAATCGTAGACAAAATGCATACACTCACACTCTCCCTCTGAATAGTATACATGCACATGCACACATAGAAAAACAGAGGTCAATGAATCCTGTTTCGGTTGCAAGCAATCGCACTTCTATTGCTTTCACTTCATCTATATAGCTAGGGTAGTTTTCGGTTGTTTCGAATGCCGAATTTTATGTGGCTCATTCTATTTTAGACATTGTTTATACCACGAACATGCACACACATACTCACTTACCGTAGAACATGTTCAAAATAGAAAACACTGTGCACTGAATTCAATGCACATATGCTCTACCATATACTATTGTATATATGTCCTGTAACAAGGCAAGATAGAGCGCACAGTCACAGACAGAATCGACGTTTTATCGAATCCGATTATACCCTGTATCAACCCTATGAACGATATTTGTCGATCAAAATATGTCTGCACAAAATGTACATACATCGGTGCATTTTTCTCCCCCTCACCATCTCGTCAATCGAACTCTGTTGGTTTTCTGGACTGTGCAGCGATTCATAATAATACAATATAAACGATATATGCAATTTCATGGTAGCTACAACTTTAATTCCATATCAGCATTTTATAAGCGTATTGATAAATCAACAACAAAAACAAAAAAATGCGAATGTTTGCAATTTCGAGCTGAAACCATAAAAAATATGATTTATTATTTCGGAAAGCTATTAACATGAATTGTTGTATACAACATAGATTCGATCAAAATCATGAAATAGTTTTTTTTGTCGCGAGTCATGATTCTATACATCACGATGATTGTCCTTTTTAGACTGGCTGTGCCCTAATCCAAAAATACACCGCTTATTCATTTTGCTATGTATATACAATGAATCGAAATAGAAAAAAAAACACACAAAACAGTTACTTTAATTCGGTTTTCGCGTGTTCATGTAAATTTGTATTCGCTGCTGCAAACAAAAACCATCGCCTGCAAACGTGAAACAATGAAACAAACAAAGCCCAAAAACCTACGTACAAGACTTGCTATGTTCATTTGGAGGGTTGTATTTATTTTTCATGTGTATACACAAGTCTCTTGCTCAGATCAACACAATTTTATGAACAACTCTCTCTCTCTCTGTCTCTCACTTTGTCTTTCTCTCGGTTGCTTAAATTACATATATGCGAAACGAATTCGAATAAGCAGAAACGCAAGAACCAAATGCCTGGAAATATCGTATACATACACAACGAATGGTATGGCTTGAATTTAGCTTTTATATTTTGATTTGATGCATGAACCTGTAATGCCGCATAGCAACCATTCTATACAGTTACATATTGTATAACGCCGTTGTATTGGCCAAATGGAATTGATGTACGTGTTTGACGTTGCATAGCTGCGAATTTATAGATTTGTACACAGCTCTTTGTCACACAATATACATTTGGTGTTGTGCTTTCTGCGTTCCTATCTATTAGTACACACAGAGAACGAGAGAGTTAACCCATTTTGAAATGCACGAGCCAAACAAGATATGGCAGTATTTCAAAAGTCACCCCATTTTTGTTGTCCTTTGGACCTTTAAATTTGAGAATTTCATTTGCATAATGCGTTTTAGCGTTTAAATTGCTTTTCATTTATTTTATTTTTTTCATCGTTAGCCCGATGCCAAACGCATGCTTTTATCCAATGGTCGCATTCTTCGACCCAAAACTTACACACGAGACATTTTGCGTTAATTAATCTCACTCAGATAAAAAAGCATTTTTTAATGCTAATTGTCCGTGATAGTTCGATGCTGATCCATTTTGCTTGCACCATATTTCTGCAACAAGATCTGCATATGTCGATTGAAATTCCATATTTTATTCGATTATTTTGATTGGCCCAGACATTGTACATTTCGAATAATATGGCAGGTAACAAACATCATATACATTATAATTTATGGCAAGAAATATATGGCCATTGTGCGCCGTGAATAATTATTGTAATTTTGTCGAATGGTCGACAGGGTTGTTGGAAATGAAAACGCCGGTGAAATTACATAAATAACATTTGTATATTTATATATATATTTGTTTCAGCCAATATGACCTGATGGTCAATACTACGACGATATTGTCGTCGTTCAGCTGTTTCTCTTTCTCTATCTCTCCCTCTTTTTCCATATCGGTCTTTCTCGAATGGTTTTTGTTTTAAATAAATCGATAATACGTCTTGCATAGCATAAAGTCTCATTTGCTGGGGGTGACAAACACGTAGTAAACAGTTTTGTTTAAAATATTTGATATTGCATAACAGTTCCAGTCTATGGAACATTTGCACAATTGTGATCCACTGTCAAGAACAGCGACCGCATACACACACACACACACTCGACCATGCATGGCAAAGTATTGTTTTATCTGTTCTTCAGCACGTGCGATATTTTCAAAATGAAAATTCAACTATACTACTGTACAAACAAGAACCAAATGCTCGTCCTTTTATTCATAATTTATGCACGCACCAAAAAGAGAATGTGAAAAAAAAACAAAGTGCAAACTCGAAGTACGCTCTAGTAATTATATGGAAAGAGAGATATCTATCCAAACATGCATTGAAATCGAAAAAAAAAACATTTTTATCAAGGGTGCAAAGACCGGAAATTTCAAGATTTTATGTATTCAGTTCAGAATACACCATATATCGTACGATGTATGTGTGTTTTATTTTATTTTGCAAGATCGGGTTTCACACGACACTGCATTCTGAAATGAAAAGACACACAACTAACAGAATAGTAGAATTGAGTCCAGGTGCCATATTGCCTTGAATGAAAAAAGGATGCTGGAACACGTTCCTCATAAAACAATGCATATTTCAAAAAAATTATTCAGAATTCGAAGCTCTCGAGTGTGAAAGCCATTAGTTGCTCATTAGAAAATTTCGGCAAACTTATGAACCGAAAAAGCGATAACATCTGCGAACACAATATATTGCATGTGATTTAAAATACATATTTTATGCTTTTGTTGATTTATCCACATCAAATATGCATACATTTCCGCATTAGCCAATAATTTATTTGAATGATTAAATATAATAATATGTTAATCACCTATATTTATTTGCATATTTGCAGACTATCGCTGAAAAATGTAGCCTACATTGGTTTACGTTCGGTGGATCCTATGGAGCGTTTAATTGCCGAAAAATTCAACATTAAAATTTTGGGAATGGACGTAAGTTTCCGTTTTTTTCTTCTTCATAATCATCTGTATAAAGTACATTGTTAGCTACAATAATATTGTTGTTCATTGAAACAAAATGTATTTTTTTAATTAAATATTTTTTATGAATTTATTTTTCGATATCAGTATGTTGACAGATATGGCATAAATAAATGTATTGAAATGGCGTTGGATGCGATTGATGAGAAGAACAACAGAGACTATTATATTAGTTTCGACATTGATGCGTTGGATCGATTTGAAGCGCCCAGCACTGGTATATCTCGTAAGTGTTTTATTTTAATGTTAAATTTGATGTTTGAATATAAAATGTCTTTCCTTCTTTTTAAATGCATTATCTATTTTCAATGGCAGTTGCCGGCGGTTTGACACTGCGTGAGGGTATCCGTATAATTGAACGAATTTTTGAAACGGGTCGCTTAACCGGCTTGGACTGTGTTGAATTTTGTCCAAACATTGGCGATGCAAGGGATGTGAAAACAACAATTGACTCGGTCATTCAATTGATAAGCGCTGCTTCAGGCAACAAACGCAGCGGCAACGCACCAATTACTCAACATGACATACCTAAAAATTGATAAACTCGATTTTTCCATTAATAAAAATAAATCCTTCTATAAACAATAAAGAAAAATTCTTGATCATTTATTTTTTAATATGGTGTAGAAGATGCCTATTTGAAGAGTCTTTATGGTGCACAAAGGGTACTTTGATTCCATTATCCTTGTTCATATTGATTAAAAATAAAAATAACAGAAATATCACGTTCACCTATGATGAAATCGTGCCATTCACATTTTATTTTTTGTTCCACTACTGATGCTGCTGATACTTGCAGCAAATAAACTACTTTTCGAATGTTAGTAATGCCGTTTCTATATTCTATTGATGTTTGAGTTCAATGTGCGGATTGAATCGGTGGCTAGAACGTGTGTGATTCGATATATTATTTTAATGCATCGTGGCAACAGTGTGAAACAAACAAAAATCATTTTATCGACATTATTCGAAGAAGAAATCGAAAAAAGTGCAATAGCCTCTAAATGATGAGGGGAGAGAAAATGATGCACACATATAAACAACACTATGAGCTATATCATTTTTTTTATCCAACGAAAATGCTTTTTTCATCTTATTCGCTTCGCTTGATTGTTACACTCACCCCATTACCAAAAAAAAAAAACTTTGATCCAATGATTTTTCATCTTCTTTTGAGTACATCGAATGGCATCACTGTCATTTTCATTTGGTAACAATCTTTCAGGGAAATATCAAAGTATTGGAAAAGAAAAGCCATCCCTTAAAGGAAACCATAGAAATAAGAATGTTTAAGAATAAGATTAGAAAAATTTATTAGAAAAACAACGCTATTATTTCAAAGAAAAAACTGAATGATTTCATTTGTAAAAATAGTTTTATAGGCAATTTTTTCATCAAGAGATCCATTCATTGAGAGTGATTGAATCTAAAAATCGAAAAAAAATTATGTTTTATTACATGAGAAACACAATTAGTTGGTTTCAACATCAATATCTCTCAATTTTTTTTCCATCCGATATACTCCTACATCCTGAATTAAACAAAATGATGAAGATGGAATAAGGTCAAAGGAATATGTATCGTTGCGCACTCTATGAATGAGATGCTAGCAAATATCACGCATTAAATGGACGCCGTAGAAATATGAGTTGAATGGAGAAGGTTACTAATTGTTTTTTTTATTTTGATGCCATTGAACATATAAAAACTATAAAAAAAACTTAATGATAGACTGATAGACAGAAATAAAATCAAACAATGGATTTACTTTGTTCATCAAACAAATTTATTATTCTCGAAAACTTTGTTCAATTTCCATAACCTTATGTAGCGATTCTGCTACTTGTGTAAGTTGATCGTTCAAATGTTGGCTTGTTTCTTTGGCGTAAAAATATTGTTCGGAATTGAATTGAGCCTTTTGAACTAGCTCAGTAGTCTCCTGAAGATTTCCACTTAATTGTATTGGTTTGTGTTGAATTTCTGGCAGTCTAACACCATCAAATACTCCTTGTCGCGTATATTTGATACGATTTTCAAAATATTTTTTGAGTTTCTTTCCATATTCTTCCTTAGCCGCACGACGCAATCCGATCACCTCGGCTAATAAGTCATTTAAATTTTCCGATTCCTTTCGGCGTGGTGCTGCCATCGTCTAATAAAAAAAATCAAAACACAAATTATTTTCATATAAAATTGCACTGGAAACATCCAATTACTATTACTAAATGTTCAAGACCACACAGACACGTACATAAACGGTGTAAACAACACAATATTCACAACATTTTACATATTTTATACGTTTTTTTTAATTTTTTCAACATTTTTCTTACCAAATATAATTCAATTGATTTCGTCAAAATGGTTTACACAACTTTATTTCAAATGCACATGCGATATTAATCAGAAAATGATTCCAGCCTGATATTTCGATCTCGTTTTGTAATTTCGGTTGCTTGACATTTTTTTTAAAATGAATGTTGTTGCTGTGATGTGTGTAGTATATATACAATTCGTATTACGGTTGACAGTTGAAGTGTCAATGGAGACGAGCGCAGGGCTATACAATGTTTTTGTCTAATTACTATTTGACTAATTTTATGTTTTTAAAATAGATATACTGAAATGTCGTTAATAGTTCAATTATCATTTGGAATTTCATTAATGACGATACATAATTAAGACTGTTTTCAGGTAAAATGGTTAACCTTTATTACAACATATGTTTTGCCATATTATTTTATATTTTTCATTTTGTATTGGTAAATTAATTAAATATGAAACAAGGTAGGAACATTTATTTAGAATTAACTCTAAATTTAGATTTTTTGGAAGAAAAATCTAAACTTTTATGGGATGCAACAAAGGAGTTACGAATTAGCACAAAATCATATGGCATTTTACATTGTGTGTACTAAAAAATGCTAATTTAGGGATGTATAGTCAAATGTGAAAGTCGAAACTTGGGACTAGGTTTAAACAATTGTACCGAAAATGTACTTAATTGTACCACAATTTATTTTTAATTGTACCTTATTCGTTTGGATAATATTTGAGGATCAAATTTCGGGTCACTTCAATTTGCCGCACAACAGGCCAAAACAAAAACTCAAAGATATTTTTCAAATTTTTATGGCTGATAATAATTGTAACTAAAATGTTTTTTACTTCCTGAAATTTCCCAGACGATCGGATAGAAAATATGTATAACTCCCATACAAAAGTTCCAATATCTGAAGTAAGAAAATTATTTTTGGAAAAAGTGTGAATTTTGTGAAAATGAAATTTTTTGTTTACAATCAGAATTTCATGAAATTTGGCATGCCTTATCTTTAGGCAACTCCTTCAAATAGCTATTATTATTAGTGCATCATTAAATATGACCAAAAAACAATAATATCCCATTTCTTGCTACCCACAGTCTGTAAAGTCAGATTTCAAAACTTTTACGTGATCACAACAACATCTATATAATATAAATATTGAGACCAAATTCGAACGTTTTTTGCACTTCATTAACAAACGGAAAAATTCCAACCTTTATTACCAGATACGAATATGTTCTAAGAAACCAGATACGAAATTTGTATAATTCTATTTGAAGCCTTTTTGGCGGACCATTATTATATAAATTTCTCTCAATCCCACGTCCAGCTGATTCATTTTACTTCGAATTTATGAAAAAACCATGGGGTGGCTGCATCAATAAATTTCAAACTTGACGCGATGATTGATTCCGAAAGGATTTTTTAAAATACATTGAAGTGTCTATTTAAGTTTAAGGCGCTCGCGTCATTCATGAATTCACAATTCTGTTTACAGCCGCCCATTCGAAAAACATTGAGATGGAAAATCACAATAACCTATTTCTGTATTCTTTAGTAGTCTATCTTTTATGTTTCCGCACACTCACGGTGTGCAGTAAAGTAATGTAATCACCCCAAAACTTTGAAAGAGCAAAAAATCGTTTTTCTTCGCGTTTTGGGTCTCAGAATCACAGAGCAACGGTTTATGGCCAATGGCCATGCAAACATTTGTTAAATGCTAAAAATGTGGATTTTTTCCCGGAATTTATCTATGCCTGAGTGATGACGTGAAACTTTGCACAGGAATTTTTTTTCACATTCTGAAAATTTGAAGAAATTTCAATACTATAATACAAAATTTTCGTTTTTGAGCCAAAAATCCAAAATGTTGTATGAAGAGTCCTATATTTTTGCATGCTAGCTAAAGAAAGAAATTTGAAAACAGTGCGGAAAAGTTAGACTCACGGATGTAAGTTCCTTTTTTATTGCTTGAAAATGATCCACCTTCCAATGATGAAAATGCGTTTCCAAATTGATTCCAAGGAAATTTAAAAAAAATTTCGACGCTTATATTCAAGTAGGGCATGCACAAACATATTGTTAAATTTTACTTTCATATCATTAAGATATTATCCGCTATAGAGATCAGATCATTCAGCAGTGGGCTCTCGGCCGTTGATTATTTCTTGTTTGAGAGAAAATCAATCTAAAATGTGTTCGTTAAATTTTTGTGGGTTTAGTTTGTTTAATCGGTATCAAAGTTCGGTAGTAAATGAATCGAAAAATGACGCAAAATCTCCGAACACAAGTGGTGAAATTTATAATAATACGTCTATTGTCAGTTCAAGTGAAGACAAAAAAGTGTGCATTAAAGATTTTACCTTCATTAAACTATTGGGAAAAGGTACATTTGGCAAGATCATTTTGGCTGAAAAGAATGGCACCGAAAAAGTGTTTGCCATTAAAATTTTAAAAAAAGATCATCTCATTCAGGGCGTAGACATTGATTATATAATGAGAGAGAAAAGGATTCTTACACGATTTTCAAAACATATATTTCTAGCGACATTTTACGCAAGTTTTCAAACACCCAATAGCTTATTTTTCGTCATGGAATTTGTCAGTGGCGGTAATCTATTGTTTCACTTGCAAAAAACTGGCAAATTTAATGAGGTACGTGCAGCATTCTATGCTGCAGAAATTGTAATTGCATTACAATTTTTGCACAGCCATGGTGTTATTCATAGGGATTTAAAACTGGATAACGTACTACTCGATCAAGAGGGCCACTGTAAATTGACTGATTTCGGATTAAGCAAAGTAAAATTTAAATAATTTGTATTTGTGTTACAAATTTAACATAATTTTTCTTACATTCGGCAGGATGAAATAATTAATGGTGTTTTAACGTCCACATATTGCGGTACACCATATTACCTTGCACCAGAAATGTTACAAGAATTAGAATATGATTCATCGGTTGATTGGTGGGCACTTGGTGTGCTTATGTATATAATGATGACCAACGAACTACCATTCGGAGCCGATAGCGAAAATGATTTGTTTGAATTAATTCTTCAGTATGATGTTTTCTATCCATACTGCTTGAGTCGTAACGCTGTATTCATTTTAGAAGGTTAGTGTCACATTTTGGTCCAATTAGTAAATGTTATAAATGTTGAAACATGTTAAGAATCAAATAAATTTCGAAGGCTTAATGACGAAAGATCCGGCCGATCGTTTGGGATACTCTAGTAGTGTGCCACCAATAAGAGGTCATGCATTCTTCAAACACATGGACTGGGAGGAGCTGGAATTACGTCGCATTGAACCACCAATTAGGCCTATAGTGGTACGTGTCAAATGCACAAATATTATCAAATGTACAACAGGTATTGTTTCAATTATTTGCATTTGAATTTACAGAAAAGTCCTAAGGATACGCGGAATTTCGATAGAAATTTCACGAAATACAAAGTAGTCATGACTACAGATGAAGGAGTACAATCAGATTGCATCAATCAGGACAAATTCGATGGGTTTTCTTACGTTGACCAAAATTATGTGTGCTCTTTACAACAGTGATAGCCGTTAATTTGCACAAGAATGTACTTTTTAGAAAAAAAGGTTTTACCTTTGTAAATAATGTTGAATCTTGAACGTAAGCAAAAATACCAAAACACTTGAGATTATTTCGAGTACAAATAGATACAATAATCTTATCTATAACAATCCAATTAGAGATAGCCAAATTATCCGTCGAGAGCCATCAATCCAAATAAAACAGATATAATTAGAGCAGTATATCATCTATCTGAATATTGGCTGATATTTTCAGACGTCTTTGCTCACATACAGACATTATAATGAGATATTTTCAGCCAGATTAATCAGCTCAGCCAGATATCGTCAGGAGCTGAAGTGGAGTGAAAACTTTTTTTTCGTTTCAAACTGATTTAACTTTAAAAACAATGACAATGTAAAAGCAGATATACCGTTTGATATAATGTTGTGAAAACAAAATAACAATCGTTTTCCTGAAGAATAGGCAAAACCCTAGATACAGTTACATACAAAATACACAAGAATCAAACAAAATAAATGCCCTTACCATAAATAAAAGGTTGCTTTATAATACAAAGAAGCAGGTGGTGATCGAATGTTTTTCCAATTATTTAAAACTTTCATAATGCCACTATTCAATTACACAGATTTGTCGTCTGGGTAATAAATTTGAATTGAAAATGCAACGCATTTAAACTTTATTAAACATTTATGACGAGAACAAAGGAGCTGATTCAAATTCCAAAAATGAAACTGAAACTTTTTTGTTGTAAACTAATGGGAGTTACGTGTCCTTTCAAGATGAAACTGTGGACAAAAAAAAACCAATTTGTATTTATTTGTTCTTTATTGAAAATAATTAAGTGAATTTTCCTTAATACATTCCATTGCTTGAATTAGGCATGTCATTTGTAAATATTTATTCGGACCAGCTTAAATAGTAACGTCAAACACAATATCACTTCAATTCGTGTTTGAAAGTGTTTGAGAGCGCAAAGTGTGTGAAAATAGAAAAATGACTCTTCACATTGTTGTGGCGTATTTTATTTTGAACGAAACTTTTTTATCATTTGCTTTACATTTTGACTTTCTGAGAATTTATTATGAAAGATTTTCGTCTGAAATAAATAAAATTCAGAATATTGTAATACAAGTCAAAAATATAATCTGCATCCTCAATAGATTTCATATCGTATTGAATGAGTAAGTTTTTGAATCGTATTGAATATTTTTAAATTACTAATCGGAATTCCTTTAGTTTTAGTCTTTTTTCATTTGAGGAATCGTTCATGGGATATCTATTCATTCAAGTTGCGGGTGTTAATTTTCTACAAGAAACAAATTGGTACTGTTATAAGACATCAAATGAGCTTCGACCTTCGAAAGTACTTTTTTTCATGATTATTAATGCACAACAACAGATTCACACGGATTATTTTCCACTTCTGAGCAGCTTAAGTTGGCGTACAAATGTACAATTTGATAAATTTCTAAAGGCCTTTGCTTCACAATGCGATTTTCAGTTTTACTAAAAATAGTCCGAAAATTGTTGCCATTTTTTGCACTTCATATGAAAATATTCCAAAAATGAATGAATAATAATAAATGTAATGAAATTATTTTTTTTCCACACATCACAGTAATAAGAATGGTATTTTTATATTGACCCTCGTTAACCTAGTGCCCTGCCTTTTTTCAGTCATTTGACAAGTGTATGTTAAGTGGTTGTTTAATTATAAACACAGATGTACGCTTGGATGTGCGCGAAAACAAAAATTTGACAGAAAAATTATCAGTTTCTTTGCTTATAACACTTTTATAGCACTTCAAACAATGTTTTGAAGAATATTTGCAGCCGTCAATGTGAAGTAGATCGAGTATAAAACTTCACATGAGAACATATACGATGAATATGGATTACAAAGTATGTTTCAAAATACCATCACCAATGTACCAAGGTCGACACCATCTGACATCAAAATTTTGATACTAAAAATACGTGTTATTGTTATTGTCGTTTCATAGCTGCGGATTATTTTTTTTAAAGAATTATAAACCAAAATAACCATAGAAAAATAGATCTCATGTCGAAAAAAAATTAATGCATTAGAGGGTTAAGCACGGACTTCATGAATTGATAAAAAATGTGAACGAATTCAATTCAATTTTATATTTATTATTTTCAGATTTTGAAAGCGCCCGAAAAAAAGAGATCAAAAACGTTTATTTTTTCGATGAAATATCATCATATATCCAAAATATGCCAAAATAAATGCCACTTAGAGATTAGAAGTATGGTAAGTTCTTTAAAATGTGATATAAATTACAGTTCCTCATCACTGTGTATTCAAAAGTTGCAAGAAAAAGATTCGATGATTACATTCGATGAAGTTAAAGAACATTTTTTGATGTCAACAATATAAAAAAAAAGTATTAAATAGTTATCACAAAATAGTTATCATCGTTTTAAGGCTTCGCCCCTGTTACTTGAACTCCATTAAATTTCCAAAAAAAAACTGATCATAAAATAATGAATTAGCTAAAACTGAACCAAGTGGTTCTAACATTTGTTGGTGATTGTGTCGTTGAAGAGAATGCTCCATTGCGAAAAAGAATTCGGATCTTATTATTTTATGCATTGATGTTTCTAATGCATTTTATAAACATTGCAGCGTGTTCTCTTTACTTTATAAAATACATTTCCATTGATTACGATGGTTCAATCTATGCATTTTTAGCCGCAACTGTTTGCTATACATATTAATAAATCTGCGCTTTCATTCTGTCAAACTGAGACAAATCTTCGAAACTCTCTATGCAATTCATGAGAGTGGTAACTTTTATATCATAGACTCATGCATTCATATTTTTTTTAAACCTAAAATTTAGATTCGTTTGAAATATCTGCATACACCAAGCGGATTGGTAAAATCATTTCACTTATTTTATAACACTGTATACGCCGGGATTTTTTGTGATGTCTATCTTAGTAACATCTATGGATGTATTACGTTGTTACATTCATGATCGATTGACTGACGTAAAATGTCTTCTCACTCCGTATAAATATGTGCAAGTATTGAAAACTGATCAATCAAACATGTCTAAAATTCTGAATAAAAACAATAAATCTTTCTTTTTTTGTTTCAAAAATTAAATTAGTTTATCTTTGACAGAAGACACATTTACCGGATGGTTTGCAACATCTTTATATTCAACATTTTTTGCTACCGAAGCGCTCATTTTGAATGCGTACTTTTTTGTCTGGGTTTGTAAATATTTGCGCTCAATTTCGTTCATTTCGCATGCAATTTGAATACTTATTGTCGAAAGTTAATGGTGCTCAAAATGGTGGTTATAAAATCAAGAAATTTCTTTGTGTTGCAATTTGATTCCATAATTTGACCAAAGAGTAAGTACGATTATAGATTGATAAGGGAGAATTTGTAAATAGTCAATCAAAAAATTTGCAGTTTATTCAATTACGAGTGCACCTTATTTTTTCAACTTCATACCTCCAAATATTGTTTTGTTTTTATGTGAACGGCTATTTTCCAAACTGAAATGGTATTTGTAATGTTTAAAAAAAATCGTGGAAATTCTGTGATTTTTTTTCAATCAGGCTTTCAGAAATCTAAATCTCTACATCGTGACTGTGATTAATGTAATCATTACGAGTGCAGCAAATTTATACTTGTATTGCTTTGCTGGAGCTATTGTAACTGATAATAGTCAATATATTTTTTGTTTTATTCAAATTGGACGGAGATGCGGCCGAAGATTCAAAAATATTTCATCATAATGATCGCTGAAATGAATTTGGACGCGTATGGTCTGATTCGATTGAGCATGGAAACATTTGGAAAGGCAAATTATTTACAGTCACGTTTAAATATTTTATGTCTTTTTTCACACTTGACGTTTCATCAATAATTTCAGATGCTGCGAACAGTACTTACTCAGCTACTACATCATGTTTCGCACTTTGTCATTTTAATCGATAGCTAAAGTGAGGTTCAATTTTGGAGCGTACATTTTTTAATAACATCAAACAGTAAATGAACCCGAAAAGATAAAAAAAAACTGGAATGTATGATCCGTCATGGAAAGAAAGAAATCACCAGAGTTTTGCGTTCATCACCATGCCGCCCTTAATATTAAATTGAAAGTGATACGTTTTATTATATAAAGTTTTTATTTTCTGGAATATCAAAAAAGGTCATTTGAAAAATGGAAATACAAATGGGACTAAAATATAAATGTTTGAAAAGAATATAAAAGAAAATATCATGGTTTGTGTAAAAAATTTATCACAAAATTTTGCAATCGGTTTGATTTATGTAAAAAAAGCCAAAAAAAATGAAAAATTGTATGTCTAAACAGCGGTTTGATTAGATTCATTTTCTTTTTTATGTTCTCTCTCACAATATAATGCTAAAAATTATAGTTATATTTTTGACAATATGAAGACTTAAGTCTAGTAGCTTATTCACGGCAATATTCATTTATATGTTATATTCACTAAAATATGTTTGACGCAAAGGATTGATGAATCTGGTTTTTAGATTGAAGCAAAGCTTCGAATGGACGAATGTAAGAAATAAATTGTTATGTGTATGTACATGAAGCTTCGTCGGCACCATCAGAGCAATCAGTAATCTAAAATGAGAATTCATTAAGCAAATTGCAATAAATTGGTGTGGTGCAATGCTAGAATTACCTTATCGCATAACTGACTGATTGTTATACAATGACCGTTTACGCATCGTAATTCACCTTCTGGACACTGTGAAACATACGATGCTTTTACTTGTACATAGTTAGAACTTGAATATTTGTATTCAGCTTCCGAATCGCTAGTCATCATAATTTCCTTGCTGTCTTTGAAATTGGCTAAATCACCGCAAAAACCACATAAAATTTATTACAAAAAGAAAGAATAAACAGTAAATGATGTCATTTTTTGATAGAAACAATTATGGTTTTACCGAGACTTTTTGAAATCGGCACCGTAATGCCAGAAGCGTCGCCTTGAATATCATCTTCATCATCATTAGTTTCAAAGATGTCGTCAAGTGTGGCAGTTATGTTTTTAGCGTCGTTGCGCTTATCTTTATCCACTTTACTTTTAGCGGGGTCATTCAACGAGATTGGTGTCAATTTTGTTTTAATGATAGGTTTATCTTTTGGCGATTTTAATCGATCTCCGGTTAAAATCAACAAATCGGGCACTCTACAAAATTGTTTGCATACTTTTTTTAGAAAAAAAAAAAACGGAATCGATTTTTGGAATTTGATTTTGTTTACCTTGTGGGTACAATGCTGTTTTGTGTATTGGAAACGGGAAATGTTCGTGCATTACCAATAGATGGTTCATTTGTTTGACTTTCATCAGCAAGTTCACAATCTTGCTCATCGGAAGCATCGGGACAATCTGCATGAATTTGAGTATTTTTGTCAAATTATTTAATCGTTTTGATTTCATTCGTGAAACACGCATCATCTCTTAAGAGATATGACATAATAATACAGCACTAAAATATGTAGTTACCTTCATATTGATCACAATGCCATTTTTCTGGAATACATTTATCACTTCCGATACATCTAATTTTTGACATTTAAATAAAGAACCCAAAATTAAATTAATTGAGTTGAAAATCAATTGATTGTGAGGTTGTTTTTAAACTCACTTGAATTCATTCTCCTCGCAAAATGAACAATTCACTTCGTCTTCAGCATTTGGGCAGTCTTTGATGTTGTCGCACCTTGAACCAAAAATAATACAACAAAAGACATTCGCTTATGAAAGAATTAATTCACTATTAACAAAAAAGGAAGGAAAAAAACACGATAAAAGCCTAGAATAAACATACTGCCAACTTGAAGGTATACAAGTCTGATCTTTGCATTGAAATTCATTTTTCAAGCATTTTGTTCCGCGTGTTATGTCTTTGCATTCGTTTTCGTCGTGTGAATTTGGATAAATATCGCAATCGAATGTGGCCGTAAGCAACTCTGATGATGCTACAATATCAGCGCATGCCTCTTGAATAGCTGTAAATAAGGCGATAAATTGATAATTGCGTCGGAATTGTGTGATTGACCTTACAACGATAAAAGCGCACAAACCTTTACAAATCCGTTTACACGGAAGCAATAAGCCCATTTTTTCTGGTCGACACTCTGGCTCCAAAATTGAACAGACAAACTGATGCGAACGTTTCGAACATTTCGATTCAATTAAATATTGAAAATGTTCCAAGTCTTGAGGCGTAATCGATTTAGCCATTTTCACATTAGTTAAATCATAAGGTAAAATACCACGGCATATCGGCAATTGAGTAGATTGACAAATACCTACAACAAGAGACTCATTTAGAAAATTATGGGGCTGGGTGTGAAAAAAAAGCACAACAAATGCCTCGGAGATATTGCAAAATTACCGTCTTCAGTTGTGACATTGAGAGGTCGTATGCGTTCGGTGGTAGCGAAATTCTTTTTTATATTCGGTAGAGTTGGTGAAACTTTTGTTTGATGCATATTCGCATCGGTTGTGATGCTGAGCAAGAAGAAGTCATTGCTTTGGTTTGAATTTGTTTCAATATTTTGGCTGGCTAATTGATGATTAAGCATGCGTAAAACACGTTCATCTTCTTCAATTGGAACGCCAAAGCTATTTTGATGGCCTGAAGTAAAACCGAAATTTTCGAATGTTTCTTTCGACGGAAAAAGTAATTTCGATCGTTCAACGGCATTCTCTTCCAAATCATCATCAGCTGTTGGTAGTAAAAGTGTGGTATGTTTTGGGGCGGGTTGCAGTTGCTTACGTCGTGGGCTTGAGTTTGTATAAATTTTTACATTTTTCACGGTTGAAGTGTCCGTAATCGGATTTTCATAAGATGGTTTACCAGAAGTTGGTACAATTGGTGTTAGGATTTTAACACTTGGAGTTTTTGTTGAAATGCCGTCCGTTGTTGTTGTACTTATGAAAAAGCTGGTGGGCGATGAGGAAATTAGTGGACGAATGGTTGTTGGTACTTTTACCGTTGTAAATGGAGCTCTTGGTGTTGAATAATCTGCATGCGTACTGGGATTGTGTATATTTTCAAGTGTTGGATCATTTCTACGACTCGTTTCGTCCGGTCGATTATTACGATTTATACTATTGTAATTATTCAGAAAATTTATGGCATTTGGTTCGTATGAGTGTCCGTGTCTCTTCGCATAATCTCCATGAGATGAATTCGATGAAAAATTCTGGCCGGCTAACAAAAAATAAACTACGCCCGCAACCATACAACACACCAGTAATAGAGCCATTGGCCAAATAGCGAATTTCCATAATTGTCTTACGGACTATCGATTTTGTTTTGGTTTTTGTTTTTGATTTGCGAGAAAAAAGACATTTCAATTTATTAAATGACAATTTAATTATAAGCAAAAATTCAATTTAAATTTTTAATGACAGAGTTCGTAAGTAGAAGAGGTCAATACAAATGAAAAATAAATTTCTCACCTGCCATGTGCTCCGATGGCGATGCGAATCGGCTGTTGGTAGACCACTTGATGAAATTGGTGTTTGTGAATCAGCTTTCCAGTAGCCAATACGATGATGGTCACTATTTATTGAATTTGAATTAGAAGATGGTGTCGATGAATTCGGTATTAGTGGTGGCAATCGGAATACACCATCATTCGACTGTGGCATTCCCTAAATATGATAATGTATGTATAGAAAATAATTAAAAAAAACGGTGATCAAAACGCTTATCGCGATGCGGCAATCAAACCGATTTTTGGCGATTATATTATTAATAATGGTTCGCTAATAAGCTTTCAATCAAGAAGCTTCTCATTGTGCATTCACTCATTAGCGAAGCGCTGTTTTTGTCTGACAACGGTACAAGAGAAAGAGATGGAGAGAGAGAGAGATGGAGTGAAGAAAGAAGGTGGAATTGAAATATGAAAAAAAAGACAACGGGAGACTTCCTCCCAAAGATTTAATCATATGCAATCAATTATTTGGTTGACATCTGCTTGTTTGGTGTCGTGCATTTTGACGTTAAACCCAACAACAAAATCACCTGAATTTTGTGCATAGTTAATTCAGTTTTGAAATCACAAATTGATCGAAATATTTGGACCAAGAAAAAAAAAGAAACAGAAACGTTGACAAGATGAGCTATATGCATGACACCACAATTTTGTCTGTATATCTTTCTGACGATAGCGATTATGAATAAACCAAAAGAAAAACAATTTAGCTCTTCTTTGCATCATTCGATTTTATTGCTTCAAAAAATGAACATTTTATAGCGCATACAATTGATCCAAATTGATCCTATTCCACTAATTGAGTTTCGAATTAATTTTATTTGCTCACGAAATAGTCGTTTCATTAGTTCCATTTAATTTTTTTTCAACTTCAGTTTATGGCATGAAATTAATATAATTATGGAAGATGAGCGAAAAAGGGAATTGATGAAATTACATAAAGAAGCAGAAAAAATAACGAAAACATAAAAAATCACCAAAAAAGCACCGATTCAGTTCATTCAAGTTTCGATTTGTATGCAAAGTGAATAAAATCATCGCTGATGAGTTTTCAACGAAATTGACGAATCGAAAACTCATTTTCATAAAATTTGATCAGAATAAATATAATATAAACGGTATTTGTAAGTGATAAAATGGTGGCGTCGACAGGTGATTACGACAGAATTGGCGGCAACTTCAATCGCAAACGCAACCACATAATTATCAATTGAACTGATGAACTCGTGAACATTGCTGCTCTAGTTTTTGTTGTTGCTTTTGTTTCTGGTATGTGGCGGAAGTGTTGTTTTTAGAAGAAAAAAAACAGAAATCCGATTGATATCGTTTTCATGCTTACTCAATGACTTAAATATAACAACAACGATAATTGTGGCTTCTCCTTTTTTTATATCTTCCACCGGAATGTATTAACTCTTGTTGCTTATCAATAAAAATGGTATGTATGGCACGCGATTCAATTCACCTTTTGCATTCCACTTGTGAATCTTTGCAGTTTTGTTTCGTTTTTCGCGTGAAAAATTGAATTATCATTGTTTGTCGCTTAAGAAATAAAAAGCAAAGGCGTAACAATTCGCAATATAATAAACCATGTTATTGGGCATACTAACAAACAAAACAGCAAATATGCGTATGGTTTTTAAGTTTGTAATACATACGGAATGTAATTATGTCGGGAACCGGGTATATCGATGAGAAGAAAATGCGTATGAAATGTTAAAAAAAGTGTAAAGCGAACAAAAGGCACAACAAAAACAACAATGATAATCAATTAAAGTTGGTGGATTGCTTGTGCTGTTTTTTTTTGTCTTCGGCTTCATGCCAAATAAATTTCCTTGCCGAAAGATACAGATGCATGAAGTGAAAACTGACTGGCTTATTGACTGAGTTTCAGTTATATTGGATTCGCTCGAGTCAGTGTGTGTTGATTCGCTGGAATGTGTATATAATTAACATGCGAATCGACTTCGAAGACAAAACAAAAACAACCATAACAACAAGCGCCAACATTGTCGTAATCGCATTTCGTTTGCACTGTTTCATTAATAATCAATTATTTAGCAATTGGATGTCCAAGTGATCAATTTATTGTGCCACAGTGTAATGCCTTTTTTTCTCTCTTCGACTCACACTGACGTTTTTTCGACAAATTTATTATGCAGATTTCGACTCGAGCCGTTAAATTACCGCTCAGATCTGGCTAAATGACCTTATCACTTTTACCAGTTGTTTTAACCAGACAAAAAATTGTAGTACACGGCGTGTTGTGTACCATTTTTCCCATTGCTTGAATTAAATGTAATTTAAAAATGGTCAATTTTAATGAAATTAAATCAAGTTCAAAGACAGTAAAGCTTGTTGCTATTAAAACGAGTAGAAAAAGAACGAGAGAGAAAAAACCAACATTGTTTTTATGAATGTCTTTTCGGTTTCACACTTTCGTTTGGGTGAGTGTACGTGGAGTGAAATTCGTTGTGCGTTTGCAACACGCAATTGCTTTGACTTTTATTGTAGTCGGTTTAAATACGATTTTTCTTTATGTCTTCATAAAAACGGAAAAACATTTTCACAAATTAATGCCAACAAACCGCGAAATTGTCAAAGAAAGTCATTTATCTGTTTCCTATATTTTGTTTTTTTTTTTTGTTTTTTTTATTCTCAAGTTCCGCCGTCATTTTTGAACGTACACACAAAAATTAATTAACAAGTTGTTGTAGGCAACGTCTTCTTCTTTTTCCTCTTCTTCTTCTCATCTTTTTTTCATGAAGATATGTTGTCAAAGTGAAAATGTGAAACAAAAGCAACCATAACCATTTGAAATTAACAATGACTGATGTTTTTGTTTGAACCGTTTCTGGGTAAAACTCATCAATTGAGCGATTGAAATATGACATTGTGCATGATGATGTTTACCGCCCCAAAATAGACCCCCCACCGACTGACATAACTTTTTGCGAACTGAAAAGAACTTACGGAGAAGATGCCAATTTCATACAATTCGCAATCAAATGTCCGGCTGGTAACTGTGAGCCAATAAAAAAAAGAAGAAGACAGTTTCTGAATTGATCGGAACTGTATGTGTTATGAAGTTGAAAGCAAAAGATTGAGATATACCATAAACGATTTTCTTTATGGTCAGTAGTTGGTCGTTTATCAGGCAATGAAGCAGCGATTTTATTGTCTTATATGACAGTCTGGTGTTTATCATTAATCTACATTTTCTTATAAATATGGCATGTGTATACACGCTTTTGCTGTTTATGGTTTAATTTTGGCATGCATAATCATGTTGTTGTTTTTTTTTTTCTAGATATAGAAGTTCCCATAATGTATATTCATAATAATATTTTCAATGAAGCGAAGATAGAGAAAGAGAAATTAGCTCGTGTAACGTTTATTGCGAAAATGTTCCAAATTTGTACAAAAAAAAATTTCTGTCACCGGCAAAAATCGGCTACTTAATAATCTGGTGCCACGATTGCATGGGCCTACGTGAAATGCTGCCCAAATATAGGTAAAAAATGTGAAAAATTACTTTGTTGTTACTTGGAATGTCATAACGTGCGTGTCGGGTGCGCGTGCTTGTTCGCATTAGCTAGGTGAAAATTGCTTCACATTTACATATCCGCAATATCGATTATGGAGTGAAAGAAATATTTTCAATGATGCGGTAATAGAAATTATCGCAGTCAATTTTCACAACACAAACATTCCGTAAAATAGTGACACATTGAATGGTCTACTACTAAACCTATATTGTCTCGTTTGAAACGTTATTTTACTTTCAACGGTCAAAAATCATTAAGACTACGTAAAAAAGTTAGACATTTTGAATTCACTTGAAACATGCGATCTCGGAACCACATTCGAGAAAGCTACGGAGAAAAACGCGCACATTGTATGCCACAGAATTTCATTGGAATTGACAAGCCTGAAGTTGAAAATTAAAAAAAAACACACACACAATAAATAGTTAATTCGAACTGAGAGCGAAAGTCCGTAGATGAGACTTCGACATACTGAGAGCCAATGATGTCTTCACATGCTGTACCGTATGCAGTTGCGTACAAGAAGAGGTTATTTAATATCTGTGTTGTGGCTGGCAGGCAAATAAAGCGACAACAAAACAATGATTGATTATTATCATGTATGCGAAGAGACACTTGGGTGGAAAGTGAACAAGAAGAAAATGCAGGCAATTGAGCGAAAATTAAAAGTAAATTGAAATTAGCTGAAGACTATCTCGCCCGGCTCTCTGAGCGTTTGGCCAATGAATATTAAATATATTTTATATATACAAGACTTGGGTTGGATATTCATTATTTTTATTATGCAGCCTTTTTTTCGGTTGTACATAAAGTTATGTCAAATTACTTGATAAATGTTTGATCATTGGCATCGCTAACTTTCATATATAAAAAATTATCGATTTTTCATAAATCAATGAAGTTAATAGAAAATTAAGTTGTTTGCTGTGTACGGGTAATCGAATGTCTACTTGTAATCTTCACGATGTGTTGGTTACAAGGAAATTCTATTTAATTGATCGATAATTTTGTGTGTGCAAAGTCAAAAATTATTTAATCATAGTGAATGGGTTAAGAAGCCAGGGAGATCGATCAGATGCGTCTTTCAAATATAATTGAACAGGTGTGCGTATATGATTAGAAGATTTCAATCGTGTGATCCTCTCTCCATATCATGCACATTCATTCCCCTTGGCTTTAAAAGCTCAATTTCATTGGATTGATGTCGACCTGATTTTTTCGCATCTGAAACACTCGAAGCGAACACAACAAAACACCTTTAACTGACACATAATAATAATAATAATAGCACATGCACATATATAACGCAATTTTCAACAATAAATTGAATTCTTATCTTCTATTAAAAATTATTACATGAATGATTACATAATCGATTCAAATTAAATATCGATTAAATGCCATTTTACGGGGAAAAAAATGATGAGGCAAAACGTATCGAGTGAATCTCTCGCTTCAACCATTTGCTCGTTGAGTTGCTTTTTTTCTGCTTCTTCTTTATCTTGTTGATGAAGAAGGGGCGCGAGCGTACTTTGTTGAAAATAATCACATTGGAAAAACATAACCAACGATTTAATTATATAGATGGCAGAAGTGGTGAGGAGATTCAATGTGATGATTTCTTTGAATCGCACGCATTTTAATTAACTTCAACTATGTTACAAGCAAGTGAGTGACTAATTAATCCTCAATCTTTTTTTTCTACCTTCGCATTATGACGCGCTTCGTTGGAACTTCGCACGAAGGTTGCAATGAAATTTTGTGTTTCAACTAAATACGCATGTCGAATCCGTCGAACAACTCAATTCATTTTCAATTTTCATTTTCTATGCACATAGAATTAACAATCAGATCGATCGGTGTTGAAATCGCAACATTCTAAACTATAACAAACAACGATGGCGGCCACACAGCAGCGACAACGACGTCAACAGGTATGGCACACTATGTACATGTGGCATTCCACACCAAATCGAATTCACACGCTTCACAATTTCAACAGTCGTGAATATATATTCAATTGATGGCAGTGCAACCGTAAATGTACTTCTTTCTTTCTCGTACCATACCGTTTAATATCGCAGCATAATTGTGGGTATTCTCTTTCAAAATCGAAACAAAACAACAACAAAAAAAAAATTTGCAGTGAAGGATAGAGGCAATCGTTTGTATTTAGTTTTATAAACAAATAAATGGTGAACGTGTCAATATACTCACAAAATGAAAACAATACCACAGAAACAACAACAATTTTAATAATACCACAAAAACGATATTTTGTTTTGAACATTCTCGTTTTTTTGTCTATTTTCAATTCAATGTTGAGTACTTTACAAAAGAATCCGTAATAAAAGTCAAATTGATAAATGTGTTCCAAGGCGCGCACCATACCATTTCATTGCGCGCTAATAATTGTACACCACACACAACCGTCACAATTGGATTTATTCTTATACAAAGTCAATTTGCAACGATTACTCATTATTTTAATTAATGGCAGTTCATTATAATGTTATTATAATGAATCGAAAATCCATGATATGATTCTTTTTTCTTTCTCGTTCAGTCATTTCTGGCAACGTCTTTCTCATCGTTATGATGTTATTTTCATCGGATTGAAATGCAAAGTCAAAATTGAATCAATTTTAGCTGGAGGTTAAAATTCTCTAAAGAAGCGTCATATAATTTAGATCGTAGATTTTTCCAAACGACCCACATCTCTCGATGGTAATTTCAAAGTCTAGAAACCACTTTGTTTCAATTATTACGGCAGGCGTTTGTTCGCTCCATTGGAGAAGAAAGCAAATCCAAGCAAATAGACATTGAGCGATTCTATTTAGCAGTGTTGTGCATTCGTCGTAACAATGTGGAAAAACCTCGGCACCTTGAAGCCATACGAATCTGTTACAATGGAATACTGTATCGGATATGAAAAGTTCGAAAAGAGCAAATTGTTTACGGAACCTTTATTAATACTTTTTTTCCTCTCCACTTGCCATTTAATTCAATTCAACATACGTCGTTGTTGTTGTACTTGTTGTTTTTTCTCTCCTCGTATCTCGATTATTATGCAATGGCATGTGCTTTTTTGCTGTTTACTGCACACCTTTTTTATGTCATCATTGTTATGATGTGTGTATGTATACGTTATTTTCCATGAATATTTTCTCATGATTATCTAGCTGTAATTTTTTTTTCGTTTCATTCAGTCGTTATAAGTGATAATGGAGTGAAAATTGAAATGATAATAGAGCAGCCATGGCCAGATGTATGCAGAATATACTATTTATTTCATCTTGTTGACCCGTTGTCTTGGAAAAACCTCAACCATCACCACCGCCACCACTGACTGTCAAGAAATTTTGCTTGGGACAATATCATATTTTCCATTTGTTTCGGCATGATTGTTTTGTTGATAATAACAGTAGATTGCAACACATTCGGTGTGCATTTTCGTTTGCATGTTTGTCCGAACTGACATCGGATCAAAGTCGTTGTACGACATCACACAAAAAAATCTACCATTGTTACATGTTCACGGAGAGTCACTTAGTATGGCCACATGGTTTTCATATGCACATTTGATAATCAACATTTTTGTCCAAGCAAGAAAATTTAAGAAGAAAAAAATTGCGCGAACCTAAAACAATGAATGCAATTCTTAATGCCATTTTTGGAAGTACAACATTGTAATAACAGTGTATGGATTTTATAATTCTATCTCATTTTAATCAAATGCGAATTAACGAGGGGTTATGCGTTCGCAGCAGCTGGATATAGGTTAAATAAATTCCAGCATACCGATACATGGATGTAACAAAAAATGTTCCAATGACGAAAACTCGTTGTTATTTCACATTTTGAGACAATTTAAATAATTCAGTATATCAAAAGCTAAAAACAAAATCGCACCATAAATACATGATGAGAAATTCGTGATGAGTAGGTTTTTTCGTATTGTGTTGCTTGAAATAAATTATACGTCATTTAGGTACGACGACCGAAAATGATGGAGCATCTTAGCGCAATTGAGTACATTCAATCGTTTGTAATAAGAGTTTATAATTTAAAGTGCAGATAATAACCTTGTACGTGATCTATTTTCATTTTGGCAACGCGTCAATGCAAATGGTTTTTTTTACGAAAATAAAAATTCATCATTATTTGAAACAATGATAGAGCAAATCAAATGTAAACTATCAATAACAACAGCATCATCATAATCATCATCCTCATCGGCAGCAGCAGCAGACGCAGCAGAGTGGTACCATCGCCGTTTGCCCTTTGTGACGAACGTGTGATTTACTGTGCACAAATTTCAAACTGTATATAATTCATCAGTTGGTTTTTTAAGAATCGTGCTCAGGAAAGGTAACCATAGCCGCTATATACACATCGAGCGAACGAAAAAAATAAGAGTGCTTGTTGAGTTAATACATCTTATCTGCACGAGCTGGAAAAAAATTCCTATCATCACTGCGGTGTGTATATATTTGCACGATTCACGTTAATATCCACTTGTGAAACACCATCGCGAATCGCGATTCGCATCACCGATATGCCTACAATGTACGTACATCACCGATAAAAATCGAAAGTATTTTTTTTTTTGTTCGGCTTGAGAAAAGCATTTATTTTTCTTTCTCGTTTGCTTATTTTTCGTCTAGATTTCATAAGTTACATTATATTTGTTTCATTTGGTGCTGTGGCTGCTGATGTTGCTATCAGTGTATAATAATCGCCAGACTGAGAGGAACTAAATGTTTTAGACATTAGATGTACTCTATTGCATCAAAATGGTATTGATGCTTTTCAAATGCAAAATTGTTTAGATTTTTTTTTTTGATTTGCGAAACAATATAAAAACGCGATGTATTCGTGGCGCTGTGAATGTTATGAAGTATGTGTTTTATTGGCTTTTTCGAAAGAAAAACCAAATACATTCAACAGGGAATCAATTGTGAGTGGTTTTATCATAGCGGAAAAATGTTTCTATATTCTTGAAGAGGTAATTAAAAAAGGCTAAACCACCACAATACACAACTGGCTGGCTATCAATTAGCGTGGAACAAATGCATCTGAACAATTGCTCACCTTACGTACACATACATTGGCTGCTGCACAAAAAGATCTGTCGATAAACCTTTAAATGCCATGAATGGAAAAGCCGTTACGGTGGTATGAAGAGAATTTAAAATTCCGTTGATCATCAATAATGTAGCAATTGCGGCAATCCAATTTGAAATGCCAGGCAACAACAAGCGCGAAATGTCATCAGGTTTATTTTTTGCTTCGTCTAGATATATATGTATGTGTGTGTTTCCAGTGACTTGTGAGTTTCGTATCTCACCAGAACGATGTGCATTGTTTAATGGGCCTTCTATTGTTTATTGGATCATCATATCGAAAATGAAAGATGAACGCGCTTATAACGTACCATTTCAATTGCGCTAATGGTAAATTATTTCATCATCGTCGGCATCGAAAATGTTTCCATTTTATTTTCATGCCATGCTTTTCCAACCAATATTGGACTTGGCAATCAGCCGCATGCGAAATCATTTTTTCCCTTCTTTCTTCTTCTTTGGATTTGTTTCTTTCTTCTTTTTTTTTGCTTGTGTGTTCTTGTTTGACGGTTTCAGCTCAATTTGCCGTATTCACATAATCTTTTCCAGCTGTGCACGTCTTTCAGTTTCACCGACTTTATTTATTGCGTGAGAAGTTTATGTCACCCATCGCTATATATTTAAACGATATATGTGCAATTTTAATTTTCTGCATTGCATATGAATAACCAATTTTTACCGGAAACTTAGGTAAAGTACATTACGTGCGATTCGGTTGGCGGCTTGGAATTGGTCAAATTAATCATGTCGAATGAAAATCGAGCAAGAGACGATTGTGCGAGCGTGAATCAGATGGAGAAAGAAATGCGTGAAATACATCTCGAATGCTCAATGATATAAATTTCCGTGATGGAACATAAAAATTAACATTTTACCTTTACGGCCGTATATTTCCACACGAACGTTAATGAAACAACAATTTCTCCAAATCTTTATTACTGAATTCCAAATTAAATTCTTATTAAGTTCACATTTTTATTTTATTTTAAATCGGACACTTCGGGCCCAACTGTTTATGAACCGTAAACTTGAATGTTATTCACGTCTTTGTTTTGGGCCGTTGTTTCTTCTCTTCATTGTGTTTCGCTGCATTCGTAGGTCATTTATTTTTGTCTGTCTGTACAATTTATTTCGTACGACAGCAAATGAATTGGAACGAGTTTAGCGAACGCACCACATTATGATCATTATCTTATCAACGAATTGATCAAAATCAAACATTGCACGTTAATTGAATACTAATGAATGGAATCAGCACGTTGAAACACACTTGTTGGTTGCGTCGTCATCATTCGATGCTATAAAAAAAAAATTATTTTTCATTTTTTTTATTTTCCATTTTGCGTGCATGAAGCGATTGAATTTTATCACTTTTCGAATCAATCGATTTGGCTTTGGCGCTGTGCATTTTATAGCTTTGATTTTATATCCTATCCATAAATTGGGATCACCGTTTTCTTCAGTTCGTCTCGTTCGGTTTACGGTTATTTTTTGCTTAGTTTTTTCCTCTTATTTCCAAGTAGCGACAATCAAAACAAAGCCGAACGTGAAATGGGATGTCATGCATGATAATGCAAATGTTACCGTTTTACTGTCAAATTGAAACGGCAAACAACAAAAACAGCAAACCGAAAAAATGTCTGATGAAAATGTAATGACACTGAGGAGTGTGTGTTGTGTGTGGCAACAATAACCAATATTGCTCATTCAAATACATATTTCTCTAATTATGCAATCGCAATCATTATGATGATCGTCGTCGGCGTCGTCGATGGAATTTGTTGTATTTTTCATCTCTCTCTGTTGTCGTTTTGTGTTTGATGTTTTGGGCTCGGTCACAGACAGAGCCGCATCTCAATTAGTGCCATAAAATGTGTATTTATCTCCTCCTTCTAATATGTAATCCAAATGCAATGCTTGGAATTTCGATTAAAATTTCAAAGTTATAAACAGGTCGGCGCGCAACAGATTATTGTAGCAAATCAAACAAACCGTGTGGAATGTCGCAATTGAATTGAAAACGAAATGGAATGAAATAACACACAAACAAACGAAACGAACGACAAAAAAAACCACAATTATTTCATTATTAATTAATAAGCGTCGTCGTTGTCGTATTATGAATTGATTTGTCCACGTATGGCCATTGACTGTTTGGTGATGGTTGATGTAGCTAATTATCCAATTGATGAAACTAAACGGTTTTATGGACATGAAAGCGCTTTCGACACACACATGAATAAAAAAAAGAGACATAGAAAATTGAATAAATAACATTCCGAATCGATGAAACAAAAAAAAACTAAACAATGTAAAATCGATTGACAAATTATTTTCAACAAATCGACTCTTTTGTTTTTTATTGTATTATTTGAAAATTCTATTGAAGTGCCTTTTGTGTGTCGCATTTGGCGCTAATGATCTCATCGGAAATTCAATAATTTGTTATTTCTTCTTTTTTCCACCGAATCAAGTAAAAATGAAAGTGAAAAATAATAATAATGAGTGCATAAGCAAACGTAATGCCGGCTATTTTCTTCCTACGCAAATACCAATTGGCTTGTAAAACAATCGGCATATGGAACCAAATATATATAGAGAGCCGACCGAACGCCAGTAACAAACAACGGTCGACATTTAATTTTTGCTTTTATAAAAAAAAAATGAAGATGCAGCTTTCTGCATGGGTTCCATCGAATGGACACGGGCGAAGTAGTCAATTGCACTTCTGCTCCGTGCACGAGCACGACGATGAGCCCAGCAATTTGTACGGGTTCAGTGTGTTTCGGTTTCACTTTTTGTTTTTGTTTTTTCATTCTCTTGAACCCGCTTTCGAACCGTTAAAATGGATTCGGAATGCATTGAACTCCATTCGAAAATGCCATTGATTTAAAAGCAACGAAATTTATAGTTGCAAAGATATTATTGGCATAAGGTCAACTCAATTCAGATTGAGGCATCTTCACGGTTTTGCTGTTGTTGTTACTTCTTTCTTGTTTGCTGTCGATAATTTGAAAAATTTGAATCATTTGACATGTTTGCTTTTTTTTTTGCTGGCTTCTAATTCGCATCGTTAACGAACAGGAAATGAATCGATCGATTGATCGGTTGCTACATTGAATGAGAAAATAATTTGTTTGTTTTTTTTTTTCATCCGTGTTTTTAAATCGGTTTTTCGCTATTTTGTAATGATCAATTTGCGGCTGTCATTTCACTTTCGTTTGGATTGTTTCGTGTGATTTAATGTCGTCGTTGTCTTGGGAACATCAAATGCATTCCATTTCAATTGTTCTCGATGTTCGTCTTCTTTCTTCTTCTTCTCTCTCTTTTTGTGTGTTCAACTTTGAGCGAAATTATAATGAAATTAAAGGGAATTGATTATATCAAATTGTGAAAGCTGTTCCGTATTGTGGTTGAATGAAATGGCACATATCTCTTTGGAAAAATCCCATTTTTTTGCAACAATAGGAAATAAAATTTGAAATGAAAATTCAAGCCATAGATCAAATGTCTATTAAAGTCGCACATTCTGAATCTCTAGCCATTCCATTCAATAAAATATTCAGACTGAATTCACGATTTGATCTATTTCGTTGACAAATTCTTACAATGTGACTGTATAAACAAATAGACTTCAAGAGTATAGTTTCATGAGAGCGAAAGTGTTCATTGGTTACTAAAATGGGCCTTGATGTCTTTAAAACCAATTTATTGGCAATAAACTTGAATGAAACCCATACTGGAATCGTGAATTGAATTGTACAAAAGTATTGATTTCGTCTCACTTCATATATTGATTGTTTTCCCATGGTCCACATCACAAGCTTCTCTATCGGTGTATTTGACTTTTAATTAAATTTGACATTTTTGACTATCGATATCGGTACAATAAACATTGTAGTAGTTCATTAAATTAAGACGGAAGAATTCTGCCGTCGAAAATGTCGATACAATTTTCGATTTCTTATGCACGCCCTCCGATTCGCATATAAATCTACGCTATATGCCACATGAAATCAATCTAATAATATAATAAATTTAATGACTTCGATACACCTTTCGTATTAAAAAGAATTATACGCTCGATACACCTTAAATGCTTTGCATAATCATGGCATTTTATGAATCAATTCGGACGAAATAGGTTTTGGGCATGATTGTCACGATAGATCGATAGATCACTTTTTTATTATATTTACCGCACGACATCTGAACGAGGTTTGTCACAGCATTTATTGCTATAATAAAATGTGGTAGCTTAGCATTTATCAAACGACAATTGTATACACAATATAAACAAAAGCGACGCCCAATTCTTTCATACAAATAAATCATAAATGATCTAATGGTCTTTAACTGTTCGTTAAAGTCACTAAATTCTCAGAGGAATGTTTTTCATTCGATTTACCTTCAATTGTTTTGGTGCCATTATTTGGACAGGTTTATGTTGGTATTGCTATTGTAAATTAATTTATTACGCTTGATTTGCATCTGAAAGCTCAAATATTTATAAAATCGCCATTGATTTTATTCAACATGTGTTTTTCTCTTTCTTTCTCTTCAATATTCTGTTTGGAATGACAATCAAATTGATTTTATGCAGAAAAGAAAGAAAAAAAAAATGAAAAGAGAAAGAAATAAATTCACGACTTTGTATCAAATGAGATGCGAACAATTTACGATCAACGGAGCAGACAAAGCAGAGCCGCATATTGTAAAATAATTATCAATGTTAAGTCGATTATTATTAGATCACTGTCACCATTGTTGAGCGGTGCATTTTGCACGCTGTCAATTTCGTTGTATGCGTTACGTTTTATGAAATAAGTGTGACTAATGGGATTTCAAAAATTCCAACGGTCGATTTTTTTTCCGTGGTTTGTTGTTGATTGGTCGGAACGTTTGATCGGTCGAGAAAAGATTTGACATGCATTGTGTCAGTTGTTTGTTGCACAATTTTCAGTGACACGATTGACCCGAAGGAATTTATGTATATTTTGCGACACAAACCGTAAATCAACAGAATCACTTGTTATCAAACCGGTCATCAATCCGCTCTTTTGTTTCACATATCCATATGCAACGACGCATTCCAAACATGCATACTGTCATTTTCAATTATCATTCCATATTTATGTTCGTCCGCATCGAAGATTGCTTAACTCGTTTTTGCTACCAAAAAACAAAAGGATTCCGCCGTGTTTTTTTATTCACCTCTTGATGGTGGCTTTGACTCTGCAACACCATTGCAATATTTGTATTTTACGAACAATCATTATTAATTATATTCCGTATTTGTCAGTTATACTTTGTATACGACCATACATCCTCGGTTTTATCGTTGTTGTACACTTCAAGTGTGGTTGCAATTCCTGCTTAAGGTCAATGATATTTTCGGTGTGAAAAGTTCAATGCAATCCACATAATAACGATGATGATTATGGTTCTTTTTTAAGTTTCTTCATTTATCATTGTTACGATTTGCATCCAGATGGTACCGAAAAAGAAACATTGAAAGAAGCTGCTTGATACTACCGCTAATTTGTGTCATTCACTAGTCAAATTGATTATTATTTGAATATTCGTAAATTTACGGATTATGTTGTTTATAAAAAGATTTGGCACATAAAATCGCATTAAACCAAAAGTGTTGATTTCAGTGTTTGTTGTTATACTACCCAATTCGTTTTGTTTCTTCATTTGACCATAGTCGAAAATCTATATATATATATTTTTTGCACATTAGATCACATATCACATGATGTAATTCGCTTGTGTGCTATTTGCCAATCGAAAAATATTTTATTTTGTCATATTGAAATTGGTCAATTTATTCACAAATCATATTGATAATAATAATTATTATTAATTCTATGGCACCAGTCAACATCTACCATAAACATAACAAGAGGTCATGTTAAGCTCATCATCTAAGATCATCGCACATTTCTGTTTCTTCATATAATAATGCGTAGAAGAATATGCCTCAAGCAAAAAGAATCACTAATAAGTCAACTGGTTTTTCTCGTAAAAGCTCGTTTCACTGGCATATCATCATATTTCTTCAATCATCGTCGACGGTACACCATTTTATTGATGTCATTTATTGAACGAATTGGACGATTATTTGAAAAATTTAATAAAAAAAAATACAAAACGAGAAAACATGATAAAACCATTAAAATATGAATTTCATCTATGTGTGGACTGTATTATTTTGCAAAATTAGCAATTTACATGATTTGAATTCTCGGAAATGTTTGGCCATAAAAAAACGTTTAAGCGATGCAATCAATTTATATCGATGGAAAAGTGAATAATTGCTGCAGTTTTAGGATCGAATATTAAAAAAAAAAAGAAAATTAAAATAAAAAAAGATACACACACAGAGAGAGAAACGAAAGTAAACAGCAAATAAAAGAATCGAAGACGAGTTGCAATGGAATGTGATAAAAAAACAACAGTAGCTCATAAACTTGACGTTAAATAGCCCAATAAAAATGAAATGGTGAAGTAAACATTGAACATCGATAAAAATCGAAGTTTCCATCAGAAAACTACGCAGTCTCTTCTTTCATTCTCAACTCACAACGACCTACATTATAATAATCCATGCAAAGTTGGCTCATGTTTTATAAAAAGAAACAAAACCAAGATTGTTCATGAAAAGTGCCGAAACAACGTGAAGAACATCACCAAATTGAAGCCACTGTATGATTGGATCATAAGACCGACATTATTAATAGCCATTAAAACAACATATTGATTCGAAACGTGATTCGTTCGAATTTTAAAGCTATTGGTCGCTACCAAGGCATTCAGTTCAATGCGGAGGCTCTTCTCGTTGCAAGCAAGAAGGACAGAGAAATGCAAAGCAAAATACAACAACATCGTATCACATAAATTGCTCAAAATACGTGCAACATATCGATCAGATAAGCTTATAAATGATCGTTCCGCAAAATTATTCATAATATTTATTAGCCGCATCAGAGATTATAACGTAATGGAAAAATAAGCTTCACGATGCTTTCTTCGTTTTCTTCTCTCCCATCGAATCAGACCAAAAAACCAAAACTAAAAATAAAAAAATATGTATCCAAACGAAAGTGAATCTTACCATTTCTCGGTCCATTTGTAAAATATATTGAAAACGTCCAATATCATTAATTGATAAATGTTTTTGTGATTGTGAATCGGCGTCTGTGTCACCTGCTGTAATGCTGTTGTTATTTTTAACAATGTCGGCCATCGAATCAATGTCCGTTGCTATATGCTTGCTATTATCAAAATTTCCATCCAATGAATCGGTTAGACTGTGGTAAAATTGTTGCGCTATATTTCGTTCGAA
The DNA here is from genome assembly GCF_009176525.2 of Contarinia nasturtii. Classification (NCBI taxonomy): domain Eukaryota; kingdom Metazoa; phylum Arthropoda; class Insecta; order Diptera; family Cecidomyiidae; genus Contarinia; species Contarinia nasturtii. The sequence continues at coordinate 2,701,877 of NW_022197885.1, read as the reverse complement.
AGCATTCTGTGATTGATTGGCATCATTTGAATTCGGTATAACCGTGATGCTTTTTTTCAATGTCTCTGCATCGATGTGATTAAATTTTGCTTTGTTTTTATTTATATTTTGTACATTGTATTGTCTATTCACCATGGTCTTTTTGTAAATTTGTTTATTTGAATGATGTGTTTTGGATTTTAACACACTTTTACTCGAATACTTTTTTTTGTTTTGTGCGGATGATGTTTTTTCTATTGTTCCGTTTAGATAGAGTTAGTTGGATTTGTTTTTGTGTTGCATCGAACTTAGTCTTTCACCATCACCCACAATCAAAACGTACGATGTAATATTTAATGCAATTTGAGCGTTTTCACTTGCACGTATCGTCGATTATCTCGTCGATGTGAACGATAAAGTGGTGCGAAGAGAGCGCAAATGAACTTCTTGATTACACAAACAATATTTTGATTATTCGTGCATACAAAAGTAGACGATATAGATACTGGAATGCAATTTTCTTTTTTTTTATATGAGTACCCAAGAAAGTTTCGACGCTGTAAAGATCAACGATGTTAGTTCGACTGCGGTTGCTGCTGTGGTATCTTTTTTTCTTCTGTGGTTGCGTTTGTAAATCAGTCAAAATCTAGGTAAATCCATGCTTAACAACACACAATGGATCAATTGGAATGCACTCACTATCGTTTTCTCCACGTCTCGTCGCTTCACACGCGCGCAGAACTATTGCCAAACAATGCAGAAAATGAAGATTTCTATTGTTGCGGCTGGTATCGTGGTGATCGAGCACAGTTTTTCCAATGTTATTGTGTGTTTGTGTTGTTGTTTTTCACTTTCAACGTAACTGATTATTATTATGCCAAACACATACTTAAACCCAAAGTGCGGCGAAACACAGGGTAACGAATCAATGTGTTTTTTTTCTCTACTTTGTTTAATTATCACGACTCTATAATTTTTTTTTATTTGGATTTTTCGACTTTTATGTGTTCGTATCTCGGTCGATAAAAAAAAATTGTCTAAATTTATGAATTACATTCGAATATCGAAACGAAACGAAACAAATCGAAGGATAAATAAATCAGGTGCAATTCAATTGGCTGGAAAAATGGTCACCGTTATTCGCTGAACTTCAAAAATGACCAAAACGATTCTGCGCGCGCGCTTACACACAGAGTCACACAAATCATTCACGTTCCGATTTTTATTTTATTGATAATTTTGAATTTATTATTATTTAACCAAAAAAGCCAATCGATTTGGTTTCTATTTAGTTTTCGTGCTCCAATTAAATGTATTTTATTTACACTACGAATTTGGTAAGTGTTTGGCGGTTTTTTTATTCTTTCTTTCCACTATGTTTTTTTTTTGTGTAAATCCCAATCGTGATGTTGTAATTTTTTGGTACGGATTTGATTCGCAAACGTATTTAATTTATTTATTTCGTTTCGCACAAACAATATAGTAAAAATTGGTTAAATTATTTACGCTTGTTTTTTTTATGTTTGTTTGTTGTGCATAAAAAACGGTTCAACAATCAAATCAACGGAAATGTAAACACATTGCGTTCAATTATTTTGTGGACGATGACGGCGTAACACACAAATATAACGACAAAATTTTTTAAACACGCACCAAATGCTGCTGCAATTTTCTGAACGATATTGAAGAAATACAAGACAAAAAAATGCACGAACCAAATCACTGGTAAAGTAGAAAACAACTGTTCGACAGTATCAAGCAATTGCGACTGATCACGTTGAAATGAGACAACGGAATGAATAAATTCAACGATGGTGAGCCGATGAAACCAACCCAGTAGACAGTGTAAGAGAGCAACGCGCCAAAGTATTTTGAAAAAAAAGAAGAAGAAAAAAAATAACACTACATATAACCAAAACAAACAGCGCGAATAATGTATGAGTTTTTATATATGTGCGGTCGCGCGGTTATGGTGCGCCGCACGCTTTGTGTCAGTCGCGATAGATAGAGTCTGATTCAAATGGTTGATGTTGTTGTTGTATATTATTGCTACTATATGAAACACGATACCATTCGGTAATGCAAGTTCAAACCTATGCAAAATACCTTATATACACAACCATCATCCGTGTACTTTAAAGCGTTCAAGACATGGTTTGGCATTGTAGCGCGATGCATTTATGCAAAAATTGTAAGACGATTTTCTGTTGTTTACATTGTATACATGGACGATCATCATCCGCATGCACTCAACACCAAATGCGTACAAGAATGCAGAAATAAAAAAATCAAACCAACAACAACACAAAAAAAACTGCTACACTCAGAAGAAAACATATTTGTTTGATGATATAACATATGATACCACTATATTCGAATGAACTGTGTGTGCGCGCTTGTCGACGACTGCGCACGCGATTTTCGGTTGGTTTTATTTTTATTTTTTTGTGGTTTTCATTGCACATTCTTGTTCGGATTTTATTCGTTGTTGATGGCAGAGGCTTTTATTAATACACTAGCCAGCATGAGCTAAGGTGTTCCCCTGCAAAATAAAATGTAATTTATTTTATGTGCTAATGAATTAAATGAAATGAATGAAAAATTAAAACAATTTGCATAAATTTTTATGAATCCTCCTTTAACACGCTGCCTGCTGTCGGGCAGACACATCAAAAGGCAATTTTTGTTTAATAGGCATTCGCCCGTGTATTGACCAAAGATCAACGATTTGATTGAACGATTTGAACGTTATTTTTCATCTTCTGTTCATTGTTTTTGCAATTAAATATGAAATCAAAATAACGAAAGACTGTTTTTAGGTTAGAAACCCTTGTTAGATGTAAATGCGAAATCCGGTGAATGTTGCAAATAATGTTTTCATCTTCTTATTCGATCTTGCAATAACCGTGTTAATAACGTAACATGTGAAATGAATACCAATTTTCAAATGTGTCTAAAAAAATCAACGTAACACAGCACACAGCAAGAGTGGTTAAAAAAAAGATGTGAAATTCAAATCCTTGAAATGCATCGCATGTAAATCGAGTGCACATTACAGTTATTTGTAAGATTGGTGATGTTGAATTTTGTTGGCATACGTTTAACCAATAGTCCGCAAAACAGCAACCATCAACAGTCAACTGAAGGCAACACCAAAATGAAAACGTAATGAAATTAATCAGTAAATGACCATAGCAAATAAACGGTTCACGAATGTGATAAATGAATGTAGGCATTTTAATTGAAAAGGCGCGTCAAATGCCGTGCCACTTTAAGAGTGAGCAGCGAAAAAAAAGCTCTGCAGAGGAAATCCCAGACAAGGAAACGAAATTTCATTCGTATCAATATAGATAAAGTGCAGGCCACAAAAGTAGATATAAAGCATAGAAAGTGTGTGTACGGCATTTATTTTTCTTCATTCATTGCGCTTTCCAGTTCCGTTGGTGGTACATCGAAGGCGTCACAATTTTTAAAGTGTGCATTTTGTTTGGGCTGTCACATTGCAAAGATTTACTGATTTAGTTATTTTTCGCAGCACATACACACCATGTGATGGACTTTATATCTTTTTTTTACATCGTTCGCACCATGTAAACCGTTTAATGATGTTGTGATCTATTGTTTTGGCTGTACAAGCAATTAAAAAAAAACATGAAAATGAAAAGTGTGTGTGTATGTGTGAAAATTAAGACAATAAGACACAATTTACATGCGAAACAATCAATGTTGGAGTGAATTTTGTTATTTCAACATGTGTCGAAGTCCTTTGGTCGAAAAGAAAATTGCAGATAATCGTTTGGCGTCTTACTCAGGTGCATGGCACGTATTTGAGTGCAAATGTGTTTATGTCGGCATTTGTTTTTAATTGAGGTCATAAATTGTTTGGCATCAGGAATATTTTGAATGTGAAAGATTTTAAAAATGTAAAAATTATTATACTCATTAGATCACAAAATTGTATACTAAAACCACTTAATAACCATCATTTGATTGAGCGAACGTCAGAGCCCGGTCTCTTTAGACAAAAAAGATTGAAAACGAAAGAAGAAATTTTTTTACACATAGAGTTGCATGTTTGCGCCATTCCTGTTTAAAAGACAGAAAAAATGGTTATCAATTAAAAACAAATGCGGTGCTTGCATGTGAATTAATAAATGTGTTCTTCATTTTTCTTCCATCGACGTGCTTGGCTCTCAGTCAAACATTTGTCGCATTCAAACGATTATCATGCTTTTAATTTTAGTTTATAATTCATAATTTTATGGGAAATTACATATTCCATATTCATAAAAGAGCTAATGAACAAAAATTCCACGAGCCACAAGCTGCAAAGATTTTTCACTCGCACAACATGCACACACACGCACGCGCGCACAGACAAATTCATTAAGTGAAGCTGGCCAGGCGATTGAGTAAGACAGAGGAGAATTTGCATTTCATATCGCGAAAATGCAGATGAGGTTTCGGTTATGGATGGCAAATATGCGTTACGCACTGTTACGTAGTTGCGTATGATGCATTATACGTTTTTTTTTTCGCGTTCAATATATTTTTTTTTTCAATCTGTCTAAGAATTGCTGATTGATCAGTCATCATCGGTTTGCTTTTCGAATGAAAATGATGATGCAGAAACAATGACGAATTCGCGTTAAAGTCAATAAAAGACGATAGATGCCTATTCCAATGATTTAATGTGGTTATAAAATGATGAGATGTCTATCGCCCAAATCGTTTATCGGTGTCGTGCTTGTTTTTACTGACATCGATAAATAAATTTAGTTCTCAAAATAAATTATTGGCCATTCATAAATTCAAATTCATTTGACATTTCGTGTCTTCGTCTTTTATACGCACCACATGATGCTAATGTGTGGCGTCATTTTGTTTCATCTTTTCCGATTGCGCACGTCTTAAGACGATATTTTCCACAAAATGTAAGAAATGTAAGAAATGAGAGAGAGAGAGAGAGAAGAAAACAGAACACTAATAAAAACGAAAATCTTACGTAAAAATTAAGTTTATAAGCTTATCTATACGGCCGACATGATGATGTGTGCTGGCATGAAATGAAGCTCACTGAGTCTAGTTTACTTTGAATGATATCATAAAAACGGATGAAATACGTAATAAGTGCGATTGCTGTATAAACAACTAGATCTTTTAATTATCGCATGCACAGCAGCAATCACAGCTTAAGCACAGCAAGCATCTTCTACACTTTACTCAACTCAACTAAACGGCATTTATTATCTAAATGCTTTTTTTATCGGAGCAGCTTTACAAATGGGCTAAAAAACGGTTTCAAATTGATTACCTTTTTTCTGCTCTATAACATGCAATAAAATCTTTAAAAAATATTAATAAAACTTCCAATTTTCGCAATTAATTTGCATTTAATGGGGGGGCATAATCTCTGTTCTCTCTATATACCAAACGCCATGCAGAAAAGAAAGGATGGGAGATGGAGAAAATGCATCACATAAAATTGTGTGCAATGAAGCTAATTTGATGCGTGTTGCCTTTTTAGTTGGCATTTCTACATTGTATGTACTAGGAAAAATGAAAAATATCATCCTCACATACTAACATAAAAACGATTCAACATTATAATCACTGACTTTATTTTGAGAAAATGGTAATTCCAATTATAAATTTGGTAATTCAGCTTTTAAGAAGCAAACAAATCACTTCATTTCTCGAGAAATTGTCGAACTTTTTCAGTTGAATATTTTATTTCATTTTGACGATGTATTTTTTACCAAATGTCAATTTCAAATCAATTATTGACATTTTTGCTCTTTTTTCCTATTCGCTTATTTTCTGGCCACGTATTCAAAATTTCCTGACCTCAATTTTTTTTTTACTTTCCTGTACAACATTTTTTTTCGAAGGGACAATTTTGATGAAATATTTTCCTTGAATTCGGAATAAAATGTGAAATGCAAAAAGAAACATCCAAGTATCTTTACCACAAATATATTCATTGATTTTATTTCGAGTAAAACAATAATTCAGTTTAACAGAAAATGACTTTAATTCAACGTGGGATCGTCGAATTTGTTTTTTTTTTTTAGTTGAAACATTGATTGTTACAATCCGTGTGTCATTTGATTTACCAAACTTTACATTTTTTGGCTGGATTCATTTTTGTTCCTTCGGGACAGTTAAAATCATATGCAAATTCAGGCATGTTATTCAAAACACCGATGATACGATACTCATTGGGTGCGTGTTGACCTGTAAGAATTTTATTTTTGGTGAACTCTTCGCGTGCAACCGTACACCGCGACTGTGCAAATGAAATCCAAAACAATTGATTCTGGTTGTAAGAGTTCAATCCTGGTAATATTGGTTCAGCTTCGTTGCGTTCCACCCATTTATTATAAGCAATGTATGCTTCCTTTGCACCTCCATTATCGGCAATATTCTCTCCTTGCGTGTTGACGCCATTCAGCTAAAATGATTCATTTTAATTTTCAATTGAAGTATATTGGTTATTTTCAAGCGTATTTGAATTGACTAATGTTTACCGAAAGATTTGTTGACAGATCTGTATAGTTTCCATATTGTTCGATGATGCATTGAGCCTTTTCCAAGAATTTTTTGTTTGTTTCTTCATCCCACCAAACGCGAAGATTTCCATCTAAACCAAATCGAAAATGCACCCAGTTATTAAACTAAAAAAATTTCGCTACATTTGCTTTGTTTCATGCTTACCCAAGTCAAATTGTCGACCTTGATCGTCAAAACCGTGCGTTCTAAAAGAGTTTATATTATAAAGTTGTATGAACGGCGCAGCATAAAAAAAAACCACTTACATTTCATGACCTATGATACTTCCGATGCCTGCGTAATTCATGTAGCGTGGTCGATCCACTGAGAAAAATACATCTTGCAAGATTGCAGCTGGGAACTCTAAAATATGTACAAACACATGTGTGCATTAAATTGCAATGGGACTTATTCATCGTTTGATTGTAGTATTTAATTTAATAAAACGTACGAATGCTGTTTTCGAGCGCTGCATAATATGCATTTACTTCGGCGGGTTTGCTGTGAGTTTCCCAATCTGTTTTGTTGACAGGTAAACGTAGTTTACCAAATAAGTGGTCAGCATTGAATACATTTATTCGTAGCGTATTCAAGAGTAAATTGTCGGGTTCAATTTCGAGATCTTGGTAGTATTCTTCAAGTTTATTGTTGTCGGCCAATTCATTGGGGTAGCCAATATGTTGTGTAAGTGCTTTTGCCTTTTTTATAGCTTCCTCACGTGTACTTTCATCCATCCATGTAATTTCATGCAAAATGTTAATGAACTCTTCGCGAATATTATCCACCAATTCAATGGCGGCCTGTCGTGATTCATCGCTAAAGTATTTTTTTACATAGAGTGCGCCTACAGAAATTGGCAAACTACAATGAAAAAAAAAATTATGCGATTTTGGTCAGTATGTGTTCAATTCATTTATAAAATTGTTTACAATATATTAAATTGCAAATGAACATTCACCTCTCAGACGTTATTTGAATACAGTCTTTCCAACGTGGCTGTTCGCTTTGCAAACCGTACACGGTTTTATAAAATTGTACTTTATGTTTAAATAATTCGTTTGTAGTTGCTCCAGATGTTGCTAAAATTATACGCCATATGAAGTAATTTGCCATTGTACGTTTTGGCGTTGAGCTCAGAACATCGCCCAATTTTTCGAAGAATGTCGGCACTGTATCACTTAAAACCTCATTCTCATCAACTTGTAATGTGCTTGGCATCAATGAATTTATGTAGTCCAACCATTGCAAATATGGATATTTTTCTTGTAATTCTTTAATTGATGTTGGATGATATAATGCACTGGCATTACGACGTTCTTCACGTGGAAGTGAAATCTACACGCAATAAATGTTCAATGACTTCGGGAATCAAAATAATAATAAATCTAATTGCGGAATAGAAGACACACTTACCATCGCAAGTTTAATTTCAAGTTCAACCACTTCTTTCATTTCTTCTTCGGCTCGGTTTTTATCTGCACCGAATACAACAGCATTGTCAACCATAAATTTGTGATAAGCTACAACTGCTTTTTCTTCAAATCCTTTCAGCAAATATTCTCGGCCCAATTCCAACTCAGGTTGGTCAATCTATGAAACATGGATTTGTAGAATTATTATCAGTTTTCCAACAATAAAAATCCATTCTTTGTCTTATACGACTTACATATAATTGGCGTTGTTTTGAATTTTTCAAATCAACATTCATATTGAGGAGGAAGATCATCGATGTAGACAATCCCATGCGTCTGAATCTTCTGATTGTTTGAACCCAATCCCATGTTGTGTCCGACCATGAATCACCTTTGACCACCGGCCATCCGCCATACGATTCTAAAATGTCAGCTAATGGTTTAATGCCTTGTGCCTCGATGTTCGTTGTATTCAAACATGCCACATTAAAGTTTTTGGCCAATTTAAATGGTTTTGCTTCATGTGGCTGTGGTGCTTCATTTATAATTGTTTTCAATTGATCATTTAACAAGTCACGAACTCTATCAAATGGGTCAAGGGACACCTTATCTTCTGGCACCATAGTTTCTTTGATGAAATTGCCACAGGCAAACTCATAGAAATTTTCACAAGGGTCTATCGCCGAATCAAGTTGGCTGAGCATATTCGATGCAGCCTGAACGCAACCCCGTGATTCGCACATCGGTGCCGGTTTTTGTTGTGATGCATCTTCCCCGCCAATAACAGATGGTAATCTTTGCGATTGAGCTGGATGTGCATCTGCACTGTTTGACTCAGCTGACTGTACATCGGATCTAGAGTCTAATTGTGGTTGGAAGTTATCTTTTTGAAGTTGTTCGGGTTCCGCTTGTCCATCTCGCCATTGCGTGACTGGTTCAGTTTTTGGATAAAATCCCTGTACATTTCCACCGGACTGTTCTGTTGAACGAAACCTTCGTAATGCTTCAGCTTGTGCTTTTTTATTGTAATCTATTTTAATCAAATAGAAACGCATTTCAGAAACGATTTAAAAAGAAAATAATTCAAAAATGACACACCTTCTTTTTGCATGTTCACCACGTAGAGCGATAGACAGAGTGCGAAAATGGTGATCGCGGCTAAGATAACAATTCCAATCAGTATTTTCTCCAGCAATGTTCGACGCTGGCAACATGATTGTGATTCTCTGTTGGAATGGTTTACATACATCAATTAACATTTATCATCACTTTTGTTTCAACTGATTTATTCAAAGGTCGATAAAGATATTCAAGTTTGAATGACGTTTTTTCTGTTTCTTTCTCTTTTTTTTTCAATTCTTAATCAAATTAGCAAATTTTTTCATTCGATTTTGCATTCACTTTATTTTTGTCCAATACGAATCGATGGAAAAAAATTATCGAACCGAAGCAAAAGAAGAAGAAAGGGAAAAACTTGTTTAAATTGCTGGTTGTCATCATTCACTATGTCAAGTTCATGTAAAAAGTTCTCGAGATGTCTATGTGCCTGTTTATTATTTTCATGATTGTATAGTACATTCAACCGGAATTTCAATCATAAATAAATATCTTCAACAAAAAAAAACTCGATCCTCAACACGCATCACACATATCGTTACCATTGAAAGAATACCGAAAAAACATATGAAAAAATAAAATAAAAAGATTTAAAACCAACAAATATGATCGGGCACTGTATAGGATGGCATGACGTAATCGACAGACATTTGTTATGTGTTTGCATTATTTATTAGAAACCAGTTTTTTGTGCGTTTCTTATGCCGATAAAATAATCAAATAATTATGGGCTTGAAAACTGTTTACTTTTCTTGCGTTTGTGTGGAGGCTGGCGAAATTCCCCTTTTTTATAAATCGTTTTCGACTACAATATTATGATGGATGCATTTTGACAAGCCTAATAACGGTTTTTTTAACTTTCAACTAAATGGTCGTTAATAAAATAAAGATAAAATATTGCAAAAAAATTCCACACATCTATAATAGGCGTGCATTTCATAGTTTTTTTTTAAATAACTAAAATCGCTTACTTTATAATCTCGTTTCGATGGTGTGGCATGTTGATGTTTTGACCTTGACTGTTAGCTGCAAGTGTTTATCTGCGATAAAAGAAAATAATTATTTTGCGCATTTAAGTGTTTACATTTCTTAGCCACTTAATTGAAGCCGTAATTGAACCTCATTATCCTGAGACGGCACAACATGCCTTGCACTTTGTTAAAGCGCTTCTACTAATAAACTTCGTAGCATTGATAAAAGTGGGTATTTTCAAGGTCTTTAACCAAAACTGCTTGAATTCTATTTTAATCAAAAACTATACCGAGATGTTAACAGCGCGAAATATAAAGATTCGAATAAGATTTACTCACAAGTTTGGGTTATCTGGATTTTTCTGCGACACGTCTTCAAATGTGGCCATCGGCCGTCAGACTGAATCTAGATTTGTTTTTGCGCAGCGATATTCCTTTTGAATATGATCATGAATTATTTTATCTTGTTTCGCTCACTTTTAATCAATTTTGGATGCTGCCGCACCTTTTGAACGATGAACATCTTCGCTGAAAACGATATCCCTACCATCGATTTTCGGTCATATCGCACATGTTTTGAATATAATTTTGAACACACACAATTCGCATACACGTACATTTTTTTTTCGATACTATGTGATCATACGACGTATTTTGACTAATTTTATTATTGATTAAATTTAAAAACATTGAGTGCAACGATATTTTGATCGAAAAAATCTATGAATCCGATGCTCGCTGAGTTCATTTTGTTACATAATTGTAAAAATGTGTAATTAGATTGAAAATCCGTTTGATAAACAAAGTCCTTGCAATAACAATAATCCAAAAGTCTCATCGAAGTAAGCATAAATTCAAATCCATCACCGCATCGCATATAAGAAATCGTTTACAATTTACGTATTACATTTCGTAAGAGGGGAAGTTATAATGTCCCAAATGCTGTCCCAAAACTGTCAAATTCAACTGTCGTCTATTTGTATAGCAGCAACAACTTAAAAGTCGCAAAACGAAACACAAACAATCAAGTCGCGCTTTACAACATATTCTCTCTGTCAAGAATTCAAATTTATGTAAGTTATACAAGAAAATTGTGATTATTTATCCATTTTATTTCAAATAAAAAGTCTTTCTTTTCAAATTTTATAACACAAGCGTATATTGAAGAAAAGAAGTTAATTTTTTGTTCGTCCATTTTCATTTTCAGGTTAGGTTCATGCGAAATTGAATTTTAAAGAATTTTTTAACATAGAAAAATAAAAAAATCATGTTCGGATCACCTTTAAATTCTCAAAGTGCGTTTGGCGCAACGCCACAAGTACAAACCAATCCAATGAAAGACATCGAAGTATCTTCACCACCCGAAGACACAGTATCAGCAATGGAGTTTAGTCCGATTACGCTTCAACAAAATTTCTTGCTTGCCGGCAGTTGGGATTCAAGCGTTCGATTGTGGGAAGTTGAATCAACTGGAAAAACAGTACCAAAACAAATGCAAACCATGGGATCGGCAATTTTAGATGTGTGCTGGACAGATGTGAGTTTTATATTAATTATTATATTTCTCGGCAATCTAAATAAAAAATGCCATGCATTTGTCTCCCTTCAATAGGATGGCACAAAAGCGTTTATTGCATCGTGCGATAAGCAAGTAAAATGTTGGGATTTGGCTTCGAATCAAATGATGCAGGTGGCACAACATGATGCACCCGTACAAACTTGTCATTGGGTTAAGGGAACAAATTACACATGCTTGATGACTGGTTCTTGGGATAAAACACTCAAATTTTGGGACACCAGGTAATAATTGTACAAAAAAACACCGAAAACATACAATTGTAATTGTTAATTTTAACACAAATAGATCCCCATCACCGATGATGGCCATTAATTTGCCAGAACGTTGTTACTGTGCTGATGTTGACTATCCCATGGCCATTGTGGGTACAGCCGGCCGACGACTGATTGTGTACTCACTAGAAAATAAACCGACTGAATTCAAGCAAACTGACAGTCCATTGAAGTTCCAACATCGTGCCGTTTCAATTTTCCGTGATAAAAAGAAAACACCGACCGGTTATGCATTGGGCAGTATTGAAGGTCGTGTTGCCATTCAATATGTAAGTGTCATTGATTACTTAAAATAGAAAATTATATTTGTTTTTTTTTTTACTTAATGTATGAAAATTAAAAATTATAGGTGAATCCGGTGAATCCAAAAGACAATTTCACATTCAAATGTCATCGTGTCACTGCAAACAATAATGTTCAAGACATTTATGCTGTGAATGATATCAAATTCCACCCGGTTCATGGAACATTGGTAACGGTCGGAAGCGATGGTACATTCAGTTTCTGGGACAAAGACGCCCGCACAAAACTCAAGTCATCGGAATCGATGGGCGAAGCGATTACTAAATGCTGTTTCAATGCTCGTGGTGAAATCTTTGCATACGCTGTCGGATATGATTGGAGTAAAGGGCATGAGTTTTATAATCCTAGCAAAAAAACTTATATTTTCCTTCGGCCATGTTTCGACGAATTGAAACCAAGACAATAGGACTTTCGGCGACCTATTTCATACTCTAATTATTTGAATGTCATTACATCCAATTTCCTTTACATGTATTTGTTGTGAATTAAGATCACAATAGAAAAAAAAATTGAGCGATACCAAGAAAATGTGTGAAAAAGTAACAAAAAAAATATCCATTTAAATTTAATACCAAAACCGAAACAAAAATAAAAAATAAATCTATGCAACAACAAGAAAACTCTGATATTCTCATTTGAAACAGATATTTTGTGACAATATTCACCAAAAAGCGAATTAGTTTGTTCGAACGCAGATAGAGGGCCATTTACATTCCATTAAATATCCAATTCAACTTCATGTCATAAAGTCATTTATTGTCTTTAGTTTTATTTTGCACTAGATCGAAAATACACCTAATTGGAAGAACTTCTGACAATTTTTCACAGCAAAAAACTTTTGAACAAATTCGTATGTTGGAATACAATGTATATTATTCATTTAATATTGAAATCAGCGCACGCATTTTTAGTGTCACATGATTTATCTTAATTTGTTTGAAATCTTTCGACAATTGTTGAACATTACATATTGAACAAGTGAATTTTTTTCTTTTTTTCTTCTAGCAACGAAAAAAAAGGAATTCATAAAGCAGAGATACAAAAAAACTATTGTGAACTATTGAACACTGAAGAACAATCAGGCATAAACATGAACGGATTTTTCACCGAAGAAGGCATTGCAATTAAGACCATTTACATACCAAACTTAACAATCAGTGTAAGTTTAACATGACTTTTTTTCGTCTATACATTCGTCTGTGTGAGTTGCACTAGGCTGACTTGCCACACACTATTATAGCGGTACATTTTGATTTTTCGGAAATTGATATTGCAGCCGACATTTTGCATATCATTGTGCACACTAGTAAAATATTAATTTAAATGACCTTATGAGATTTTTTATCGTTATAATATTTGTTTATTTTGTAGTTCTTAATATAAAAATAGAAAGTTTGATATGATAATTCAAGATTAGATAAATAAAATGCTTGTGTTTTTATTCAGGTTTCCAAAGAAATACTGTGCAGATATTTTTCGCAATTTGGGGCCGTTTACCATGCAAAAGTCATGTCCGAACCATTGAAATTTTATGATCTTATGAAAAATTTAGATGCGGGTCGACCCAGTACCTCTGCTGTAAATCATCTTCCACCGGACAAATACTATGCATACGTGACATTCGTAAATGAACTTGGAGCGGCAGATGCATTACGTAGATATCCGCACCATATTGAAGGTGTTGAAATTGAGGTGGAACAAGCATTTACTTGGAATCAACCACAAAAAGACGTGGAACAATATTTAGCTGCCAATGCACAGCCGTCATCATCGAAAAAGGAGAGCATGTATGAACAAATGTGTACAGCTTTAGATGATGATTGTATTCATGAAATTCTTGGCTATTTGAATGTGTTCGAATTGGAAGAAATGTCAAAGTATAACCAACGACTTCATGGTCTTGCCAAACAAATAAATGTATTGAACATATGTCGTTCATCGGTCGACAAAATAATCACACTGATGCAATTGCGTGGCATTTTGAAACTTCGTGGTTTTGGTCATTCGGTTAAAGATTTAACGATATCGAAAAAATCTTTCAATGCACTTTCCCAACGGTATATATGTTCACTTACTTATTAATTATTATTGATTATTTTCGATTATTTTCCGATTACTTATCGATTATTTTGAATTTTATTCTTTTCTTTTGTGATTCTCCCCTTAGGTATATATGTTCAAGATTATTCCAATACATTGGTCCACAAATTCGAAAACTGACGCTAATGTCGTTTGGTGTGACCACCGCACAATTTGAACAAATGAAGCCATTACTCCGTTGTCTCGACTATCTCGACATCGATTTGGAAATGAATTTCAATTATGCTTGTTTCAAATCGATTTGGCTAGTATTGGAAGAGTTACGAATTCGATCAAATGGAAATATAGACATAAGTAGTGGCGAACTACCGAATGCTCTGAAGGTTCCTGAATTTCATAAATTGAAAAAATTATTGATTGAAACAAGTTATCGTTTGCATGCAAATCTCTTTAAAAATTGGCATAACATATGCCCCACACTAACTCAAATAATTATTCTCAATGAAGATGATTATTACAGCCAACGGTCACAGATGGCACAAAATACCACCGATTTGGCAAATATATCGCAATTCACCGAATTAAAAAAACTGCATTTATCATTTAGTCGAACATATTTCATCGTGAAACTCATTGATGAGATCAGCAAAATTGAAAAATTGGAACACTTTACATTGGACATTGTTCATCCACATGATCGACCGAGAGAGGATCATATCTTTGCTGAATTCAATCATAACTTACATTATCTTGGTGTAAAGTTGCCAGAATTAAGGGAGATTCGTTTCTCGTCTATACCGTTAGACGTGAACAGAGTCATTGACCTAATCAAACACGCACCAAGGCTTGAGAAACTTACTATTTTCGAAGGTTGCTTTACTTTTGATGTAGACTTCATTCGGAATATTGTTAAAACACGCAGAACTGTCTTTGAAAATCGACCACTAATTCAATTGAAACTTACTGTCGCTGAATTTAACGATGAGGCTATTCTAAACGTAAGTTAAATATATATACATAAAATGACTTTGCAAATGATTTTTAAACTTTTTTATCGATATTTAGGCCCTAATGGAAGAAGAAGTTATGCGATATTTAACCGTAGTTCGTGCCAGCAAAAATGTTATAAACAAAGATTACACTCACAAGGAAGACACTGGTGTTCGAGCATTGGTGCGAAATGCACACTATAGACGCATACGTTTCGGTAATGACCCACGTGAACGTGACCCATTTCGTCTCCGAAATCGACTTTTCCTATTTCGACCATGAGTATGTTCATTTTAAATCGAAATAAGTTGTCGTTGATAAGAACATGGAATCCATTGAAAACTGGCATATGCTTGAACATTTTTTTACTTTATAATTTCTTGATTTTGATCGGAGGAACATTGAAGAAATGAAAAAATACCGCCATTCATAGCCAAATCCATTATAGATACCGCGGAAGTGCGGACATGTATTCAGACAAATGTTATATGGATTAGGTACGGGCAATAACTAGCCGGGCATTAACAGCTCTGTTCATAGCATTTGTCAATTTTCGACATTCTATGCACCTCCAATGTCCCTAATCGTATGATCGAATTTTAAACATGATTTGAGTTAGATCCACATAAATTAATCGATATATTTTGATTTTGTTTGTAGAAAGAGATTTTGGCGGAAATTTCTGGTTTTAAGAATGTCAACCTGAAGACGATGAAATGATAAGAGACAATATTGGTCCAATTTTACAAAACCTTTTCACAAAAAAAAAAAAATTCAACAACATTACCCAAACGATCTCCGTGCAAATTCAATAAGATTTTTTTTCCTACGTAAACATATAAGTAATTTAAACATTTAGATAAAGAAAAACATTTATATTTCAAATTGAATTCGTTAAAACACAAAGCAATTTTGAATTGGATTGAACCACAATTTGATTTTTTTTATATTTGTTATTTTTTCCACATTAATTATAAATGGAACAGTTCTCGTTAACCGTTAAATTTCGATTTAGAGATAAGAAAGGAAAAACATGAATCCGAACAAATTAAAATCATATATATAAAAAAGAATGACCCATTCAGAATGATACATTGAATAAATGAACAATATTTGCGTATAATTAAAATGTTTGTTGCAATTTTATTTTGGAATGTAAAATGAATTAGCCATGTGATAAAAGAATGGAATGTGACCCACTTTGTCTGTATACATACATTTCACAGAAGTTATGTATCATTCACATTGTATGTAAAGTGCGCGCCAATCAACCAACGAATTTTTGTTATGGACTATCGTGAGCTATACAATACAAAGAGAAGACGATACTTGTATATGATTGTGTGCGTGCGAGATGATAGCAACAAATTCGGTGCATGTGAATGTGAGCCTGTAGTTGTGCGTAACGAGGGCCATATGCAAAACATTGTGACATCTCTCTTGTCTATTTGTATGTGTACATTTTGAAAGTGAGTGCAGTGCACGTTACCAACACAACAAAGCATTGAAATGTTGATGTCA
The DNA here is from genome assembly GCF_009176525.2 of Contarinia nasturtii. Classification (NCBI taxonomy): domain Eukaryota; kingdom Metazoa; phylum Arthropoda; class Insecta; order Diptera; family Cecidomyiidae; genus Contarinia; species Contarinia nasturtii. Next base: position 2,685,142 of record NW_022197885.1, on the reverse strand, counting down.
CCGTATATACGTGTGTGTTTGTGTATGTGAGTTGTGTATTGTCAGAACGGTCATTATTGTTATTATTTACATTTGGATTGCATAGAATTTTGAACCATGAAACAAAAAATTTCACTTCATAGAAACCAAATGAGATGAAATTTCTTTGAATTCGAAAGAAAAAAAATGTAAAAATTTATGAAAAAAAAAACAATTCTGAAAACGTGATATTTCATGCAAAGCATAACGGGAGAATATACTAGTTTTATTCGAAAACTTGCACCATGTACATGACCGCACGCTCGTATACACATACACCGATACATAGACACAAACTAGTATGGCAATTGTGGGTTTATGTGAAATGCCAATGAGGCGCCATCTTAAAATATTGTTCATACACAAAATATCATTTACAGAAAATAAATTGCTCGCTATCGGAGCGAACCGAACGAATTCTGTTTTCGTTTGTGACTTTATAAATTACAACACAAGAAATTTCGGTGTAAATGATTTAGTTTTGTAAGAATTTTAAAATGATTGTGCTGCATTTATAAAATACGGAACAATTTTGGCGAAAATACGATTTAAGCGCAAATAAGACATTGTCGACATTGATAGTTCATACGGTGTACATACAAAGAAAAACGAATTGATTGAAATTTAGCTCAGAGATCGCATCATAAACGGTATATTAAACTGATTTCTTGTTGAAATGTAACAAAAAACGAAAAAAAATAATGGTCTGACTGCTCAAACGAGATAGACTTTTAACTGTGAGGTCTACAGTGTATATGCATGTGTGTATTTTACCGTATATGAAACCGAGCAAAAGTGGTTGGTTGATGCAATTTGACAAGCAATAGCTTGAACTAAGAATAGAGCTTAACTCGACACCCATCGTGTTGCGATATAAGATAATTGACAGTGAATTTATATCACTTTGTTGGAAAAATAAAATCACATTTGACCATTAATGTGTTGATTCTAAATATTTGATATAAATTGAATCGTTTGTTTTTTATTCGTATGTTTTTATTGAAACGATAGACAGTAACAAACTATTCAGGTTAAGTTTGTAAAACGTGAAATTGTAAATAGCATAGAATTCATTTTGTCTCATTTGAATATTGGTGAATATTAAAAACGAACGGTTGAGAAATGAGAGATCAAAGGTTTCCAAATGGGATCCATCACTGAACTATCGACAATTTAACATGACACAGACACAAATAAAAAATTCCATCGAATCAGTGTCCTGTAAGTACTGAGTTTATTTTCATTTTTCAGATACAAAATTTATTTGACAATTGTGAAATAAATAGTTTGTGTGTATTTCACTTTTCGGGCATTTACTCTTTAGATTATAGATTTTGATATAGAGTTACGATAGCGTTGTGCAGTTTGTGTTTTTGTAGAAATGTATATAGAGTTTGTTTTTCTTTCTTCTTTGCATTATCAACCCATCAACAGATAAAATGAGTCTGAAGAAAACGGGCCCATCAAATGACAGTACAACTTCTGACTCTGATGACGTAAGAGCACACACACTTCTTTTATATTCAATGCTTTTTCATTGTTTGTTGAATAGTTGCGTGCTTTGCAACCATTTTTCATCAACCAATCGGCTAATAAATTGTTTTTTTTTTTTCTTTTTTGTTTGATCATGTGTTTGCATTTAAAAAGGCATCCGATTCATCGTCAAGCAGCAGTAGTAGTTCGAGCAGTGAGGCGTCGATCGATCAAGAGGTTCCATCAACGACAAAATTTAGCATTTTGAAGTAAGAACTAACATTGTTTCTCATTCATTTCGAATTTTATTCGATTTTTCTCTCTCACACTCTCTCCCATTCTGTTTTTTTAGAAACGACACAGATTCTGGTCTCCGTATGAAAATTGGTATACCAAAAACACTGCCAAGAAAAAGTAACAGCCCAGCTACGGAGGAAACAAATGCCAATCGAAAGCCATTGAATAAAGAACACACGGAACTGAAGGAAAGTGGTGCTGGTGACGAACATAAAACAATGAAAAATATGTTGTCAAAGCGGCAACGACGCGACTCAACAACGAATTCATCGTGTTGTTCAGATTGCAGCGATAGCGATGATGATAGCGATTCAAGTTCCATGTGTTCAAAAAATAAACTTACGCCAAAATCATTACCGAAACACAATGGCAACAGCAAGCTACACAAAAATGGTAACAGTAGCATTCGAAAAAATGTAACCGCAAAGCGAACAATCAACCAGAAAACTGCGAATGTTGAAACGAGCGATTCAAACTCTGATTCAAGTGATGAATCAAGTGACAGTGAATTGGACGAACGTTCACCTTTGCCAAAGCCAAAATCATCGTTCAAAACGGATTTTCTCAAATCGACGGCCAATCAAAATTTAAATACCGATGGTGCATCGTCAAGTGACATGGAAATTCCGGCTCTTGTGATGGCGGCCATTCAACGGTTTGAAAGTGGTTCGGATGGTGAGGATTCGAAAATCGAAAAAAGTAATAATACACATAATAATTTTTCGATTCTCTTCCATTACTTATTGACTGATTGCCATTTTTTCCATTCTTTTCTTTTGATCATCCCTAGGCAATAATACACAATACACATCGTCACTTTTACGAGATTTTGTTGCAAAGACCCAAATGTTGGTATCGAGCAATCAAAATTCGAATCATATTCGTGACACGGAAAACGAACAAATTACCAACGACAAAACAGTAACAAATAATGTGACACAAGAAACCACCGAAGTAAAACGGAAACGTGGACGACCGCGAAAAAATCCGCCACCTGCAACTAGCACCAATGAATCGGCAAATGTAAATAGTGGATCGCCTGATTCTGGCATAACATCAACAAGTCCAGTGCCATCAAGCAAAAAATCAACGACAATTGGAGCTAAGAAAATCGATATGTCAACGTTGGAAAAGAGTATTTATGCAACGGAACGTGTACTGTATCCACCTCGTCGTAAGAAACACAGCAATCACCAGCAGCAATTGGACACAGCAAGTTCAAAAAATCGTGATAGTCAAGGTATCGAAAAAATTGATCCAGTTTGGCGAAAAATCGATATCAACAAGAAATTTCGGAGACCGAGCGAATGTGGCTATCGCAGTGACACAAATACAATTTGCAGCAAAGTATTGGCAGCTCAAAGCGGCTACACAAGTGATTATTGCAATGTAAATCGACGCATGCTGTCCGGCTATAAAAGCGATTACAGCTGTAAAAGTCGACGCAGTGGTTATAAAAGTGATTACAGCATTAAAGCAAAGTCGTGTGGCTATCGAAGTGATTGCAGTACACGGCATCGTCGGAAAGTTCGACGCAAACGGCGAACCAAAACTGCATCATCAACAAAACCAACGGTGAACGAACAAGATCTTTTAATGTTGGCTGGTTTAAGTTTGGGCCATAGTGATGATGATGATGATGACAGTAGTAGTTTTGATTCATCAGATAAACCAGTACCTCGAGCCAAACCAGCATCAATGTCAAAACTGTCGCCAAAAAAGTCAATCAAAAGCAATTCGATCTCACGAGATGCTGGAAAGAAGGCTGCATTGGCCGATGATGTTTCCAGCAACCAGTCGGATCGTATGCCAAAGCACAAACACAGCAACAGCAATTTTGATAGCATGTTGCTTACGATGAACGATTCAATGCCAACGATCACATCGAGCATTTACAAAGACGATGGCAGTTCATTGAAATTGGGACGAATCAAAGCGGGTTTAATCAGACGAAGACGATCATCAGCAGTAAGTCATTGCAGCAGCCATTGTTCGACAATTTCAAGACATCCATTTAGAAGGCGTCGCAGAAGGCGACTCAAATCCACCACCGATCAAGTATCCGAAGCAAATTCAGCCAAAATAACACAACAAATCGATTTGCTCACGACATCGTTCTCTTCAATGTGCTCCATTATTATAGAAAAACCGGTACGCAGCGAGAAAGAAAAATCTTCACAACCGGCCAAAGCGTCGGGCTCACGTCGAACGGGGAAAAAACGTAAAACAAATCAGGAAAATACAGAAGTGCCAACAGTTAGTTCAGCAACCACTTCCAAGCGACGAAACAAAAAAGCAGTCCAAACAAAAAGCCCAGACGATCATAAGTTACCGCTAAAGAAACGTCATTATCTTTTGACACCCGGCGAGAAAAGTGAAAATGTCAATGCAAACGAAAAGGATGACGAACAAACTGAGCCGGATAATGAGACTGAAACCACCGGAAAGGCAATTACGCCAAAAAAACGACACCTTCTTCAAACACCAGTCGATTTGAATGACGTTATTGATTCGACCGATGCCACAAGCAACAGCACGTGCAAAGATTTGCAAGAGATTCAAGCATCGGTCTCAGCTTCAATAACAGGCGATACGGTGCCAATCAAAGGTAACTCACAATCCAAGAAAACCGAAAATACACGTAAAAAAGGACGACCAGAAGGTTCAACATCAACAAAAACCAATTCGAATACTCAAAGTAATACCGATTCGAGTGCAAAAACACCGACTACCAATAAAGGCTCTACACAACGTTCCAAAGCATTGACCACAAAATCGGCACCGAAAAGTTTATCATCAAAATCTTCACATACTACAGCAGCAACAACGGCCACACCAAAATCAAAACAACTACCGCCAAATACTCAGCCAGTTGAACACATTGCCATAACAAAGGCCAGCCATTCACGCGTGAACAATGCCCGAATTAACAAAGAACCACCTCCAGGTGTTTTTGAACCAAGTATCGATTTAGAACTTCAGATACCATTTACTGAAATTCCCATTCCATCCATGGCAAACAAAGCAGCCAACGAAACAAATCGAAATGATGGCAAAGTATCAAAAACAAATGCCAATAAAGTGGCCCCTGTGAGAGTTGTGGAGAAATTGTTACATCGAACTGGTGCATCGATGAAAATCGGAAAGAGAAAACGTAAGAAACCAAATCGAACCGGATTCCCGACGTTAAAAAAGAAAAAGAAACCAGCCACCATTGCCAAACCGATCGAAACTGAAGCAGATCCAGAAGATGTAATTACGCCCAATGTTATTTTAGATCACTCCAAATTGTTGACCTGCGAACCGAAAATCATTTTGAATTGTTTGGAAGTAGCTCAATTGGAGAAATTGACAGCAAAATGTGATCGTGTGCCATCAGAAGGTGAACCAACTGGAAATTTTATCGAACGAAATTCCAAGTCAACGATTTCAACTACAAGTTCCGATCAACAAAAAACCAAATCAAAGCCATTAAATAAAAAATCAAAAGTGAGTACAAAGACCGATACAAAACAAAACGAAACTGATGACGAATCAAAACATGGCAAACGACCGAAGTCAAAACAAAATGAAATCGATGACAGTGTTGACGAATCAAAACATCTCAAACGACCGAAGACTAAAGAAATTGATCTGAAAAGCAAAATAAAGCAGAAAGAAAATACAGTTGAAAAAGGACCAGCTCCTCGTCGTGGTCGACCGTCTTTGAATAAAGACGATAGCTTACCAGCAAAAGTATCGAAGCTCTCAAAATCGTCCACAATATCTGGAGAAATTTTGGCAAAAACAGTTACTGCAAAATCCACAGAACGAAGTACTAAACCTAAAGTCGATAAAAAAGAGCCTGAATCATCAAAAAAGGAACAAGAGAAAATTTTGGCGGAAAATAAGAAATCCACAAATGAACATTCGAAATTGGAGAAAAATGAACATCAAATCAAATCAGTAAAACGTACAATAAACGGTCGAATTGATACAAACAAAAAAGCATCGTCTCCAACGGAAATGACAAAATCTGACGAAGAGCATAAGGGACGTAAAAGGCAACGCCGTGACATTGTGGACGAAAACAAAGGTGAAAGTCAAAAGAATAAACATGAAAACCACAAGCGAACCGCTACGCCAACCATTCACAATGACACAAGTGCCGTGGATAAAAAACGGGCTCGCTCCGAAAAGAGTGAAGCGGTAAAGAGTCCAAGCAAGGATAAAATACAACCAAAATCAAAGCCATCAATACAAGAAACGGTCACAGATGTGAATGATATTGTTCCCTTCGATGAATGGATTGGGCCAATCGTGGATGATCAAAAACCATTGCCTGAAGAAGAAAACGTAAATTACGTTGATGCATGTGATGAAATCGTTCCAATGATTGACAGTAAAAAATCGCATGCCAAATTGAAGAAAAAATATTTGGTGGCCGGTCTATTTTCAAACTTTTATAAAACGAATATGTTGCCAATTGAAAAATCGAAAAATTCAAATTCAATCGATAAAAAGACGGTTGAAGATCAAGAGCCAGCAAGTGACACTCTTTTGCCAATGCCATTCTTTGACAAGTACCTGCTGCAGACACAAACCGATTTTACGTTGCCATACGATTTGTGGTATGCACATAAACATGACAAATTGTCCGGTCGAAATATGGTTCATAGTTGGAATTTCAAGAAGCTTCGTACAAACGTCTATGCCGATTCTGTAAAACCAATACAATCACCAGATTTGCCGCAATGCAGCTGCAAACCGGAGTACGAATGTGGCGATAATTGTTTGAATCGATTGGTGTATACGGAATGTAGTCCGGAAACATGTCCATGCGGCGATAAATGCCGAAATACAAAGATCCAAAAGCACATTGTTGCATCGGTTGAGCGATTTATGACCAAGAATAAAGGATTTGGCGTTAAATCCAATCAAGTCATCAAGAAAGGTACATACATTTTGGAGTATGTCGGTGAGGTGGTGTCTGAACGTGAATTCAAAGATCGAATGGCCACATTGTATGTCAATGATATTCATCATTATTGCTTGCACTTGGAAGGTGGCTTATTCATTGACGGTCATCGTATGGGCAGCGATTGTCGTTTTGTCAATCACTCGTGTGAACCGAATTGTGAAATGCAAAAATGGTCTATTAATGGTTTGAGTCGCATGTGTCTATTCGCAATGCGAGACATTCAACCTGGCGAAGAACTCACCTATGACTATAATTTTGCGTTGTTCAATCCGGTCGAAGGACAGGTTTGCAAATGCGAATCGAAAAATTGTCGCGGTGTCATCGGCGGCAAATCACAAAGAGTTCGGCCCATTGAAAATAAGGTTTGTTTTACTTTTGTTTGATTTTGAATACTTTGAGCGGTGTTCCTGATGAGTTTTCTTTGTTTAACAGGATTCAGACAAAGCCATCGACAAGAAAAAGGGCCGACTTAAGCGTCTCAAGCATGGCGGCGCATCGAAGAGCAAAGGATTCATGCACGCAAAGGCACAACGTTCACATTTCCAACTGCCAAGTGCCAAGGAACAAACGCTTGCAATCGAGGGTCATTGCTTCTTATTGAGAAATTTGAAAAAGGTACTTGACTGCTTTTTGCAACAATTGATTTTAAATTCAATTAATTTATTTGACAATTTTTCCCACAGATTCGTAATGCAAACTTAAAAAACACACCGACACAGACCAATTCGAATAATCTACAAATATCGTTAACAGCGAAAATCTCAGCGTTGAGAGTTCCACGAAATATTCGAACACGAGGTGTTACCATCGCCGAACACGATCCAGTCGTTGAAAAAACCGTTCGAATCGCTGGCATTCTACGCGAGATTTATGAAGAATTGAATAGTTTCAAAGGTTTGTCATCCGAAAAATATGCTACGCCATTCATGAGCCATAAAATATTTTACAACATATCGATTTCTTTCCATTCTAGATGCGTCCGGTCAATATGCCATTTCAAAATTAAATTTACCGTCAAAGAAAAAGAATCCACAGTATTATGAAAAGATAAAGAGCCCCATTGATTTGCAAACGATTGAAGCAAACGTTGAAAAAGGTGTGTACGATAGACCCGCTCTATTCGATGCCGATGTGAATCGTCTCTTTGAAAATGCCATCGAGTATTATGGAAATGATTCGACCGAAGCAACAATCACAATGCAATTGCAAACGATTTATGCGCGAAAGAAAACCGATTTATACAATAAATTGGTGGCAATTTGTGGTGAATCGGCCGAATTGAGTACATTGTTAGAAACACAATCGGGACCATTTTTGTGCCCAGTTGAAGATCCAAACGAAGAGCATATACGATGCATTTGTGGTTTGTATCGTGATGAAGGTGTGATGATTCAATGTTCACAATGTAAAATTTGGCAACATGCCGAATGTACTGGTGCTGATACAAAAGCCGATGATTACTTTTGCGAAAAATGTGCACTACGTGACGTTGACTATGAGATTCCATTGAAAGATAAAACCGAAGAGGGTTTCACATACTATTTGTCATTGATGCGTGGTAATGATCTTCAAATTCGTCAATCGGACACGGTTTATGTGCTGCGTGACATTCCAATCGAAGGATCAACCGATGGAGATAAGACCAAAGCGACACGAAAACACACGTACGAAACAATCGGTGAAATTGATCACAATGAATGCGATATATTCCGTGTGGAACGCATGTGGAAAGATCATGATGGTCGTCGCTTTATTTATGGTCATCATTATTTGCGACCACATGAAACGTATCACGAACCAACGCGTAAATTTTACCAAAATGAAGTGGTACGGGTTCCATTGTACGAAGTCGTTCCTATCGAATTGATTATGGGCCGGTGTTGGGTCATGGATCTAAATACATTCTTGAAAGGCAGACCAATGGACAGCATTGAATCTCATGTATACATTTGTGAATTACGTGTTGACAAGGCGGCTCGATTATTTTCCAAAATTAAAAATCCATATCCAGTATGCACAAAAAATTATGCGTTCAAAAAGTTCCGACAACGATTGAAAATTACACGCAGTTATTTGGTAAGATTGACTACTATGCTAGCTACTATGAAATGTTATGGAATTTGAGTTTGTTTTAATGATTTTTTTTGGTTTTACAGCCGCATGAAGTTAATACGACAGCGATGAAACAAGCCCCAAAGAAACGTCGCTGTCCTGATGAAATTTCAATTCAACCATCGAAAAAGCCATTGATGCCAATCGTTCAGCTAATGCCACCACCACAAAAGACGTTGAACGAGAAACGAACACGGTTGGAGAAATTCTTGGGTCATTTGAGGGAGTCACAGCGAACGTTGAACGAAGATGTTCAACCACTTGATTTGTCATATTTGTTAACGGGACGTGGAGCAAGACGTGGAAGACGAACGACTGCAACAAATGTGCCTCATGTAAATTAAGAATGGAAATTTGACATACGAAAACCTCAACAAATCATTCAATTGCATCGATTTATAGATCGACCAACAAAAATACTACATTCGTTCATTATTATAACTTTTATTCAATTTTTCCCTCTTTGGAGCTGAACATACAAACAAACCGTTTTTGAACAATATATTTTGTTAAAAAATTTATAATTTTTTTTCTCCTCATAATTTATTTGATTTTTATTGTTTAAATTATGTAATTTATACCGATTCAGCAAACACACATGTATCATAATAGTTGATAGGCATTTTGCAACTACGTTTAATGATGATGAACTTTGAACTTTTTTGAAATTACAAATTATTTACATTACAAATGTAAAATAAGTCGTTTTAGGCTTTAAGTTTTTTTTATACATTATCTCTTTTTTTCTTATTTTTTTTCTCGTGGCCTTTTTCCGCACGAGTTCCACTTTAACTTTTCGATTTGCCTTTTAATCTCATTTTCATTTGAAAATTTGATCCTTTGGAATATTGTAATTTGAAGCAAAATACAAACTCATAAAAAATAAAATAAATTGTTTCTGAAAAATTTGATTAGATAAAATGATAGAAATTGTGCTTTTTTATTAAGAGGAAGAAATGGAAATCAACTGTTGGAAATGAAGATAGCAACATGTATCTTTTATAGGGCTAGCGGTCAAACGTCCCGAACGGACGAAATGTTGTGGGAACAAATCTATTTTGTTCTCTTTGTACCAAGCGTTCACAAATCTCAGCATTGATACTTTGCATCAAATGATGCTTGCATCGCTTATGCCTTCGTTGTGCGTTTGGAGCACTTCGTGCACTGACGAAGATACGAAGCACTATAGTGATGTGCTGTATCAATGTTGGCGTTTGTGAACGCTTGCTTTGTACGTATGACTCACAATGCTTTCTTCAAGGAATCCACACATGACTGTCCGTATGAATGTTTCAAAGTCCACTGCCTTTCATGCATTCTCCGTCCGTTCATCCAACATGTACGTCTGTAGATATTTTTTATATTCGAATCGCTGTCTACTCATTTAATCCATATCCATAAATTGTCCGGACATGTCCGTCCGTCCAACATATCAGTCCGTTTAATGTTCGATCAAATTCTTAGGGTGTCCGTCCGTCCGTGAACAGTCCGTCCATCAAAAAATTGTGGATGGACCAAAAATGTTAGACGGACGGCCGGACATTTCGTCCGTTCGGGGACGTTCGACCGCTAGCCTTTTATAGATAAGATTTTTTCACTGATCTCTTTTACATATATTGTGAATTTGTCTGACAAATCGTGTGTTATCACGGTTTTAGTCATGAAATCTATTAGTGTGAGTAATAAACATATGTGCATTCAAAATGTTGCAGTTTGTATCACAAAACAAAGACTTGGAAATCGAACTTTGCGGATCATTACCTTTTCACGAATTAAAGCATCTTGGATATTTAAGACCTTGTCTATAAAATCATTATATGGAGATAGAATCTGTAATCTGGCATCGTTCTGCCTAAATCATTATTGCAAGATGTATTTAGATTTTTAGAAGACAGTATTTATGCTGTAAATATTTTCATTTATACATTTGTAACGGGAGCATAAATTATTGTGTATTATTGGAATCTTGTGTCATCTCGGATTGAAGTATGTCCCCTATTCCAGCCAATTCTCGAACGGCATTCATGAGCACGCATCGCTGAAACTCATCGGACGAGATCTCCATCTTTCATATTATCAGCTTCTGCTAAGCTTTCCTTCCTACTAACGCGCCAGCCACAGCTCTAACTATGGAATTTTCATGGCCAGTGGCATATCTTCGTGATTTTATCCAGATGTGGCATATCTTCGTGATTTTCAATATTTGGTTAAGCATCTGCATTAGTCGCTTCTTTATAGCTTGGCGGCAAATGCATTGTTGTATCATTCATGTTTACCGTTGAATCACGTTGACTTTCTTCGGTCAAAGCTATAGTAGAAATCATAACCAATCAATGTCTTTTCAATCACTTTTTCACTTTTTTTTTCTCTTCTCTCTTGGAATTATGACTTCCAGGTTACTCGCGCCATGGGGTACCCGCATCACTATTTCTTCAATACTTGCATGTGCATTTGTATATTTAATTATAATCACACGATTTTCACAGGAGATGATTGATTTTATTATTTTATCACGTTTATTGCAGTCACGGTACTCGAACATTCACTCAAGTTTAAATATCAAATTTCGATGTCATAACCGCTTAAATGCAGCATAAGCAAAATGATCATGGGATCTTAGAACTAATTTCATTTTGTCAATTTAAATCACAATATCATATCAGAAGTTTATATTTGCCAACGTCGCACGATCGGTTGACTACGCTTTAGGCGATTTAGGTGTCGTGCTTCGTTGACAACGGCTGAGTTCCATTAAGACCATTAACCAATTGAATCGTTGCGGCGAAAGAGTAGCTCTTATTTTTCTCCAAATAATACTGCAACATAAAGTTTTTTATGAATAGTTTTTTTGTTGTATTACAACAAATAAACCGTGTGAAAAAAACTTCATGTTGCAGTATTATTTGGAGAAAAATAAGAGCTACTCTTTCGCCGCAACGATTCAATTAACATGTAGTAATGCTTCGTCGTCCTATTTTCAATGAAGTGATATATTCAGTTATCTTCATTAACTAAGGTCACCGTAGTGGATTAATTATATAAATTTTATGGATTTCGCGCAACCCACTACACCATCACTGATTTTCATATGTTTAAATTTTATTGTGTACATTTTGATTTCTTTTCCTACTAATTGGAGACGAGAAAATAGGTAATTGCCTTTGATTTAAAAATTGAATATTGTAATTAAAAAAAGAGAAGAAAGAATTACACATAAACATAAAGCAAAACATTTGATAGAAAATTTGATTAGATAAAATAATGTTCATAACTTTTAATTGTTCTTTTTAATTAAAGGGAAGAAAATAGATCCAAAAATTGGATAAGATTATATTATTAAAGATAACGACATTTATCTAATGATTAAAGATTTTTATGTGTTCTCTTTTATCATTGCTTTCGTGACAAAATCTATTGATGAGAACAATAATATCTTACCAGTTTGTCTCTTTGAAGAATGTGCACATTGTATCGGTGAATAGTGTAATCAAAATAAAATAGCAAGATTTTTTTACAAAAAGCATGACAATTGATCCGAAACAACAACAGCCATGGTATCAATGCATCACCGTCGAGCCCATGATGTTTTTATACATGTTTGCGTTCGTATTAACGTCGGTCGTCGAACAAGAATTGTTTGTTAGAAAGGCATGCCTGGTCAATCATGGCATCCAAATGGAAATTTGTAACAATCTTACAAACTATATTGATCTTCATAAAGAAGTCCAAGTATGAAGAATAATATTGTGGCTAACTCCAAAAAAAAACTAGATTCTATTACATTTCAGATAACAGTGTCTACGTTTTATCAATGGAATCACATTACTGGCAATATTTTTCCAATTTTAATTTCGCTTTTTATTGGTTCATGGTCGGATAGACGTGGTCGAAAAATTCCATTGCTCATTGGATTAACTGGGAAGTTAATCTATGTCTTGGGGGTTTTATTGAACATATACTTTGGTATTTTGAATTCACATTATTATTTCAAAAATCAAGTTTATAGTTTGAATTTTTTTTCTAGAAAAATGGCCAGTAGAATACATCATTTACACAGCAACGATTCCGAGTGTCATAACGGGTGTAGATATTGTAATATTTTCGTGCGCTTTTGCTTATTTGTCGGATGTATCAAGCGTTGAGAATCGAACATTGCGTATATCAATTTTGGAAGTGTCTTACTTAATAACATATCCCATTGGAATCGCTTTTGGTATGAAGTATGCATAATTTCAGATTCATACTCTGAATATTAATTATTTTGAATTTTTCACTAAAAAAAATCCAAAAATTTTGATTACAGGTTCATATCTCTTCAATAAAGTGTTCGATCATTCGTATTTCATTATGTTCAGTATAAATGGAACACTTTTGATCATTTCAATTATTTATTCGGTTGTTAATTTGCAGGTATGTCGTTGTGTTTTTAAAAAATATTTCAATCATTAAACATGTTTGAACCTTCTGGAACAGTGGATCACATCAACAAAACAAAAATCTATCAAAGAAGTTGGATGGAGTGGAATTTGTGGCGACTTTTTTGATCGAAAACATGTTGTCGACACCGTTAAAACACTTGTAAAAAAACGCAAAAATAATCGACGCCTACTGCTGTGCATTTTTCTAACGGCCATGTTTTGTTATGTTTTTCAACGTGACGAAAGATTGTACACTTATCTGTATACGAATATGAAATTCAATTGGGGTATTTCAGAATTTTCAAATTTCAAAGTTTTTCAATACACATCACAGATTCTAGCTTTGTTTGGTGGAATGCCAATTCTTACCAAACTACTAAAATTCAAAGACACGACAATTGCTATGATTGGTGCCGTTTGCTTTGCAACATCCCGAATTTTTTTTACATTTGCCGAAATTCCCGAACTATTTTACGTGGGTGCAGCCATTTCTGGTGTCGGACCGGTGAGTATTAAATATGGGTTGGATTCTATAGAATCAGTAAATTTACTATTTCTTTCTGGATTTCAATATATTAACATTGGATCAGTGATATTATAATATCCTTTATTAGATTGGAGGAGCCATTCTACGATCTATGACATCAAAAACCGTTCCATCATCCGAGCGTGGCAAAGTGTTTGCAATTTTTTCACTTTGCGACAATGCTGTGCTGATGGTCAGTTCAACCATGTATTCGCAAATTTACAATTGGACGGTTGGAACATTTCCTGGAATATTTGTCTTAACATTTATAACCCAAGTTATTGTCTTCGTTTTAATGCTGTAAGCGAAAAAATAGGCACATTTAACTCATTTTAACTCAATTAATTAATAAGCACTTTTTTCAGAATTGTACACAATATATTGAATAGACAACAGCCAATTGTTGATGACAATAATTTAGATGTCACAATTCAATTAAATTTTCCTAGAAATATCCCAACCATTAAATATTTTGAAAATGATGACAAATCCCTCGAACAAAGCTAAGTTTCTACACATTTTTGGCCGTTATTTAAGTTATACGGCTTCAACATCAAAAGAACATTTCTGAATTAAATATTCCAATAAAATATTTCATTAAAAACATCAAATTGAAATTTCAATTAATCCCATAGAAAAAAATACAACGTTAAAAAAAATTCCTAAAAAGATGTCAGAATATTGAATAAAAATAATAAATGCCACGAAAACCTATCCAAAGCTCTGTACGCCATATCAAAGTGTCGCCCTCTGCGATTCTTATGAGAAATTCAAGAAATTATCTGTGAACGCACATGTCGAATATGTCATTGTAATAATGACAGCTTTAAGTTTTTGATGTATGTTTTCAATAACATCTTACATCATGTGGATTTGTGTGTATTTGATCAATATCAAAGCTCTGCTTAGATATTTGATTTGTTTTCCACTTTGAAATCAGTAATATGATCTCTTGCACATTGCTGTACTTTAACACATGTTATCAATTTCAATTGTAAGCTTTTATTGTTGTTTTAAACAAGTCAGTATCGATATGGAAAAATACATTAAATGTATTACAGTGTATGAATGTATCTGATAATGTAATCAACAAGTTAGAAAAAAATATTTGTTTTCAATTTCCACAAAAGTTGGAAATGTGATTGGTCTGTGATTAAGTAACTATTGTTTACGAGAAGAGAATTTAGTTTATAATAGTGAAAGTTATTTTCTTGAACCGCATATCACATTCTAGGTATGAGTTTTACTTCATAAAAATACTTTAATTGCTAAAAAAAAGAACAGTTAACGTTTAGATAAGAGATACTAACCGATAAAGTTGTACAATTTTCAAAAAAAAAACCAATTTCTGTTATTTCATCGTAATTCAAGTGAGCATTTTATTTTAAATTTTAAGAAACATGAACCCCAATGTTGGGCAACGACAGGCATGGTTTCGATACATCACCGTCGAGCCCATGATGTTTTTGTACATGTTTGCATTTCAATTAACAACAGTCATCGAACAAGAATTGTTTGTAAGAAAAGCATGCATGGTCAACCATGGCGTCGAAGCTAAAATTTGTGATAATCTTAAGAACGAGACATATAATAATATTCACAAAGAAGTACAAGTATGTTGAATAATGTTTTTCTTTGCGCTGACTTTGAAATCTAATTGTATTTTTTTTTCTAACACATACAGATAACAGTATCGACGTTTCTTCAATGGAATCATATTGCGGGCTATGTTTTTCCCATTGTGATATCACTATTCATTGGATCATGGTCCGATAGGCGAGGCCGAAAAATTCCATTGCTCATTGGATTAACTGGAAAGCTAATCTATGTTTTGGGAATTTTATTGAACATTCACTATGGTAATTCGTGTTCGTTTCTTTAAAAACTGAAAAAAAAAAATGTTCACAGTTCAAATTGGTTAATATTTTTCCTTAGAAAAATGGCCTGTAGAATATATCATTTTCACAGCAACGATTCCGAGTGCCATAACGGGTGTAGATATTGTAATATTTGCATCTGCCTTCGCTTATATATCAGATGTATCGAGTGTTGCAAATCGAACTTTGCGCGTTACACTCCTCGAGGTTTCATATTTAGTGACATTCCCAACAGGGATCGCTTTAGGTATGATTTTTACATCTGTTTTCTTGCGTCTTCGGTACATTATTTCACAATTATGCATTGCAGGTTCGTATCTCTTCAATAAGGTCTTCAATCATTCGTACTTCATTATGTTCAGTATTAACGCAGTAATTTTGTCAACCTCAATATTATATGCGATTGTTAATTTAAAGGTATGTTATGTTTGTTTACCTTTTGGAACAAAAAATTTGTACTAATACAGTCAAATTTCGAATAGTGGCGAACATCCACCAGGCAAAACTCCATTAGAGAAGTTGGGTGCTGTGGACTTGCTGGCGATTTTTTCGATCGACAACATGTTGCCGACACCATTAAAACTCTAGTAAAGAAACGTGCGAACAGGCATCATATTTTATTTTGGATTTTTCTTGCGTCAATGTTCTTTTATACATTTCAACGTGATGAAAAATATTACACATTTCTCTATACAAAAATCAAATTCGGTTGGACCAATACCGAATTTAGTAGTTTCAAAGTATTTCAATCCACGTCGCAGATTATTGTGTTATTTTTTGGAATGCCAATACTTACCAAATTGCTCAAATTGAAAGACACAACGATTGCCATGTTTGGAGCCTTTTGTTTTGCGACAGCTCGAATTTTCTACGCATTTGCTGAAATTCCCGAATCATTTTATGCTGGTGCAGCATTTTCCAGTGTCGTGGTTAGTATTTTTTTTTATGTATATCTCGGGTATCTTCTCGACTTCATTTATTTTTGATGATTTTTGCATAGGTTGGAGGGCCAATGCTTCGATCCATGACATCCAAAGTCGTTCAATCATCCGAGCGTGGCAAAGTGTTTGCGATTTTTTCGGTTTGTGACAATGCTGTCCCGTTGGTCAGTTCCGTGTTATATTCGCAAATTTACAATTGGACGGTTGGCACATTTCCTGGAATATATGTTTTAACATTTTTAACGCAATTGATTCTGTTCTCTTTCATGTTGTAAGTGTAAAATATTGTATTATTAAGTTCTTTTTAACTTATTGTCTTTATTACTTTTTTTGCTCAGAACTGTACACATCGTTTTGGGAGAACACCAGTTGGCTGTTGATGATAATGCTACAGCCAAAAATGTTGCTAATGATGATGGGGAAAGTACCGAAAATATTAACAAATCATCTGATCGCACTGACACTTCCGAGAACTTTTCGAAAATTTAAAATTCCCTAATTTGTATATATTGTTAGTAAACTTAGTTATATGTTTTTAAACAGAAACACCAAAATACATTCTTTAAGTGTTCAAATTGTAATTTTATAAAAAAAATCGTATTTTGTAAACATTTTCCAAAGCAAAACGTAGTATTTGGAAAAAAAAGAAGAACATTTATATAGCAGCTAATATTCGGTCACCTTTTACTACTTTAAAATATTGATTGAATTTTTTCAAAGAAATGATCGTTAAAAAGAGCTAGCTGTTTCAAAAATATTTACAATTCCAACTGAATATCTGTAATTTTTTTAAATTAAATAAAGAAACTGGTGTTGGCTATATACAGCTGTTCAAGAAAATATTGAATTTGTAAGCATTCTAACATTCATCTCTCAATGTCGTCGCAACCCTTTCTATTCGTTTTATTATTTTTTCGTTTTGTCTTTCTAAGCATAGTTTTTTTATGCAATCGTATTTTTTTGTATTCGTTAATAGACCATCGATTTCTGAAGCAGTGAAATGTGTGTCACTTACGCCTTAAGAAAGGATCAAAAAGAAGAATTAGAAGAAACGAATGTAGAACAGCATATGGATGTACAGCACAGAATACGATGCTCAAACAAATCATGTTTGTACGAAAGACGCTTCTAAATTGAAAAAAAAAGAAACGTATAGAAAACAAAGCACAAAAAGGAACGGCAAAAAAACATACAGAAATCTTTTACTCTGTGAAATATCCTGCAACGAAAGTAAGTTTTCTATTTCGTCGATGCGTGGAAATGAGACAATGCGAAGAATTGAAAAAGATTTTTTTATCGGAGCGACGAGCAGATGATGCACTTTTTTTCCAGGATTAAAAACAGATGGCAGCAATATATTTCTTAAAGTCATTTGAGATTTTTTTTTTTTTCGAAATATGCTTTCCTTATCATATTCGACATAATTTCGTCAAAATGCTTTCCAAATGTCCAAATTGTTCAATATATTATTTAAAATAAAGTCGAATAAAGCCGAATATAGACATAAATTCAGAGGAAAAAGTATGAGAACATCGCGATCTCTTCAGCTGGATTGCAAATGTCAATTTTATTTGGATTTTTTTTCGATGTGAATCACATAAGGAAATGATTTGTGATTGAAATCATCGATTATGACTCTATTTACGATTGAGAAGTTAATAACTTTGATTTTTGCTTAATATTTACCAGCTGCTGCCATTCCAATGGCCAGTGTTCCAGTTCATTTTTAATGATTTGAACACCGACCAACTAACAAGTAGCCCTCATTTCTAACCAGAGTTTCTTTGCACATTGAACTTTGCATTTTAACAACGAATCGGTGCGTCGACATATCCAACTTGTGCACACTGATCAATCAAAACATGTGACTGATGCTTTCTTCGGTTTTTTTTCCTTCTCTTTCCCTTTTTTTTCTCTCGTTTGGTAACGCTATTTATTTTGAGCGTGTGCCGGTTGCAGTATCGAATGTCGGCCAGATGTACATGGATTTGCTTATAATCATCTCGGTGGAATGAATAATCTACATACGAAATGCAGTGACAAAAAAGAGAAAGAAATGCTTAGGAAGTGCATTAACGGAGACAGTGCATATGGGACACATAAACGAAACATATAATTTGGTTCAGTGCATTCTGCTTTTTTTCGCATCTTTCGTTTCATAAAAGGAAAAAAAAATTGTTCACTTTTCATTTTGCCTAATTTGTGATTGATGCCAACGAAAGGTGTTTCTACTAAATATAGTGTTGTTGCAAGTGCGAATTATTTGTACGTTTATCGCATGCATAAATATCAGTCAATAGCGTAAATTATCGCCTTACAGCGTGATTCAGTCTTTTTAAACTATTAACTATTCATCAGGAAAAATCGTCATTTCGTATGGTGTGTCTCATGTGTTCGGCATGAGGATGACACAAAATTCCTTGAAAAACATATGCGTGAGTTTTGTCATTGGAATTGTGTTTTTTGTAGAATCAGAGCCAAGGCTGACGATTTTCATCGGCGACAAACACATTACTTACATGTTGATTATGTCTCCAGGAATCGTCGCAACAGCCGCTACTTTGAAAAATCAAATGGCTGTTGGCAAAACAACAAGAAATGCGTTGCTAAAATCCCACCGACAAAAAAAGCGAAACAAATATTGAGAAAAGACAGAAAAAAATCAAGGGAAAGCATTTTTTTTGCCCTCGAGATTTCATCTGCTAGTTTGATTATATTTGCAGGTATCCTTAAATATTGATGGGAAAAATATTTTTCCCATTCCGTTTCCTTTCTTTGTTGTATTTTTTTTATTGACTTTTGCACCGGTATTGCAAAAGGTATATCGAGCGCCAAATGCACGTTTATTTGAAGTGCATTGGTTTGTTTTGGTAAAGTGCCGGTGTCAGAGATTTGATGACTTTGGGTCAGATGGTTTGTTCCATAAAAACGATGGGTGTGTGTGTGTGTGTGTGTGTGTGTGTGTGTGTGTGTGTGTGTGTG
>NW_022197885.1:2584595-2665528 GCF_009176525.2 Contarinia nasturtii | reverse complement strand
GTGTGTGTGTGTGTGTGTGTGTGTGTGTGTGTGTGTGTGTGTGTGTGAACCTGAACACAGTGTTTGATTAGAGTGGACAAATAAAAGATCCGGTTCATCATCCTTGATATTGTTTTCACCATGATCGGAACTACCTGTCGAAATGTGTATTTCAACAAGAGACCAAAATCAGGTTCAACAAAGTGAAACAATCAAATTAAATGTATTTGATTAGCTGATTTTTTTCGCTCTCTCTCCTTTTTTGCCGGTCTGAAAGGTCAATTAATGAATGAAATTGATCGTTTATCACTCGATTACAATGCGAAGGAAGTGAAGCCGTTAGAAAAATCTGGCATAATAAAAATTAAGCAATATGCTACTGTTTTGTCGGAAGAAGGATGAGAAAAAATCCGATCAAAATGTAATAAAAAAAAAGAAATGAGACACGAAACAGCGACCACAAAGAGCAGCAACAGCAGCTTGCTTCCTTTCTTAAGTCTTGATTTTGGTTTTTGATCGTGGATTTTTGGTCGTGCACCGTGTTTCGTTGCTACATTATGAATTTCAATAGAGCAGACTCGAAACACACATTGCTCTACATACTCTTTGCACTTTGCCTTATTCCGAATTTCCGATACACTTGCATCCTGTTCAGTGTAAAAATGCCGTGCCTTTCGTCTTCCATATTCATTTGTGCACGGTGTTGCTTTCCGTTTTTCCACCAAAACGAATTTATGTATATCGGAGTGTATTTGATTTTGAGACATCTGCTATGCGATGGTGCACATTATTTGGTGGTATAGTATGGTATAGTGCATATCGGTGAATATGTTTACATTTTGATTTTGTTCGATTTTGGGTGTAGATTGGGATTTCTTTTTATTTATTGTATTCCGTTAAGACTGTTTTTGTCTTTTCATTCGGGAAAATATTTTTAGGCATGCAACATATTTTATTAGAGAAACTATGCGAACAATGTGCAAGCTACACAGAGCCCAAAGAATGGTTGTGTATGAATATGCATTTAAAGGCAACGACAATTTTTGTTGGATATTCGATATGTTGTGCGCTTGGTGTGCGATGAATTTCAGGTTCCTATGAATCTGTCCGTCTCTTTCTTTTCGCCTTCACCATCGATTTAGTTCGTGCAAAACAGCAGATGAACACATCTTTTTACGAGAAAAATTCATTTCCTCTTTTTTTCACAAATATTATTTTACATATATTTGTGTGCTCATGTTCCAGATACTCACGTTGCTCAAAAGGTGGAAGTGCTTCTTCTGCTGTTTTTTTTTTCTTCTTCTTTTTTCATTATTATTATTGCTCCACTTCATCGTTCTCGAGTGTTTTATTCTTTGTTCTTTCAGCTTCTCGTATTTTTGATAATCGTTTACAATAGATGATTTTCGAATCGAACGAGAGACAGGGAAAGAGAGAGCATAGAAAAGGTAAATAAAAGCAACAGGCATTCGTCAACAATGCATTACCGGTTACCGGAAATAAATGTGTGGGAAGTGATGACGATAAAGTCAGCAAAGTAGCGCAGAATACAGAGATGAGAGGGAAAAAAGGAAGGACATGTTATTTGCAAAAGATACTGAGTGGTGAATTGCATTATACACATTTACAAAATTAATTTGTAGTTATATGAGTTCGAGATGTGATACTTAAAACCGAAATAATCGTCATTTACGCAACGATATGATGTTTGGTCACGCACGTCATTTCTTTCAATAATTACAAATGCCCAATTCACTTTTCAGCGTAACAAATAACTAAGGCTGCAAACACTGATTATTGCCGAAAAATAAAATAAAAATTGACTGCCGTTTTATTTTAAAAACAGTGCCGTAAATTTGGATACGTTTTTGGCATGCACGGTGTGTGTATATGTGTTTTTTTTTTCTGGCCGTACATCTGCTAGGGCATTTATTTTTTTGAAAACATCTTGTTTCAAAAGTGATGTGTATTGTTGTTGTGTGTGTATTTTTTTCGGGTGTTTTCTATCATCGCTTAACATTGTGCGCGCATGTGAATATCCATGGTATTAGTTTTGTTATCACAGCAACTAAAACCAAAAGTGCACGAATTCTATATACAATGTAAGCCACGAGTAAATGAATACAACGTTTGCAGCCCGGTTTTCATTTACAAAAAGCAATAAAGCAATCGTTCAATATGCATATGCACATTGAAAAGAGAACAAATGACAGAAAAGAGAAAGAAAGAAAGAAAAAAAAAATGTACGAACAGCGATTATAAGGCAAATGCACATACACACAACGTCGATGCATATGCTGATTTGTGAGTTTTTTGTGCTCATTTTTGTACACCTAACCGAATAACAAAGAGCGAACACAATACACGTCCAAATCGAAATCCATCCATATATATGAGTGGAAAAAAGCCTTTCCACCGCTTTGCTTCATTCATTTTCGATGTGCAGCAGGTGTTGTTGTCAATAATAACAACACACACATATATGCACACCGTGTTTATGTTTCGCTCTGCTTTTTTTGGGCTCATTGGTTTGATTTGTTTTATTTTCTTCTCTTGATCAATGTGCTCTGTTTTGGGCATAGTTTTTTTGTTTGGTTTTAACTTTTGATTGGCCATGTGCCAATGAGATACAACCATAAATACGAAACTTCTTTTTTAGAACTCCAGTACTAATTACTGTTTAAGCGGATTTCCGCGAGCAAATCCATTGCAACGACGGATTTCCGCCGATTTTATAGCTCTAGATTTCGCAAGGAATAAACGAACCTGAATCATTTGATTTATGACTTTTGGTTTCATTTTGCGTTCAAATATTCACAAACTTATTTAGTATTGGCATTAAATGCGGAAGAATTTGTAGAAATCCATAAAATCAATCAAAAAAAAAAACTCCGAGGATATTTTCATTTTTTCAACATGAGTTGCACCTTTTAAGACCGACCCCCTTAAAATTTCAATAAAATCGAAATGAGTATGCGAGACCTTTCAAGGATAGTGTCAAATCTTAAAAGGCGTTCGTTAAGTACTTCTGGAACGGATTGCTTAAATTTTAAAATTCGCTTCCATTTTCACGGATTTACTTATTTTTGCACAGCTCGAACAAAAGTTGTTGCGATTTTATCGCATTGAAAATTCGCTTAACTGTCTATTGATCATCATTTGAAGGTAAATCAAAAGATTTGAACCGAAATTGACATCTAACCTTAAATGTCACATTAGAGATTGATCTTTATGCGAAAAAGTAGTCGAATTTCTATTGTTGACTAGAAAATGAAGCATGAAGCTATCGTTCACAAAACTGAATTATGTCAAATATTTTATTGTATAATCGCATTAAATGTCCCTTTCAAGTATGAAATTAGAACGTTCTATATGAAGACAGTAACAGTGATCGAACGTTGGAGATAATGATACATCTTCGTGTCTTCTTTTACATAAAATCGAAAGAAAGACTTTTTTGGCGGGAATTGAGTTTTTAAAGGGGAAAATACATCGACAAGAATACATTTCGTGGAATAATGAATTTGGAGCAAGTCACACGAAAATATTGATGAAATGGTAGTAAATATGCAGATTGTCGAAGTTAAGGCGAAACGAAATGAATATAATTAAATGACGTTAATTGGAATAAACCGAATACAATGTTTCATGCAGGTTCTTAAGGCAATTATTATCAATGCAGAGCGAACAGGGAGAGAGAGAGAGAGTACAAAATTTATTTATGGTTAAAGATATTACATAAAATATGCGCAAAAATTACAAGCGCCGGCTGTGTTTTTCTTCTCTTCAATTGCAGTGTGTTTTCATTTTGATATGTTATACTTTTTTCTTGAAGAAATTGTATTGCGTTTGAGATGACGGCAACACAAAACACATGCATGATAAAAGACGCATGCAATCACGCTGGCACGCTGTACTGTAGATAACAAAAGACTTCTATGCGCGTTCGACTGATAAAAACCTAGGAAAAAATGCAATCTGTCGAAAGTTAGAAAACAAAAAATGATTGCTTTGAAAGAACTTGAAACCAATTTAGATATGTGTAAGATGAACTATTCTTGCGAGTCATTTCAAAAAAGGAATCAGAAGCATTCTTTTCTGAGATTTCTCTCTCTCTTTCTTTCTTTCTTTCTCTTTCTCGATCGATGATGATGAATACGGAAAACAAATAGTTTGCTTCAAAACATAGTTTTTGTTTTCATCGTTTCGTTGTGCTTCTTTGTTTTGTTGTTCGTTCATTCGACATTCGGTCTTCAATGCTTCGTCTTGAGATCTCGTCGATCACCTTTCTTATTTATTTGTGCAGCATGTATCTGTGCATTTAAAACGACAACATCTGCTATCAGCTTCTTTTTCTTTCTCTCCTTTTTTTGCTTCGGTACGCTTCTTTCTGTGCGCTTTTTTTTTCTCTTCAAGAAAATAAGTTTTAATTTGAATAAATCGTGTATGTGGATCATATTCTGACACTTAAAAAATTACTACGGAGTCATTAGGTTAAGATCATTGTCTTTTGCTTTGGTTTCTACCGTGTATTGTTCAGCAAAGAATCAAATTCTAAAAAAATTAACAAAAAACAAAACAGAAACCGGACCAAATTTCAGGCGCACAGAAGATAGGAGAAAAAAACTCGGATAACATTTTGCAGACGCCTTTCTAAAAACCAAAAAAAAGAAACCAAACAGATTGAACCGAATGACGCAAAAGATAAGACTTCTGTGCCGATCAATATTATGTAAAAAAAATTACCGTCGAACTTTTCAATTGAATTTTCTTTTGGGTGGAAGATTCATGCTATATGCTGTCAATTGTCATCCATCATCCAAAACATTTGTTGAACAAAACACAAACAATAAATTGTCCACTTATTATATTGTAGCGACGATATGCTTGACACATGAACAGTAGTAGTTCCAGTTCGATGCGTGTAAAGCCATAGCGTCATCGTCAATTCAATAAATTCTTGATTCACTGAATCACATTGATACACAAACATTGTTGCTGTGTGCTGTTTTGCCAAATCGAACATAACGTTCGATGGCCGTAACAGCTATTAAGCATTGTTATATCACAACGTGAGCTTACCATTGTTTGTCTCTCGACTGAAAAAAATAAATCGAAGAAATGCTCAGCAAATTCGATTTTAATGCGTTCGGATGGCCATTGTTTGGGTCACACGAAAGATATATACTTCAATCTTATACTCTCTTGAGTTGACCCATACTTCACAATTGACACACGAAACAAATGACAAAAAAAATCCTTGAGAATGGCGAATGTGTTGATTTATAAGAATTATTATTGGCATTGTGTCAAAATATAAAACCGAAAACAACGATACAAATCGAACCACCGTTTCGATCACAAACAATTTATATCGATTTCCGTGTAAGGATCTTAAACGCGTGTACATTTCACAAAGCTGATTGATGAGAGTGTGCTCATCGGA
This sequence comes from Contarinia nasturtii, assembly GCF_009176525.2. NCBI lineage: Eukaryota > Metazoa > Arthropoda > Insecta > Diptera > Cecidomyiidae > Contarinia > Contarinia nasturtii. Next base: position 2,660,103 of record NW_022197885.1, on the reverse strand, counting down.
TTTTCCCTACTTTTTCCTGCTCTTTTTTTTGCTATTCCTGTTTTACTTTGTGCTTATGCAGATTGTCATTTTATTGATGTTTTTCGGTAAGTATGACCTTGTAAACTGACAAAAACTGGGGAAATTCCGACATTATACCAATGTTTTTGTGCACAATTTTGCTTGACATTTTGTTCGTGCGATGTACGGGGAGAAAATCTGTTTGCAATAAAATGTAATGCGGGATTTTTTTCTCTCTCTCTTCATTTTATGACGTGCAAACGGTTTGGTTCAAAGATTAAACCTCCTTTTTTCGACGCTATTTTTACTTTTTATGACACACTCTTCATAAACTATGTAAATATGGTAAGAATTTAAAGGAAAAAAAATTCTGACTTTGACTACACTTTGAATCGCATATTTTGTTTACACATAAATCAACATATTTTCTACGAAATCATACATTTTGATTATCATACAATATCTTATCGTTTATTTTTACTCAAAAAAAAGAGAGAGAAAAATGCTTCGAACGATTGTTCCAAATGCATTGTTGCCCATTTACCTGTGAGCCATGTGATACATCAATTTTCAATAAACATACTTAAATTTCCTACAGCCATTGCAAATCAACAATATCCAATATTGTTTATGAAAATGTATTGTGAGAGCTAAGCCACTAGGGTGCTTCAGATTATCGAGTTGAATACCAAATTTTTTCTGGTTAAAAATATGCGCTTAAAAATTTCATTTTTAGTTTCAGTTTTTTAATTAGTTTTTTAAAATTTCAACTTAAATGAGCATAATTAAAAAGAGCATCCCTTCGATGCGAGCAAATCACATTACAGTTTGCCACCCTAACATTTTGATCGCTTCGGTTTCACTATGAACACACACACACACACATAATGCTCTTCTCTTCTTCTTCTTTTTTCTTTTCAATAGTGTTTGTATAGTACGCGCGCACGTGCTTCCTTTCATTTCGTTTCTTACGTTTTTGAGGAGATTTGTGGAAGACGAAGCCAGGTGGTAGTTGTTTTCTACGTTAAGTTCATGTTTGGCGACTCTATTTTACGATTATATTTCGACGTAAAATGTGCATTCCTCTGACATGGTGGAAAAAAACAGAGAAAGATTGAGAGAGAAATGTTCTTTCGTCAGAACTTTCAAAACAATCATTTTTTTCAAGCACATATTATTCGAGAATATATGCATATATAATATATATATTCCAATCAATCGTTCATAAATATATGGCGCTTGATTGGTATTACAAGGGCAATGTTATGATCTGTGGTTTGTTTTAACGATGTTTTATAACAGTATTCGTGTTTTTTTAAAGTAGCATGCTTACAATTTACTTTTGCAAGACGACACCAAATGTGCGCGCTTAAGATTTATGCATTTCCCTGTTGGCTCACGTTCATCGAGCATTCGTCATTAGTTATGCAGAGGGAAACAACATTTCATAACTTTCTACCGGTTTTTTGTCACTTCATTTTTTTCTCGATAATCAGACAAAAAAAGTGAGGGTGACTTTTATTCCAACGGAAAAACTAGTTTTTTTATAGAAAATCTTTTTTTTTACTAATTGAGATTTAAAACCGTATCGCTAACGAATGTGTCAACTAATGATCGAAAATTCAAACTTGGGATAAAATGAAAATTTTAACGACAATATTTTATTTTCAGCGTTTCGACTGTTTTAAATGAAAAGCAAACGTATCTTTCAGCATTGAAAGAATAAGGCCAATTTTGATAAAAACTCATCAAATCAATTTCATCCCAAAAGTCGCACTTGCAGTTGAAAAACAGGCAGAAAATCGATGATTTTGATGCACTTCCTATGTGCTGCACATGTTTGAAGTATTAAATTTCTCTAAGTTGTTAGACAAACAGGAAAGAAATTTCACGGAAGAAAACGAATATCAGTTGAAGATCAAATCTCAATCAGAGGGGTGTACACTCGAAAAATGCTCCGATGAGAATTGCATTTCTTGCTACATTTTTGTGCTCGAATAAATATGTTTTTTGCGACATCCGGCCTTCAAAACTCGGTTCAATTCATACATTTTATGTAAATAAATCTAAAATGCGTGTCTGGAGAAAAGACTGTGGATCTTTTTTTCCTTTTGTGTTTAATGTAAAACCACAAACAGTGAAAAATATGAAAAAAAATGAAAAAAGAAGAAGGTACGAAATGAAGAATATGCAAAAATTGATTTGAATAGCGATTTTGTGTATCCTTGGCCTTTATATTCAGTATAAGAATATTCAACCCGAAAAAATATTCTAATTTCATTTAATTTCATATTCTTCCGGTTGCGTGTGAAATTGCATTCGAGTTTTAGTCAAAAGAATAAAAAAGAGAACGAAGAAGGAAAGACAGAAAGGATAAACACCAAAATAGCCATTCATTGATTGCTTGAAGGTATAAGGCTCACTGGTCTATATTTGCCTACATTTAACTTTGATTGAAAGAAAATATAGCATCGAAATCTGGATATTGAATAAATTAACGAAAACAAAAACTACTTCATATGTAAAAAAACGTTTTCTTTTTTTAAATTAAATTAAATTACAGATTCCTAAATTAATTAGAACTAAGAAAAACAAAAGAGACATTCAACTAGCGCAAATTCATTAAAACAACTTGAATTGCGATACAGAAACAAGTCGATATAAAGACACTAACGCGTGAATGAAGACAAACCATTATTTTGGTAAAAATATATACACGAAATAAAAGAGAGAGAGAAAAAAACACATACAAAACAGCATACAGCTGGCAGATGCTCGTCGACCGAGCACATTTTCCATGCTTCGTCAAACGCTTGCAAACCGTCTCTCTCTCTCTCTCTCTCTCACTCTCCATTCCTTTCGAACGAACGATATATACGACTTGCCTATAAAAATGTCAGTATGCGTATCGACGTGAGTAAATGTGTAAAATGAATTGAGCATATCGGTTTCCCCTTCGAGTCAAGAGACAACAACAAAATGTATGCATCAGAAGCACGTTGTAGTCGTACGGTTCGATTCGAATGTGTTCCACAATTCATTGTAAAATGTAGCAAACTAAGATATTTGAGAGAGTAACGCTGTGGAATTTGTGAAGTAAAAGAGAGAAAAAGAGAGCACGCTGAACGGCACACCAAGTACTGCGTTTCGTCAAGAATGAGGATCGTCTTTTGTGCAATGGTTGAGCGTGCATAGGTGCCGGTGAGCAAGAGAGAGCGGACCGTTTTATTTTATTCGTTCATAAATGCTGCGTATGCCAATGCATGGGTCTCTTCACACAGTTATACTAACACATGAGAGGGGATACGATCGTCTGTGTGCATCGCTTGAGTTCGATTGTTCGTTTGTATTGAGGCGCTCTCCGATCGGCTGTATTATTGTTGTTGTATGCACACAGCACTAAGGTATGTACGAAGCGCGACGGCGATTCTTACTTTAGTTCTATTTCATGTGTCCGCGCTTCATGTTGTATATCCGTTTGACGAAGGGTGATTATTCTGCGTCTGAAAAAAAATCATATAGCATAACCAACGAACGTAAAAAAGTAACGACCATCTAGTAACGACGACAACAAGAACGACACACCGCAGAAAAATAGAATAGCTGACATTGACAAGAATTTCAATTGGAATACATTCTTTTTTTTTGGCGAAGTAAAAGGAGTATAGTAAAATGTGCATGCGCTCATCGGCAATCTTCTATCAAATGATTGCAGTTTTAAATTGAATATATTTCGTGAATAGTTCGTTTTATTTTAAATGTGCAAACTCTAAGTAAAATAAGAAGGAGAGTAAAATTTCAAGAGTATAAAAAAATAGATGAAATAAAGAGTGACTCGAATAAAACTGTTGACTCGAACAAAATTTACCGGATCGTAAATTTTGGTGTTTTGGTGATATAAAAAGAGTGAGAGAGAAAGAAAAAAGAGAGACAGACATGAATGAGAAAATCTAAAATGTGTAAAATTACGGTTCAGTTTGAGGTGTGATAAATGGCACACACAGATTTACAGTGACAATCTATTTGACCGAAAAATTCTTATTTACAACAATAACAGTCGACTGAATCCAAGTGATAGCACGCACAAGGTGACATTTGTGTGTGATTGCAAATTTGAAACGTAGCGTTTCAATTTGTTTGAGACAAAAAGAGAAAAATAACTTAAGAAGAAAGAAGAAAGAAACAAAGCAAAAAAAAAGAAGAAGAAACATTACAATTTAGATATTAATCGGAAATTTTATTTTAATTTTTTGTGTATACTTTTCTTTGGAAACCATGAATTGGATACATTACTTAGCGGCTTTAGCATTCATAACGAATTGCCTTGTATATCAGGTGAGTAATTGCATTTTATTTAATTAACCACATCCTGTGGTGCATGTGATGAACGGTGCATATGAAAAATGACCAAGTCAACAAGCAAAATATAACCTTTAAAGTTGTTTTATTGTTGGCGCGTTGATCGATTCAAATTTTGTGTGACAGGCCAACGGAATAAGTGCAAATTGTGGCCAATTGTGAACTTGAAAACGCGGAAACAGCGTTCGATAGTTAATTCGATTCAGCTCTGATAATTACAGTGTATGGTGTGCAGAAAGAAGCACACGTCGTCTCATTTTTTTTGTTTAAGACAAGAATTGTTTGTAACACTTCATCTTATGCCAATACGGCCATTTAAAGTGACTAACTTCACATACCTGATCAATTATTATGACCGTGCTTATCGGGATCGCCTATTACTCAAAACCACCGCTGCACTGTGTCCCATTCGAAACATCAACAACCCGAAAATGTGTGCACAAAACGTTGAACTCAATGAAATGAGTACACACACACACCAATGAATAGAGAGAGAAAAAACGCCAAAGTATAGTGTAGTGGCGCTGAGTGCAAGAAACGGACAAACGAATGAACGAAAGAACAAATATTCGCTAAAACGGCAGATGTTTTGTGAACCGAAGCGAGTAATTGACTTTTAAATAATCGGTCTGGACTTGGTTTTACCATTGCAGTTTGCCATTTAATACGAGAATTGTTCGGTGTACACAACACACACACACACAAAATTGTCCACAAAACACAACAGAAATAATAATTAAATTGCTCGTGTATGCGGAAAATTAAGCGCGAGCGGTTTTTTTCTCGATTCTCGCCTTTCTTCCAGTGATTTTTTTTCGGCAAATGCATCGCTGATAAAACAGACCATCGAATTTTTATCATGATTGCATTTTCGGGTAAATGCCGTGCTTGAAATACAACGACGGTATTCTGATTGGTATCAGAACAAAAAAAATTACCATTCATGTTAACATATATGATTCCATTTTCTGCTGATTGAGTTTTTCCATCGAAGTCACAGCAATTTGAACCAAAGAATAAACCAACATGAATAACACATTAAACGGGTATCAATTACGATTATGGTGTGGCCCCCTCATTCAACAATCCAATGTTTGTAATCGAACTGCGAAATTGTTTGTTGTTTATCCCAAGTCAGAAAGTAATTAATATTAAATCGTAATCGGCCAAGAATCACAGCTGTTTTTATGCATCCCTTCATTTTGTTTGCAAAATGCCGGTCATTTTTCATTTGTACTTATGGTCATCACATCAATTGTATCTTTTAATTCAAAGTGCATTCAAATATACACATAAAACGTGAGGGTTGGATTCTGATAACATAATATAAATAATGAGTTGCTATTAATTACACTTCCATCTCCGACACACACACGCATTTACTCCCTGCATGTAAAAATATATCGCATTCGATCAAACGCCGAGTGTGGTTTGGAAAACAGTGATGGGTTCTATAAATATATATATATTTTTTGGAGGAGAAACACTTCAATTTCGTCATACCATCTATGTAACTATTTAATGTCACTTCCATTCAAATAAATAAAAAACAAAAACATTTTAAAATCAAAGTGCTCGAATGCAAACTTGAAAAAAGCCGAGAGAAAAACTTGAAAAAAAGTAACATTTTTTTTTGTTACTTCGTAGCGGAAGACGAAAAAGTGACATGTGGTGAATGGAGAACATTGTGCTCAAAGAATGCATGAGTAACGAAAAAAATTCAATTTTTGACGACTTCTTAAAACATAACGACTTATAGAAAGTGATTTAAGTGCTTTTGTAATTTGGACTACAGTTAGTCGTGTCTTTTTTTCATTTCTGTTTTCCAATCACAATCTCTTTGGCTGTCCCACAAAAAATTCTTCACTCATCAGCTTGTGTAAGCACTATTTGTATTCAGCGAGCGTACAAATGAAGGACAGTTTGATACAAAGTTGCATTTATCCAATTTTAATAGAGCATTCACAATAGCCTATTCGCCCGAAATGAAACCAAATAAATATCAGAATGTCACCGAAAAGGTCATAAATTTGCGTCAATTAAGATTAGCTCTCTCTGAGGCGCATTATGCTTGTTCACTTGATTTGAATCCGTTATTTGGCGACACTGAATTCTTTTTTTTTTTTCTTTGCTAATTTGGCATCTTATTATGGTTTTTTATGTCTGCGAGGCGAATGTTTATACTTTTATGCGTTTCAATTTATGCAAGATTTTTTTTTCTTCTTTTTTCAAACTCAATTTCAATTTGGTATTAATCGTGAGTGCATGAGGTTTTAATGAATCTTCGACATTGTGTAAACAAAGTTTCATACAAAATTTTTACCGCCGAGTCAGTTATCGTATCTGTGTTCGGTTCTTTTTTTTTGTTATTGTGCTTGTTGTTGCTGTATTTCACAGAAATGAGCCATGTGAATTGAATAATTTTTTCTGTGTGCTATTCCATAGGCAATCGTTACCATTCAAATTAAATTCTTTGCGTCTGTTTATATTGAAAGTCTCTCGGCCGGAGTCCAAGTCAGTTGAAGTTAATAGAGTTCTGGCGAAAATAAAATGCATCGTCTTCAATTGCACACTTCGGGGCTCTCTTTGTTTGCTTTTGTCTTTTCATTTCAATGCAATTTCTTTCTTTCGTTTCGAACAAAAAAGTCGAACATGCACATTGCATATCTTTTTTTGGTACGACTGATCTCGGGAAATTCGATTGCCGAGAAGAGAAAGAGAGAAGCTCCAGCAGCAGCAGCAGCAACAACAACAACGTAAATGCACTGAGAATTAAAAGAGAACGAAAGAAAACAAAAATAAAGTTACAAAATGAGAGAAAAGAAGAGAAAAAAAATACACATACACATAAGTACATTTCGATACTAAAAAATATGTCCAAATGAAAATGAATAGCTCAAGTCCAAAAAAATCCAAAGGAAAAAATGTAAAAGAATACACATATATGTGAGAGAGGAGCTTGTAAAAAAGTGCACGTTTAACAAAAAAGCAACAAAGTATCGTCAAAACGACGAAGAATGGAAAAGGAGACGAACAGCAACAACAACAATCAAACCAAAAACGAAACAGCGGCTATAGAACTGCATGCTGATATGAGCAGCTGCTTTCATGTATAAATTCGACTCTCTGCCATGAACGATTGTATTGGTGTCGTTTGATTGTAGTGATGTGTGTGTGTCTGCGTTTGTATATACCTTTCATTACCTCACTGAAGGCATTCGATCCATTGAGTTTTCTCAATAAAAATCGAGTTTTAAATGAGTGTGTGCATCGAGCATTCAACATACGTACTGCAATAGGCGCAAGAAAGTCGTTTACGCACATGTATTTGATATAGGTCTTACGCACACAATCTTACGTCAACTGTTCGACCATGGATGATGCACTGAAATTGAATTGAAAAACAAGAAGAAAGAAAAAAAAAACACACAGTTGCCGAGCTGTAAAAATAACATAGCAAAATATCGTTGATTTTGTGCACGAATAAAATATACTTCAAGATCTACCGAACACAGACAAATACTTTAGGAAAAATAACGTAGAGTATGGTCGACTCTCTGTGCCGCAATAGCATTGCTATGAATCAGTGTATGCGTTTGAATGGTTTTTTTTAATGTCTCTGTTCGACTCTCTCTCTCTTGCTCTCTCTTTCTTTTTCATTCGCTCACATCGAATGTGCGCTCCTACATCGTACGGTCTTCGTTAGAGACGAGTACATGCTAAATTATCTACATGGATTCGATTTGGTTTTATACATATATACTCACCAAGCTGATCTTTTTCAAGTAAAGAGATTGAGAGGCAGAAAAATGAATTGACTATAAAAACGAATTGTTTCCCACGGCATGTGATTTGCCGGTTAGTGTAGGGCTGTGTTATCACAGTCGCTGCTACATCATCGTCGGCTGTGCACAGAAGAGAAGAGATGAGAAAAGACGAGAAATAAAAAAAAAAACATATTTTCGCGAGAAAATAGTTCTCATTCAGATGATTCATATATGTATGCGATTAACGAATTCGTTTACACGGATACGAGAAATCTCGTTCAAAATTCATGTGTGTGGCTTTATAAAATACAAAAACAAAAAAACAATTTACCCTTTTCAATGCATCAAAGAAGTATTTCACAGTAATGTACTGTGTGTCGGTTGAATCTACAAAAAAAATCCAACATTTTTTTTTTCGCCAGCCGATTATTTGAAAAACAAAAAAATAAAAAGTTGAAACAGTTGCGGTTTGCATAGTTTCCGCCAGCACAAAAATCACCAATGTTTTCCCTTTTGAATAAACAGAGAGCAAGAAAGAGTGAGCAAGAGAAGAAATAACCAACAACAACAGCAAAAACGTCGAGAAAAATTTATTGGCCAAATATTTTCGCTGGTTTTATTTGAAACTATGTTTTGTTTTACAATCGGCCCGAATGACTTGGCTCAGTCGGCAAGCAAATAAATCGTTGTGAATGCGGTATGCTTTTTTATTGGTTTCTGAACTTATTGCATTTCTTGGATTACTGTGATGCCTCTGGTTTTGAAGTGAACAAAAAAAAATAATACACTTTTAGCCTTCAATAGTTTTTGGGTTGAAATCGCTGTGGCGTTGGATTAAATGCGCGCATTGACATTATGTCGTATCTCAACATACACATGGAATTTCTTTGCGACTGCTTCATGGTTCAGAAAAATTACGCATTTTCTCTTTCTCTCTCTCCCTCTCTCTCAATTTGAACGGAACGCGCTGCATAATCGTTTTATCACTTGCATATTTGAATGCATTGTTTGGTTAATTTTCAACCCTGTATGAAAAATGCTGAAGACATGTTAGTGCAAAAAATGGAATAAAACCCAATGATCGCGAGTCAGAAAGAAAGAAAAATCATGTTGGAATTCTTTTCGATGAAGAGAAGAAGAAAAAAAAAATACACATAACAGAAACAACACTGCAAAATAAATACACCAACACACGGAGAGGTAGAGAGATTCAGGTAGATGGAGAAAAGCAAAAAAAGACACACGAACGATAAACAAAATGAAAAGAGAGAAAAAAGCGGACAATTCACATTGCATTCCGGTACCGGTATCCGTATTGACGAGATTTATTTCACGAAAATGAGAGAGAGAAGCAAATGAATAAAAAAAAATGTTAAAAAGTACAAGAGCAAAACACAACAACAGCAATGCAAGACGAACGAGAGAAACTCACACACACGAGATGCAGATACAAAATGAAATGATGCTAAACAAAAACAAGAACCAGTACTACATCAGTGTACGGGTCTCTGTTGTCTTTAATATACATACTTCAGTGCATTTAGCAATAATAAAAATAAAATGCGCTATCGAATCGGTTTGGTGCTTTGCAAGTGAAACACATACTATGCCTACAATCAAACATGCAAGTGAAGACAAATTTGCAACGCATCGGTAAAATATTCGCTGTAATCTCAAGAGCCCAAATGATCTAGTACTAAATCGAGAGAATGAGTGAATGAGTGAGCGACAAGACGAAAAGAGAGATGCGCACGTACATTGCAATGCATCAATGTTTTACCAGTCAAAATGCACAGCGCATACGAATTGTGCGTATATGCACAATGCCGTGAATTATTTATGTGCGCAATATCATCACTTTCCTGTGCAATTGGACGGGACGGCGTGTATGCATGCACGGTTCGGTGTGAAAGTGCCTTATGTACTTTGGTCAATTTACCAAGAAACGAAACAAATCAGAGAAGAAGAAAAAAAAATGAATATTTATACAAACAATCTACAAATTGCATATGCTTATTTTAAATGAATGGATCGAGAAAGAGAGGAAGAGAGAGATAGAAGAAGATGATGCGCTTCATCTTCTTCTTTTTCATCATCAACTCGTTTCGCCGATGCGTTTGGGCCATTCATTCCCTATGAAAAATGGCCAATTTGAGTTATTTGCTCTCTGAAAATCTCTCAAAATTACAACACATGAAAAATCGAACAGGCTTTTAACAGTTCAACAAATTGCTTTATCTCCAACACTTTATTCTTATGCTTCGCTCTCTCGCTGGCTCTCTCAATCTCTCACTCAATTTGCGTTTCCCTTATTATAAGGAGTATATGGAGATAACAGACAGTGTCGAGAAAGAAGAAGAAGAAAAAATGTAAATGCTGAAATGAAAATATACGCACGTCAAACAGACAGAGAATCCACAAAATGTCAGCGATTAACTTGAAACAATGCCGCAACATCAATAAATCTTTGAACATTTCCATCATTTAGACACACATTTGAACTCCGGCCATCGGAAATTGAACAATGGCAAACGTTGTTTATGGCACATTCTTAATTAAGGTCTGCATAGGTGATATTACTCATTCAAGGCGAACAGAAGATGAAGCAAAAAAAAAATTGCACCGCCGTCACAGGCCACAAACGTGTCGATATTGTGGCTGCTGCTATCGTCCCATGCGAAACCAGTTCGTTGTGTTTTATGCATTTCGATCTTTGGCTCGCAAAGTCATAAACTCTTCCTTACTTTCAAACTTAATCACATGACATTCAAGCTATTCCAATTCAACAAATTGTTTCTGATTATTTCTCTTTTCTAATGAATTGATTCGTCATCGGACATCAATTCTCAGTGTCAGTTCACACGCATTGCGCACAAAAAATAAACAAACTAACGAAATTTAAAAAAAAAAATGTGTAGAGAGAAGACCCATTTAAAATTAACATCTTCTATATGTGTTTTTGAGAAAAAAAAATGTTCGTTGTTGTCACGCATTCATTTTAAATATTTCATATGGTTCACAAGGTACCTGTTCCATTGATCTGAACCAAATGACGGCGCGCGATTGTGGTTTCTTTCTTTGTTAATCTTTCAACAATCTTTTTATTTTCTCATAAATATAATTGTGGCGGGTGTGAACTAGTGAGAAACGCACAATGCCTTTCTTTATCGTCGATAATTAAAAATGAAATATAAACCTGTCTATCGTTTAAATTTATCTCAAATTTCGCCTTTTTTCGTCGAATACACTGGAGCGCTTCTAGTTGGATGCTACGCGCAATCAAATCGCGGCCCACTCGACGGCCATTTCAAGTAGATTTAACTCAATTGTTTTACTTCTTTCTCTCTCGCGTTTTGATTTCCATACCATTGAGCGGTATGTGCACACATACTCTTGTTTTTTTCCTCTTTCTCTGATTTTTTTCCGTCTTTGATTCATCGATGTAAAAACAATAGAATAGAAATCATGTGGAAAATAAACAAAACCAGCCAAATGAATGAAACAACAACAGCAAATGAAAGAGATTGTTAACGATGCAAACGAAAGCGATTGACGGGCTGTAAAGTGAATCAGCGATTGTTCATCAATCCGTTGCTGTGCAATGGTATTTGTGGGCATTTGCATTGTGAACGAGGGACATTGTACTTGACTGGTGTACTAACAGTGCAATTGATGCTTAAAAGACCAAACATTACTAATTCTTCTTTTTTTTTTGTTTCGCATCGTTTACTTGTTTCATATTTTTTTCGCAACTTTAAAGCGTGAAAGAGATTCATTTTGTGATCTATTCTTCTTCGGTATGCATTCTTTACTCCTGCAACAGCAATTACACCGCCGAAGCAGGAAAAAACAGAACAAGAAGAATACCGTCGAAGTTATCTCTTTTTTGGCATCAATCATGTAATTTTCGTATTGAATTCACCCCGCTAACGATGTGACTGAGAGTTGAGCGTGAACAATGTCAATAAATCGAACAAGCCGTCGTAGCAGGATTTTTCATCTGGTTTTATCATCATCAACCGTATTGTTGTCAATTGTATTTGCGCAGCAACGCATTTGCACACAAAACCGAATGCAATTGCAAGAGCGAGACCGACCGACACAAAGATGAATCGTGCTTCGCCTATGGAAGTAGGTTGTCCCAATTCACATACACTTTGCGGTCACTTATACGTTTCCATTTCAAAGCCATGGGTGGGAAATCAATTATTTGACTAAAAACCAAACACTTTTTTTCTCTCTCACACCAATTGCTTATATATTTATACAATATTTGATTTGTCTCGCCAAAATTGCAATTGAAATGAACGCTTTTTTCCTTCAGTCAGTGCAATTCAATTGAAATCGAGTTTTGTCAGCCGAAAAAACGGAGGAAAAAATCGCACGAATATTTGTAATATTAACAAAGAGTTTTGTACGTGGATTTCTCTGTAGCGGAATCACACAATAAAACTTGAAATTGAATTAAACAACACATTGGTCAGCATCGGTGCACCAGCCATTGCAAACGTTTGCCGTTGTTTGCTTGAAATTTTCCTTAACCTATAAATAATCATGTTGTCACCAATAAATTATTGTTTTATAATATAAACTACAGTAAACGAAATAAGATCACCGAAACGAACGACACGCGAACGCCCGAGCAAAATGAATACCAAAGCGTGAAATGACACCAAGATTTTTACCTTAAACACAAACATCAATCTGATATATGCAATGTACGATTATTATAAATTTTATTCAAGTTTGAATGTGCACTCGGGCGCATATGTGTGTGTGTGTGTGAGTATGCGCGCGTGGAAAATGTTGACGGTTTGTGTTCATCGGAATGCAGCATGCGAACCGTGCTTAAGCCCGAGCTTGAGATTGTTCGAGCGCAAATGCAATTTTGCTGTTTTGAACCGTGTTCAGTTAATCCGAACGTGACGTATTCTCTTGGAATCGATGGCCAAGCAATTATTTAAACTAATTCGTTTTATTTATATATGTATAAAATGTTCACCATATGCACCATATGTAAATGGTTAACCATATGCACTTGTCAAGAGTGTGCATGCGTCTCTGAGTGTGTTTACCCTTCCACTTGTTTCGATGTAGTTTTGTCGTTGAGGTTTTTACTGCAATCGAATTGTTTAATTTGATAGTTTTCAGAAAAGCAACGCGATATTTCAACACCGCTTTAAATAAAACTCTTGGAAGCGACGGACGGGATCGTGTTAAAATATAACCAAACGCGCGCGCACGTTTGAAAATTACCTGTCGTTGTTGGCGTGCTCACTGTCGTTTATTGTTATTATTAATGTGCTCAAATAAATTCAGACATTTGTGGTGTGTTGTTAGATTTTTATGTTCTTTCCCAATATCCATCTACATACAAAGAGTCGATGTTCACATAAAAATGCTTAACCAAAATGCTGATTGTCCTCAAAATGCGTAATTCGTTCTTTTTTATGTATCTTTTTTTGCTCTCGAACAGCATCGGTGCAGCTCACACACGCGTCATCAAATTATAAAGTTCTGAGGTGTTGGCCACTGAAATTGTGTTTGATTACTGCAGGTGCACACAGTGCACCTTCCACATGTTCACCTGAAATTTTCAAAATGATATACAACAACCTACATATTTTTTTTGTTTTATTTCTCCTTCTTTTGATGGCGGACCTGGTTTTAACTCTCGCGCGCTCATTCGGTTGGTTTTTCACGGGTTCATTTGCTTGGTCTTTTGTTTTACATCCAAATTATGTGTATATTCCCTGTCTTGCTCATTCTTACAATTAAATCAATTAACCATTCTAAACAGCGCCCAAAAAAGCTTAAACAGACAGATGTAATAAAGAGTTGAAACGACCGGCAGTTTGCTCTTTTTTCGCCTTCTTCTTAATGCTCTGCCCTATCTCTCGGGTTTGATGACGCATAACAATTTAATATCATCAAATTTTTATAATATTACCTTCAACCGAAAATTAAAAAGACAGACGAAACAAAAACAACAACGAAAAAAAATTGTGTCTTTTTAAACAGAACTTCCAGATATAATTTTCAACAATTCTCAAATAGAAACGACACAAAAAATACCATGTCACTCTTTTGTTCGGCGCATCCAAAAACGCAGATAAAAAAATTAAATCTACATAAAAGAAGATGAAAACATGGACTGTTTATTTTATTTTATTTTTTTCATTCGTCTTTGTTGCTGTTGTTGTTTTATTGTGACAGCGACGATCAAGCCAATTAAATTTTACAGGAAATTCGGTGTTTTGTTGACCGTTGAATTATGGTATTACTCGTGCAGCGCTCTTAATGTGAAAATTAAAATAAATGTTAACCACAAAGAGTGACAGAGAGGGAGAAAACGAATGAATTCAAGAAAAGAAGCGCTATCACCAAACGCAATCTCTCTGCCATTGGTACACATCAGCACCAACCATGAGAATGAAGAGAGAGAGAGAGAGAGAGAGAAAGAGAGGAAAGAAGCAGGTAAACTATATCTAAGGTGGCCGACACTTGTTCATACCAATCTATTTGGCAACATTCAAATGAGATGAGCACATATGAAAATGGGAACAACGTTTGCGGTACCAAAAACTCATTCAGCTCACGTTTAATTAAATGAATATATATTTTAAAATCATTTAATTGGCAGAAGATTCGATGATGCCAAATTTGGACACCGAAAATGAGCAATAGAATTAAGACTAAAAATACCGACCCATTCATTTAATTTTTGGTCGTTTTATGTTGATTTACACAAATACACACGCTTCAACTGCTGGCAGTAACAGACTGGCTGACAGCGACATGATACGTGCAAATAATCTCACGTCTATAATCTCATCTCGAGGCTTCTTTGGTAAAAGCACAACATTTAGAGTAAAAATAAAAAGATTTTCTGCTTGATTCAGTTCGGCTTGATTTTTCACTTTCTTTTTCATGTGCCACAAATCATTTTCAAAACAGAATGGTCCATAATAATTTGTTGGAGGAGAAGAAAAAAAAATTAGCATTGAATTTCATTTTTTTCCGGTGATCTTTGTGCACATTTTTCATTCACTTATAGAGCAAATAAACTGATGGCATTTTATGTGCTGAAATATCGACGTGTGTGTCTATTTGACTCGGTGCCATAAATTTTGCTTTTGTGGAATATCAACACAATTTATTCACGCCCTTCGCCAACCCGTGAAAAACCAAACCATTCGCAAATATCTGTATCGCAATGCATAAAAAAATAATTTTGTATTTTTTTTCTCTCGAAAATATCACAAACAACAGGCCTTACCTTTGTTCCATATTTTCAATTTTCGATTTGAATCGGGCTGCACTCGATGCCATTTCGATCGCGCAAACTTGTACACAGCATATAGCAAATTCCAAAAGTTGAGAATTATGTGTTGGCGACAGAAAGTAACGGCATTTCTCTGTGTTTCTATGTTTGCAATTGCAATTGCATTATTTATGACATTAATGAGTAATGACTTAATGTTTCGAATCGAATAATCGCATTCTGAAACAATCGACACGCCAGGCAAGAAGGTAAAAAAAGAGACACAGAGGAATTACCAACAGCGCGCGCGCATCTAGTAAATGTCTCGTGTGTTTTTTCTGTTTCAATTGTAAGCAATCGGCACGGTATGGTATGGCTCATATCATCCATCTCCCATGCGAATCATCTGGTAATATCTGGTAATGTTAATTAGATTTGGTGAGCGAATGAGTAAAATGCGCCCGCGCACACATTTTCTTCTTGTTGTTTTTTTTTCTCATTGTGTGATGATGGTCGTTGTTGTCTTGTTTGAAATGTGCACGCTTAAACTTACCGATCACGTCGTAACCAACATACAATTAAATTTGTCGGCACCAAATCGAATGGCGCATCAAGTGAGCGACGCGCCATTTCTTGCCCACATTTCCAAGTATCCTCTGCACATATATGTATTTATTGTATGGCTCTTAAAATAGAGTTATTTACAGCCTCAGCTGACTGGATTCGCTTGTGTGCCCTCTGCACACATATTTCTTTCTTTTCGACTTTTTTTCAGCGTTTGCAGCAGCCAAATCAATTCTCTTACAATCGCAATACCGACATTTACCTATTCACTATAAAATGCACCGTACATATGACGCACTTGCATTGCACAGATTTAGGAAAAGAGAGACAACTTTGTCAAGCTCTTTTCCTTTATTATTCATTTATCATTTTCTATTTCGAAATTATTCCGACTCTTTGGTTTTTCTCTTTCCAAATGGATCGAATCGAATGTGTGAGTTTTTGCACTGAAAAAAAAAACACGGGGAAAAACATGAATTCTTCTTACATAAACATGTCGACACGAGAAAATTTTCAGGAGAAAGAAAAAAAAAGCGATTGAGCCGATGTACCAGTATTTTTGTGTCGTCAGTTAGCTGCCGCTGTCTGCGCGATTAAATGAACAAGCGTACAAAGCGAAATGAACGCATTTCGAATGATGATGCTTAAAATGAATCGTGCTCTCGCGTAAAAATCATTTCATGTTCATGTTGTACACTCAAAGTAAATAATTAAAACGGCAGCAGTATGAACAGCACAAAAAAAATCATGTTTACAGAAGATTTCTTTGTCTTGACAATGCGACTCAGGCGAAGACGACGACGAGAAGACTATCGACGCTGCACTGTTTATTTAAAAAAAAAAGAATAATCCATAAGTGCATTTAAACATTTTTTCTCTCTCGTTTTTTGACGATGTGAATGGTGTGTGTATTTATCTGCATTGAAGCAGCGCCCCAATGCAATACACATCTCTTTGATGCCATGCTCCATTGAATATTGATTCACTTGAACATGTGTCGTGGATTCCATTCGAAGCGGAAATGAAACACATTTTTTTGTTTCCTTCATTCCTGTTCATCGTGTGAGCCGTTTCATTTCATCGCATTGGGTGCAATTGCATCATTGTGAAGAAGGACTCGCTTTTTTTGGGTAAAAAACGGCGACAAACCAATTCACATTTTACGTTAATTGAAAGGGCATACCACTATAAATACACGAACAATTTCGAAATTTCGCATTGTGATGTAATTGCCATCAATTTTAAACGAACATATAATACTATTAAAGAAAAGCAATCAAAATTTGAATTGAAAATACAATGAAATTGATTGCACCACAACCTGTTGTTGTGAGAATTAGCGGCAAAATGCTATCTATTCTAAGATTATACACGGTAAATTATAGAGTAAAAAATCAATCGTAATTAATGTCCGGCGTAAATATATAATTTTTTGTGCCTATCAAAAGCGACCATTGATAATGATCGCATCGGTTTGGATAAAAAGATTAGCCAAAAAAGAAACCAAAGTCAATAACAAAGGGAATTTTTACACGTTCCAACACATTTAATCCGCATGCATTTTGTGGGAATACTCTTCACTTTCACTTAATTTATGGCTTAATGCTATAATTTTACAAATAAAACGGTGCTACTAGCATTCGAAACACACTCTCTTTGGGCTTAGTTGCTCAATTTTCTCGTTCTCTTTGTTTCGCAAATAAAATTCATAATCGGTGCAAATGGAATACTCATATGACGGTGTGCTATCATATTCTTGCTGAATCGGAATATAATTTTCTGTTGTTGTTGTTGTTATTGCTCTAAACAGCCTCTTGCTCAAAGGTAATTTCTCATAACAAAACGATGTTTGTTTGACTGTCTGTCTGTCTACATCTATTTTATATGTAAATGTGACCATGTCATGGGCACAACGCAGCCCGAATTCCGATCATTTAAAACATTTGTTTGTTTTAGTCATAAAATAATAAACAAAAACAAATCCATACACTTGATCGCTTGATCTCAAATGCAAAAATGGCATTTGTTGTGGAAACAAAGTCGAAACGCCAATATGCAAATGCATTAAGACAGATATAGTCGGTATGCAGATGAAGAGAGAGAGAAAGAGATGCATGAGCATAATTTAGTAGCTGCAGTGGAGATAAATGACATTATCCACTTAAAAAAATTCGATTAAATGAAAATCGTTTTGACCGAACGAAGATGGAATTCAGCATTTTGTCCATCGTTGAGTTGGTGTAGTGTCGCATACACCATACACGTATATATATATCAGCAACAATTTATCGAACATTATCTTTTTAGCGGATTGAAGGTGCATTTGATGCGACGGCTCGCTAAAATGCATTTCATTGCGTTGCATATGATACACACTCGCTGAAATCGAATAACAATATTCCTGGAAAAGTTGAAGCTTGAAAATGAAATACGTGCAGAAATAAGCAGAAGAAGAAGAAGAGCGAGTAGCAGCAAAGTTAAAAAAACGAGTGAACTGAGTCGCATTCTATCTTCGTGTTGCTATGTTAAACAGCCTGAACTGCTGGTTGCGCATTTACATTCACTCAATCGGTGTGTGCAAAAAAAGGAATTCATATTGGCTGTTTTGTTACTGTTTTGTCGTCTCTTCATTACCGCTCTTTTTTTTATGCGATACATACATATTATTTTTTTACGTGCTAGACCAAAACAAACATGAAACCTGTGAATAAATGCAATTATTTGATTTTTTTGTCGGTGTTGTTTCTGTTTTCATGCGCCGTTTATCGCCTGGATTTTTCTTTATGGTCTCGTATGTTTTATTTATTTTAGTTTTTTTCCTCTCTTCACTCTTCGTCATCTGATGTAATTGCACCGCATGAAACGCGTTCAATTTGTTTGATTTATATGCTCTAACATGTTATATTGATGTTATTATTGCGAAGTCGTCAAATTCAAGCAGAAATTTGTTGTTTTTTTTATATTCTCTTTAATCCATAACTTTTCATATATTTTTTTATTCGCACAAAAATAATGAAAAAAAAAAACTAAATTATGAATATTTTTCACGTTTCGAATCGAAACACATACCGTTCGGAATGTGTGTTCGTGTACCTGTTTCAGATTGTAATGAAGGAAAATAAATTTAAAAAAAGCAGAACAGTCAAATGCATTTATATTTTATAACAACATAGAAACGCCACTTACGTATACATATATGTGCATATACATATTTTCCGTTTTTGGGCCACAAAAATGTGCACAATATTTGTTGTTGTTATTGTTATTATTATTAACGTTATTTCTTTACTTCAATGTGTAACATCAATGTGAAAAATGTACGGTGCGATAACGAACAAATCAAAAATTCAATCAGTTTCGATTCGAAACGATTTGCGATTTTCGAATGCATTCTCCTCCGTGTTCGATAGGTGCGTTTTGTATGCATAACGAGTTTTCATTGTGTACTGGATTCTGCTGTTTCGTGCTTGCATTTTTGCCCGTTTCTTTGAGCGTCCCTATCTCTTTCCCGCACACACACACATACATATGATATACCCTCTCTTGTACGCGCGTGCATTTCAGTCGCTTTTGCCAGTTCAGCAATGTGAATACATCAATGTGATTCGTGTCTTTCCAAAGACTATAACATATTGCAAACAAGTGAATGTTCGCAGATTGGCAAAAAGAAGTAAAAGAAGTACAAAATAAATGAATAGAAACTCCGTTTTCAAACGCAAAAAACCATTAAATAGTTTTCATTTTTCACCGTGATCACAGAGTTGAGCCCAACATATATACTTGTTGTATATACGTTAAACTCTCTTCATGTATACGCATGGCAAATGCCACATTCATAAATTTATCCAATATTTTTTCATTTCACACAAGTTTCTTCTTTCATGAAATGGTTTTTTTTTTCGATCGTTTCTATCTTAATATTGTTGTATTTTTCCATGTATGTTTGCATTTTTGCAGCATGCGTTTCCGAATACATATATATGTATGCCGATGAGGTCACACACATTGCCATTTGCATCACTCAACGAAATGACTATTAAAAAAATACAAATCTCTGGATAATAATAATATTGCAATCTGTTATTTTCTGCGGTTTTTCAATTAATTCCAAATCGTTTAATTTCCCCAGCGATTATTTATTGGATGTTTGAAGGCCTAGCGGATCGTGTGATCCATCGAAACACTTAATATCTTTCGTTAATAAGTTGATTTATAATATTTGACACCCGTGTGTGTGTGTATGCGTTTCAAATGCTATGTTGGTCATCTAACGGATGTATGCAATATGATTTCGATATCTTGCACGAATATTGATTGGAATGGTTTTTTACCGAGTTGTTAAACATATATATTTTTTTGTCGATTTATTTGATGTTTGTACATTGAAGCAAGACACTCACGAAGATTGTACATTTTATAGCGGTTCAAAACTCTCTATTTGTCTGTCCACCGCTGTGTCAATTTATCTATCCTATCTCATTGGATAGATTGACGCATTTATCTTGATGCGTATTTCAAATATTCTGAATTTTTTTTGCAATTGTGATCACATAAAAGTATGCCGCGTAAATAGCATTTTGTTGCTGAATCATTTTGTGCATTCCTGGAGAAACCACCCAATTTTCATTTAATTTCATTAACATTAAAATATATAATTTTTTTTATTGTTGCTGTTTTCTTCGTTTCACTCTCATTATCGCGATGATCTTTCCGAAAAAGGACACAACAAATATCGTATATCATTGCGACCATGTTCTGTAGATTTCAACAAAACAAATAATCAAGATAATGAAAACATGAACGAATCGGAGATAAAAGGAACAAAAATGTTTAAAACGAACAAAACTTTCAAAATGAACGTAAGCGAGTGAGTGAGAGGCAAAGAGACAATAATCAAGTCTTTGAATTAAACACATCATTTAACCACAATATTAGCGTATTTGCCGAAATTCATTCGGTTTTTTTTTGCTATGCTTGTTATTGTCGTTTATGGACCGACGAAACATAAATTTAATTCTGATTGTGTTTTTCGCTTTTTTTTTATTTCCATAAAACTGTTTTTGGGCAAATGATGATCAACGTATAGTTGCACGCGCTTCTCATTCGTGCTGTATTGACGCGATCGTACATGTTCTCGTGTTTATTTGGTTGGTTCTTCTTCTTCTCTTTGGCCACCAAATATAATCAACATATCGCCATCAAATTATATCGGTATGAATGAAGGATATCAACGACAGTTGGACATAAACAGCAAATTGTAAAAAAATGCATACTTACAATTTCACAAAATGTTTTATTTGATTAGTCGAAATATCGTAAAAATGCTAAACGAATCAAAATGATCTTTTTTCGCTTCGTACCAGGCTGGGAATAAATAAATGCACCACTGCCTGACACCATACAATGGAATGACAAATAAAATGTCGAATAAAATGCAGAAGAAAAGAAGACCAAACAAACTTGTCGAACAGAATGAAAAAGTTCGATTGGTCTTCGTAGCGAATTGCCGAATAAATTATTGTGGTGAATATGTCACTTTATCGCGTCGCGTTTCTCTTTCTCTCTCTCTCTCACTATTCTCAACTCCATCGTTCACTGTACAATCTGCGGCCATGTGTTTACATTCATTTAGATTTAGATGTATTTAAGAAGCGTAATTTATGAGCAGACTGCGTGCACAACCGGACTCCCCAAGCGATTAGTATTCAAATGAAGCATATTAAAACATAGCATTGTATAAATGATGAGAAATGAAAACGTTTTTAGACTACTTGTGCCAGAATGAACACGTTTAAACAAAACGAAAATTTCACAAAATCAGCAAAAATCGCTTCATAAACGATCACCACCAAATACAGACGGGGAGAGAGAAAGAGAGAAAAGGAAAGAGAAATGGCAAATATTATCGATAACGAAAAAGTTCCCACACCATCGATATATCGCCGTTTTTTTTGTGTTGTCGTTTCATTTTTCGCTGTGATCATTTCTTCATTCACATTTATTCGAATTTTGTAATTGTTGAAACCGCAACAATCCGATCATGATATGAATTCTTCTCTATACTGTTCGTCGTTCTTTTGTTCGACTACGCGGCGGCCAAAAGTAAATGTTATCGCTCAAAATTTGTTTAGTTAATGCGACGAAAGAAAGAGAACCGTTGTAGTCATAAATCATCGTTTTTTTTTACTCTCAACTTTTCTGTCTTTAATGCTTACTACGGTCAAAGAATGAAAAATTGGTCAGATCCATTAATTGAAATGTTTGGTATGCAGAAGCACTATGTTTAGCACCATTGTTGATCTTGTGTATGACATAAGCCCATGAGGCGAAATCGAAAACACCATTGCATTATTGAATTTGGTTATTCGGAAAAATCACAGCGTACACCGACATTCACAGTTTGCCGCCGTAAGCTCGTTCAATTCGATCAACCAAACCAACTAACCAGCCACAGCCAGTTATGTCTGTAGCCACTTATTTTATTAGCACCTCAGGCCATCCAAGTCATACACACATAAACTGAACAGAACTGGAGTCAATATAATTCATGTCGGCATACTCTAAAACGCCACCATACACACATTCATGCATATCTTGTCTGAAGCTTGGCTAACATTGCTCGCCAGTAATCAAGCCATTTTGTGCGCGTCACAACCTTGTTTATTGTATTTTATAACTACTCTTCTTTCTTTCATTCACTTTACTTTGCTTTACTTGAAATGTCTAATTGAAAATCAAGGAATTACACATTTAGAATAATATTGGAAAATTACACGGTGTAAACGTGCAATTTGTGAATGGTTTTCGGCATCAATTCCAGCTACATACATATTGCTATTTAACCAAATTGAACAGATAAATAACGAATTGCCCTAGCATATAATATTTCAACTAAACTATTCTTCATCAATTACAAAGTACATTGTTTGTTTTCACTAAAAAAAAACATATCGACACTCCTACACTTCCAAAAATAATTGACGTAACGCTAGACAAATTCAATTGATTGGAAGAGAATGAAAAAGAGAGAAACTTGGTGAAAATTCCGATCGTTCGGCAAACACATCTCCTTGGAATATCACACATTTACTTTTAAGAGCTAATTACTTTGTTTACAGCTCGTTACTATTGTTTATTAATTGTTTTTCGGATTTTGTTTATTTTTTGTTTTTCTTCAGATTTTTTCCCCATGTTTTGGGTTCAACTCATTAAGTTTCGTTTTTTTCTCTCTCTCTCTCCATGCACATGCATTTGTTTCAATTCTTTTTTTTCTTTCGTTCATTTACCGAACGTAATGAATGAAACGTAATTGAATATGAAGAAAAAAAAACGGTTATAAAAATAACACATCAAAGTATATTTTCGAAAAAAAAATTCCTTTCAAAACATAACTGTAGCACATACTCAAAAAATTCAATACAATTAACAATTGAATAATTGTTGTAGAAAAACAGAAAGAGAGATATGCACACGAGAATAAGTACAAATTGTTTGTACGAGCGAATGCACGCTGAAAACAATTGCATTGTTTGATGCATATTTTTTGGCGATTGTTACTGTAACAAATTAAAGAAATGCACGAAATTCATAGAAAATCCAACAACAACAACAATCAACCGTCACTCAACGTTGAAACAACATTTGTGAAATAATTAACGAAATCATATGAATACATTAAACAAAAAATAAAAGCCACATTTAAGATCGAATGAAAAAAAAAACTATGTTGTATACATGAAAAATCTCTTTAATAGATGTGTTAATTAACTGAGAAATTTGTTCTAAATTTTGACGCTTTTGTCTGATAAAATTTTCGATTTTTAATTTTTCTGCTTTTTTTCTCTATCAAAATAGGTACACGGGTCAGGTTTATTTGAGCTGCGATTAAAATACTTTAAAAATGACTATGGAAAGGACGAAAATGGTATGTGTTGCAGTGGAAAAACGGATCCGTCAACGAATCAATGCATCGGAACATGTAAAACACGATTTCGAGCATGTTTGAAACACTATCAGGCCAAAATCGATACGCAATCAGCGTGCACATTTGGCGATGTGGTGACACCAGTTTTGGGTGAAAATTCGATGAATCTCACTGCGCTCAGCGAAAATCTCAACTTTGTTAATCCGATTCGTTTTCCATTCGATTTCGGATGGCCGGTAAGTACATGTTACATACGTCTAAAACGACTCTATGTCTCTTGAATTTAAGATTTAAAAATATATATACATTCATTCTAAACACCGGAAATTAATTCCAAACAACGTTCAAAACGTTGTTCGGAATTAATTTTCGAAAAACTTAAAATGGACAAACATTCATAATCGCCAATAATACTGAAATTTAACGTCTTCATTTGCAAGCGATTTCCCCAATTTGTCACATTTATTTATTGAAAGTATTTGCATACAGAGCTGGTTTCATCATTCATACTCTGATAAATGTAATCCAAACGACAACTGCACAACATTTCTATAGAAATTGACGGATCAATGTGCGTTTTCTCTCTCGCTCTCTCTCTTCGACAAATACACGAAACACTTCAAATGTGACCGTTAAACGGATTAGTTGAAAAAGGGCAACGCAAAATGGGAGTGTGAAAGAAAGAGAAAATAAATATACGATTGTGTTTTGTTGAGCTGGTAACATGAATATGACGAGAGAGCAACGTCACATTCGATGAGGTGAAATGATGGCTAAACATCTGCTGTTTTTCAGGTTGTTTCAAAGAAACAATAACACAGTCAAAAATTCGAAGGGGAACTTCGTATGCGCAATCATACGCACATGCACTGCGGGTACAACAGAACATGCTCTCCCTTTCTCGCTCACTCTTGTCACACTAATCGGTCGTTTTATTTTCAAATTTTCGGACATTGGCGGTGTGTTCGCGCGCGTATTCAAAATAACCGCGTATTCAACGGAGAAAAAAAAAGCGGAAATTACACTCAAGGACATTTAAAAGCGGCCGCTTTTATTCGATTTCAACATGCCGCAATTTACCATCCTTTGATCTTGATCGGCGCACAAGAGATCTGCGGCAATTCGCAATTGATTTCATTTTGACATCGTAAAAACGAGCAATCTCCAGCTTCAGCAACACATGCACGCACACAAACAAAAACCAATCGTCTGCCATAAACGAAAAGAAAAAAAAAACATTCATTCTCGTAAAATCGTTTAAAAAAAATTACGCGCAAAAATCGGTTCCAATGCAGAAAAATTCTTTTACATAAAATAACAATAATTTTTTGGCTGTTGATTAATTGGTAGTCCGTTAAATTTTTTTTAGTATGTCGTTATAGTTTTGTTGTGCAGAGCCCTTTGATCGGCACCCGGCATCGTTTCTTTGGCAAAAAATTAAGTATTCCGACAAGTAACAGTTTTATTGTGATGTGAATTTTTCAGTTTGTCTTTGCAAACTATGAATAGAAGTTCGAAGAGCCTATTGTAAAAGGGTTAGAAAAGGAAACGTGATTCTATGAAACCCCTTATTTGTTTCATTGTAAAATGCATCGAAACCTGAATATACGCTTCATTACCTTCTCGATCAAAAGGAAGACGAGAAAAATGAAAAGAAAAAAAAACAAACGTTAAAATATGCGTCAAACACAACCGATGACAATGATGAATCAAAATGTTCAACGAAAGAAAAACGATGAAGAAATATGTGTGTCAGTCATTTCGTTTCTACAATATGCGCCCCCAACTGCGTTAAACCATTTCAAGAGTCTTCTCTCTGTGTGACTTAAACAGACATAGTAACATTATGTGTGTTTTTTTGGCATATCGATATATGCGTGCAAAATGATACAAACGGAAAGTCCTTCAGATGAACAACAAAAAAAAAGACAGAACAATATGGCGAATGTGCATTGTGTGCGTGCATGTAAAGTCTTTTGTTTCGAGAAATACGCTTTCAAAATTGGTTAATCTGCAAAATGTTCCGAAAAATGGGCACAGCACAGCAGTTGTAAAAAAATGAATCCAAAGCACGTTTTCTCTCTCTCTTCAATTTCGTGATGCTTTGTGACTGCAATGCTGAATGATATAGATATATGATTTGACTGATGCAATGAAATACCGACAATGATCAACATTTCATCACACATGTTTTTTTTTCTCTCCCGAAATCAAGCGGCTCCAATTTAATTCAATTGACAAATGAATCACGCCGTGTTTGTGATAGAATCATCTTAATTCAACTGACCAAATTCAATCGGTATGTTCACAAATCATCGTGCTACCACTTAAATACAATGTTGATTGATGTTGAATATTCGGTTAATTGACTCGATATTAATTTGAAGTTCATGGCATGTGATTCGTCTATAAAATAATAAATGGCTCAATTAAAAGAAAAGAAAATTTATGCATAATTGAACCGTGCAGAGCAGCATATACATCAAAGAACGAGTTAGCATTCATGATTGTTGTGAGGTTATACCAATACCGTGTGTGTGGTTATGTTCTGGATCATTATCGAGTCAATATATCGTCTTTGATTCTCGCGCCGTGCATACAATTCAAAGTACTCATACACACATTTCAAAAAGATGAAGAACACTGGTAACTCTTTTGTCTTCTTTGATCCGAATCGAAAACGTATTTGTTTTACATCGAAATCGAACGATAGCACTGTTTAAAATGCAACAGTGTGTGGTATTTATTGTGGGATAGTACGAAACAAACACAACAGAAAAAAAACACATTCAATCGCTCAATTCGGCAACGAGAATGCGGCAACATGCAATCATATATAAACATGAGACCATTGTATATTGGAATACATTTAATACCATCATCAATACATAATCCACATTATGACTGTATCATTCATTATCTCTTGCGCATTTAATTTAGAATCAATATCAACTATATAGGCTGTGCATGCATGTCGAATAGTGGAGTTCGAATCAACGAAAAGCGTCGAAACATAAAATTCGAATAAACGAATAAACAAACTAACAGATAACAAACATGGATGAAAAAAGACGAGTAAATGAAACGAATGAAATTACATGAAAAAAGGGAACCGAAAAAAAAGAAACAAAATGAAAAACAAAACAGAAAAAAGCGATTTCAGAATTTAAAAGAAAAAAATGTTCTCCCTCAAACCCATACACCGATATGCGGCAACGGTGATGATGGAAACAATTTAAATCTTCTCCACACGTACGATAGTTAAAGATCTTCACTCTACAGCCTTTTTTTCTGCTCCACGCTCGTTTCAATCTCCAAGAATTTTGCACAAAACGAAACAGAATAAGAGAGAGAAAAAACCGACGACGAGCAAAAAAAAGAAGAAAAAAAAACAATAAACCGGTTCATTAATTTGACTGCATAAATCGATGTTCGCATAAGGTGCAGTGAAAAGAAGCAATGCAGATTTCAATGCAACTGACCAGCCGAAAACAAAACATATACACACCAACAATTGAGAATGAAACGTCTCTCTTTCACTCTTTGAACTAAAAAAGAATATCCAGACCAATTTATGCGGTGCTACATTCAGAATGAAACAAGAACCTTCACACACAGTATATGTGCATAAAGCATTGCATTCTTTTGGGATTGAACTAAGATGCTTTTTTTTTATTGAGAAATAAAAAGAAGAGAGAGAGAGGGAGGGAGAGAGAAAAGGGCACACCGAAAGATGATCACATTCAGACCAATAGAGTTTTCGGTCAAATATTTCCGTGCATTTCGTGGTATTTACATTTTTATGGTGTGATTGAGCCGGCGTGCATGCGCACCCAAACCAGAAGAGATTCTTTTTTGGAGTGTGAGAGAAGATGAAAAACATCCACAAGAAATATAAAGAAGATTTTAAGATCGAATTCTGATGGGTTTTTTTCTCTTTCATCTCTAAATATAAAATCAAATGGCTCAGAGAGGGAGAGAGAGAAGAACAAAAATTGAAAACGATTTTTTGAAATTGTAGCCGATGAAAAAGATAAGCAATTAAAAAATATTAATGCTTAAATGAAATAAAATGCTGTACACCTTTTGCTTGATTCGAAATATCTACCATTTCTTTCTTTCTTTCTCTTGTTCACTTCGATGCCTCATCGCCTACTTATAATAATTACCATCCATATCGGACTGATTTCATTGATAAGACAATGTTATTTATTGACGACAGAGAGAAAAAAAACGATGATCATCGCTTCCATTCTACCATGAATGCTTAAACACTTAACAAAAATGCAAAAATCATGCCGAAATAACTTAATTGGAACAACGACACAAACTGGCCATATCAACAATATTAATTCTGACAAGACGAAAAAATGCAACTGGCAAATAGGCGTTAAACAACCCCAAAAGCAAATATTTGCCATCATATCAGCGACATTTATGGAGATACATAAAATGGAATGTATGTATGTGTGTGTGTGTTTGGTCGAAGCAGAAAACGAATCAATTACACATAGAGCGCCTATACCATCAGTGATATGACGCCAAAGATGTTGAATACTATCTACACATATATATCGGCTAACGGCTGCAATTCATTCGGTCGAAATGGATCGCACTTTTGTTTGCTCATCCAACGATTAACTACCTCAATCGTACTGAAAAACCACAAAATGAACTCAACGCACAAAACGTTTTATTTATATTATATTCATTTCTATATTTCATTTTATTATTTGTTCAATTTTACTGAGTCTTTTTTTTATCGAACGTTTATTGTATCCGTTATGTTTGCAGTTGTTGTATGTTTTTCGTTCGTTTCTTTTCTCATTTTATTTGATCGCATTTTATTCTCGGTTTCGTCATTTTGTTTTCGATAATGTTCCGAAGTTGGTATGGAGGTTGATTCCATTTCGATTATTTGCTGTTGGCATTTTTTTTTCGATGTCATGTCTATTTACTTAGGTATCATATTCAAAAAGAAATGCATGTAAACGGCTTGTTAAATTCATTTGATACGCGCTCAGTTGTGCGGTAGAAAAAGACGGCGGCGATCGTTCTTTTTTTTTTTAAATATAAAGCAATTAAATGTGAGCGCACCACCTTGCTTGTCATCGTTGTCATTACAGTAAGCATTTTAACTTAATGGTTTCATCGTGATCGAAAAAAAAAACCATAAGTTTAATCCCATTTATCCATTTAATGCTTTTGTGTATGGTTTCCAAATGACAATGTATGAACAGAAAAAAAATTAGCCAAAAAGTTGAAATCAAAATACCACACAGAAATTATGCTCCATAAGAGACTGTATAAAATGCAAAACTGTAGCACTGCTAGCGCCACTACGGACAACTATGGAGTTCTAGTCTGTTGGTTGCAACTGAGCAAAAGTCTTTTCACTATTTGGCGGCAACTTAGTGTAGATTACATTGAATTCCGTCGTGGCGCTAACAGTGTGACATTTTGGGCATAATTTCGGTACGCAAAATACGGTTCCACACGAAGCGGTCGAAGTACCGTAAAATCACAGCAAAATGCACATACACACATGCACACTGTGTGTAACAGACTTCAAAAATCGATAAAACATATTAACGATCATTTTGTGGTTCATTCTATTCTTTGATTTCAGCGAGGGGTCTTCAATATGTCTCTGTCTCTTTTTCTTCTTTTTTTTATTCGTATAGACGTTGCTCGTTTACATATTAATAGCAAATACATGCATATTATTTAAAATATAACGCCAAACGTTGATTGTTCGCCGCAATGTCTCTGAGCTGAAGGCATTTTGTTTCGTTCAAATGGCAGAGGAAGTGATTCAGACTCATTCATTATTTTGCCATTCATTCAGCCATTACCGAATGCCGATATCAATGACACAATTCATTTCGTCCGTTAGAACTGAAAAGAATTTTGTAGGAAGAGTAGAAAAAAGGTCAGGAGTTCGGCTACTCATTTAAATATTGAAGAAATACGATTTTAATATATCACGACTGATACGAAAATGGAGCGCTTCATTTTATAAATTCCAGTTTCGACCAGAGTAGAACAATTGATTGCTGATTTGTATAAACCATAAAGCATCTCTTCACTATTAAATTTTGTTTACCTATGCGCCATATGGAAAATGACTCAACGAGAACTGTCAAATTTTTTATGAAAACGATAGAGAGAGAGAGAGAGAGAGAAAGATACACGATGATATTTCACAGTTGTTTATTCAACAATAAGCAGGAAGCTAAATGCAGGCGCGCGTTCGCAAGTCTAAAATCGGTTGTGAGTCAGTTAAAAAAATAAAACTGCTTTAAACTGTATTCATAGCATTTCAAGCCTGTTTAAACATAGACACATTGTTAACGCATCTTGGACATCATTAAAACACTCCATTAAAAATTGCGTTCTGCGCTCTTTATGATCTTAATGCACAAAATATAATTTGTTATGTTTTGTTTCCATCTGTTTTGTGGCAGTTTTTTTTTTAATAGGAAAAGACTGCACCAATTTTCCAATTTGTCTGTAAAACAAAACATTCTTTTCACTCAATTCAAAGTCGATTTCGTTATTTCTTTTGTTATTAAAATGTTATCCAATTATACGGTCGTGTTTTTTTTATTCTTCTTCTGTTGTTTTCGATTTAAAATGGTGAGCATTGAAATCGTGACATTTGGTCCAATATTTTCGTTTCTTTTCCCATTCTCTTGTTTTTTTTTTAAGTAGATCATTTATCTAAATAGATTGCACGCGCTCGCACTCTCTGCGCTTAACACGCAAACAAAGTGCCAGTTGACCATGATTATTGATCAATCATATGTTTGAAATGTAATTGTCTTCATGCTGACCGGTCAGAATTCGTTTAAAACATCTTTTATTCATCGCACGGTTAAATTGGAAACGAACAAACAACCAATTAATCTGATTGTTTTCATGTCTTAAACGCGTTGAATTTGAAATTACGAAAATCTATTGTTCCAAACGAAATGTTAACTTGAATAGAAATGAGTAATTAATTTGATGAATGCAATAATAATTTTGGCATGAAACAAACATTACATACATAAATGGATTTATTTTTAATTGGAGAAAATGCGAAGTTGATTGAGCCCACCCACAAATGAAAGCACAATAAAAACAAAAAACAAAACGATACGATGAATTGACTCTCACTCATTATTATAGTTCACGTTTAAGATTACTATAAGCCACAAAGGAGTGAAAATTTTTGGGAATCCGTAAAAATGTGTGTACGTTCTATATGCATTTTTGTTAAGGGCAAACATATGCGTGCATTCAGCGTGAAGGCGAAAACAGCATGGGCACAAGCTCATTTTATGTCATACACAACGGATATTGTCACTCAATGAGCACATTTAAATCGTCATCACTGTGTATAGTTTTTTATTCTCTCTCTCTATCTCTTAGTTAATGCAGCAAAAAGTATTCATTTACTTAACAATAAATCTTTGCGTTAACTAGCCTCCTTTAGAGAAAGAAATATGTTGTTGCTGTAGTAGTTGTTGTTGTTTTTTTGCTTTGATTTCCTTTTCATTCGTGCTCAAAACAAATTACGGTCGTGCCGGAAAATCGAAATCATCGCTCTATAGCAAGCCAGAACATTGTGATGGCATGAACGTTGTTCAAAAGGATAAGACAAAATTCGTGTCTCAACAATTCCGCCGGCATACGTTTACTCTTTCTCTTTTGCTTTTTTAAAAAACGAATCGAGAATTTATTACTGGTTGTTTCCTTTCAACTCCACCGAACTTTCTCTGTTCAAGTACTATGTTGTCGATGAGGAAAAAAAAATCGAATTTTCGAGAGAAAAAAAAAACATTTGACAAAATAGTCACGTAAAGGCAAACGCTCCCCTGTTAATTGTCGATTGTTTACCTGTCTTGCTTTAACAACTCCCTGTGTCTCTGTGTCGGGCATAAATTGCACATGCAATACCAACAGCCGCACCACTCAATAATTCTATCGAAAATGCTGTTGACTTTGCAACGAAATTGCTTTCGTCGTCATCTCATTAGAAGTTTGTTTTATTTCTTTTTAAAATGATACTGAATACAAATTATTTCCTTTTTTTCCTACTTTCAGGGTACATTCACATTAATCGTTGAAGCCATTCACGACGTCAACCAAACAGTTTCACGATCACCGAGTAAGTATACTTTTTTGTTCTACTGTCAATATTCCGTTGCTTTGATACGGTATTGGTTTGAATAAATTTTTGGGGATGGGGTTTCGATTCGACATGTCATTGAACTGTCGATGTGATTCAATTCGAGGAAGGATTTTGCGAAATATAGATGGTCATTAAAAATCATTGAATTCGAATTGCTGACAAAAAGAACAGGAAAATTAAGTACTTTATTGCTAATAGAAGGAACCAATTCATCACGCCCCCCGGAAACATGCACAAACGATGCATTGATGAACATGGAAATTCGTCTGAACAGCCCTTGAACAGAATGGAGAAAAAGAACAAAAATTGCTCAACTACACAATGGTTCGATCTGTTGTCTGTTTTTACAAACGGAATTCATTAACAAAACTGCACTTCAGTCTCAATGCAACGGAAGAAGTTTGGATGAATGGTTCGACAAAGAAATATGATATCAAACTTTCATATTCATCGTAGGCTAACGTTTTTTTTTGAGAAAGAGTATTAAAAAAGCCTTGAATTTATTACGAAAATAAGATCATTTTGTAACATAAATGATGGTTCAGACAACTATTATGCAAGTAAAATACACGAAAGAAAAATGAGCACATCCTACAAACGCTATATACTCACATTATGCTATGAAAGACAAAAGATAAAGGAAATGAAGAAGCGCATCCATTTAGAAAAAATTTAATGTACGCTCATTCCAGCTTATCGGATAATTTATTGGTTCGCAAAGTCTGGATCAATTTTTTTCTCTTTGCTTTTGAAATGGAATAGAGAGCGACAAAGAGACCCCCAGTCGAAGCGCACACACCGATGGTGAAGCCGTTTATTATGTAAATCTGCTTAAAATATCATTTTTTTTCTGATATTTATCATCAGTTGCTCATAACATTAGACGAACCGAAATTAATAATAATAATGTGCACGAAGGAAAACAAGATAGAATACAGGCAAAAATAAGTCCGAATGACTTCATTTAGAGTCATTTAAAAGCGTTAGAAGTTTGTCGAGTTTAATTGTTAAGATGATCAAATTGTGCAAATTAACTTAACCAAAAAAAAATAAGATCGTTTTGATATAGTATCTAGGAAGAAAAAATAATGCCGACCACAAAACGATTTCTCTCTATTCATTGTGTAAAATGCAAGCATATAAATTGAAAATTTTTAGTGTTGTATATCAAAAGTCGCTAGAGCAAAGAGCGTTCTGTGTCTTTTGCTCGTTGGTCGTGTTATATTTTCTTGAAAGATTTATCAAGACACAAAAGAAGAACGCAAATAAAAGAATACGCTATATGTGGATATGCTCTGTGTTTCAAAGCGAAACGTGCTACGAGCATGCAACCCTCTTCATTTCGCTGTTCCATTGTTGTTTCGCTTCAGTTATTGTTATGGTATATGGTTCAAAAACATACACATACACATACACATATTCAGTTTTAGAATAACACAAGACAAACTACTGCAAAGTAAAAATAGAAATAAAAAGTCGAAGGAAGCAAAAATAATTCTCTCTCGATCTACGAATAGAGGAACTTGGCATTGTGATACGTCACGCGTTTGTGCACGATGCAATAGGTAAAAGAAGAAGACGCGCACAACGACACTGATGACAACCGCACAAGAACAATAAATGCAATGAATTTAAGAAAAGAAGCAACACATAAAGTTCTGTCTGCTACCGTATATCCACGAGCATAAATTGTACAACAACAGCAAATACATCCGATTCAAATGCACTCCGGTGTCGGTCGTTCCATTTCAATTCGTACGCACCACCAAATGCACACACACACATTAAGAAAATACAAAACATTCTTTGAATTTAAAGCATATATATGTTCATTTCGACTTAAGACAAAATTACAAAATATGCGCGGACGAAACATACAATACTTTTTTATTATTTTTTTAAATTAATGTTTTTTTTCTAGTCATTTATGTTCGATTCTCTCAAAAAAGGCGCATTTTTTGCTTAATTTCATCTACTTCCACAAGACATTCGGATAATTTCCGGTTAATGTCAAAAACCGACCGCAAAACACAAAATTGATTTCAGCGAGATATGAATTTCGAATGAAGCTACTTAGTTTCGTTTCAATAAGTCTTTCATCACATAAGCTGATTTTACTACCAAATTTTATTCCATTTCACTGATCAAAAACTGCATTCTACGGCCAAGAACATCTCACTTTTTAAAAACGTGTTTTGATAATCTCTTTTAACAATGAAAATGAGAGAAAAAAATTCAAATTACATAATTTGATAAATATACGATACTTGTGAGGCGTAGACACGATCCCAAAAAAAAATACTTCTTTCACAAGTAGCTAACTTCCGGTGAACGGGAATTCAATTAAAATGTATATGGATATATGTGAGTATGTCTTGTGCCATTGTTTCATTCAGCTAAGTATAGTGAGAGAGCGTTTAGCACAGTTTCCAGTGATCCCTATAAAATGAAGCGATGATGGCGATCATTGTTCGAGCGCTGAAAAAAAAGAACAATTTTGTCGTTTGTAACGCACAGTACATTGGGTGGTTGTAGAAAATTAGCTAATCACTTGTAAGCAAGTCAAACTCTCATTGTGCTGTCTGATTAGATGACAGATCTTGATTAAGGTGTAATTACCTTGAGTATAGAGTATATATATCAATGCTGCTGATTGGCAAAGTATCATCGAGCACTTTTCATGTGAAGCGGTCGATTTTAACTTGTCAACTACACATATATCAGATCGGTTGCTCAATTTCAGCAGTCAAAATGTCGAGATAAATCCATCATCAACCGACTTTGCAAGTTTAATTAAAAGTTAATTCTTTTTTTTCTTTCTTTTTCTTGAAAAATTAAAAGTGTTCGGCACTTTAGAACCAACTTCAGAACTGTACATTGACTGATCTAATTTGGTACCAAATTGAGTGTATCGAACAGTGTATATGCATATATTGTGAAAACGTAATGATCAATTTGTGCGAACACACAGCCGTGGCAAAACCCATTGAGAAAACTTTCAAATGGGCATGCACTACACATACGCTCCAATGACCATGCACTGGCATTAATACGGGGAACTGTATCAGCAAGCGCATTTTATAAGAAAGCAAAAACAAAAATCGTAATCATTAATTTTGTGCACGGTTCATAATTTGGACTCTTTTTTTTCTCTTCTGATTGCTTCACATTTGATTTTAAGCTTTCTTGAAGAGAGGTAACTTGTGTGTGTGTGTGGTTTTTTTTGGTGCAGTCAGAATGACTGATGTTATCAAATGCGTTTTCATTCGTTCGATTCATTTGATAAATGAAAAAACGATGCAAACCCATACATAATATAGATTTGCAAAACATTTCCA
This sequence comes from Contarinia nasturtii, assembly GCF_009176525.2. Classification (NCBI taxonomy): domain Eukaryota; kingdom Metazoa; phylum Arthropoda; class Insecta; order Diptera; family Cecidomyiidae; genus Contarinia; species Contarinia nasturtii. Next base: position 2,624,708 of record NW_022197885.1, on the reverse strand, counting down.
CGAACCAATCGAAATAATCAAATCAGAATTGGGGAAGCGCGATTGCTGTGCGTGCATGCATGTGCGAATAAAATTCGGTGCGCGTTAGTGCGGATATTATTAAAATTAATAATGATGATGAAACATTTGATCATTATGCGATCAACAGTCAATTCAAGCTTCATTTGTAGCAACAACAAAACAAACACGCTCATTCAAAAGTCGTACACACATTTAATAATTAAATAACATGAAATTTTTACACAGTTTATGTGCTTAATGAAAAAAAAGGTGCCTTCAAAGTCTACTGACTTTTCGTTTGGTCATTGCACAAGTGCTGTTCGAAAGAACAAAAAAAAAGAGTAACGATCGAATTATTACGGTATCGTTGATTTTGCAAAATATGATCCAACATGATGAGAAAGGAGCAATATAAAATGGAAAGATCAAGATTTTTATGATGCACAGGTCAGAGGAATAAACGGCGAAACAGAAAAAAATAACGTAGGATACAAGGAGATTTGTCGATGATAAAAATTGAGTACATCACATGCACACAAAAGAGGGGGAAAAAATCTCCGCTTATCCTCATTAAGAAAAAAGAGAGGCTCATTAAAATCTCTTTGGGTTTAATTGACTTAATAATTGATTAACTTCATCGCAGAGTTGACAAAAGTGTTGCTTCCTTTCTTCAAATCGACGATGATACAAAAAGAAACGAAAAAAAAATTGCGTGTTCCAATTCACATAATGTTCAAAATTTGCAAAAGAATTTTAATTACCATCTCTATAATATTTGTATTTCATCCAATTTAATCTTTTACGATGCTATCACATCACAGAATAACGACTGCTATCACATTCTGAACATGGAAGAAGAGAAAAACAAAATTACAAGATTTTTAGTTCAAATTATGTACAACATGATTAGTAGAAACGGAATATAAAATAACAACACATCCACAGCACCAACAGAGATCGAGAGAGAGAGAGAAATAAATTTAATGATTTCAAGTGATATTCTCACCTTTTGCACATTCGACATTACTTTTCATTTCATTTCACTTCACCTGAGATTATTCGGGCTGAGAGATTATCTCTCGTTCGTCTCGTTTATTTTTTTCTTCTTCTTGATTTACAAGCGAATGAATGTTGTTATACTTCGATTTTCGTAGTTCATGTTGCTTTCATACATATATTTTCTTTTTCCATTTTTTCTTCTGTTTTTTTTTTGTTGCTGTTGTTGTTTTTGTTTTTTCGCATAGTGAGTGCCGATTATCTTTTAGTTCAAAAGGAAACATTAATTATATCGCTTTTTTTCGTGTTCGTCGTGCGCAACAAAAATACACGTATTCCATTCAATACACACATATTAAATTCATTACGATCTGTTTTAACGGCAACACAGAGCTATAATGCACTCACGAAACCTCACTCCAGATCAAACATTGAGTCGGAGGGAGAAAGAGGAAAAGAGAAATCGGGAAGAATGCCAAAAGATGGCGAAAAAAAAACACAAAAACACATACAACATTGTGAAACATACAAAATTCATGGCGAAGAGAAGTGAAACAGTGCATTTGGTGTGCTTTATTTCGGCATTGCTTTTGCACAATGATGAAAGAGACAATCTGCATCACACGCAACGACACACACACACACACTCGCACCAACAGAACAAACGAAGCAAAGAAAAATGATTATGAACGACGTCAGTGCATTAATACAATTTCGTAAACTGAATATTGCATATATTAAGTAAAATTTGCAATGTTCTTTCAATCAGCGCCAGCATTGAATCGAAGATGGTGGCCACCGTAACATGAAAATCTTACCAAACTTATAAAATAGCCCATTGTTACTGTAGCAAACATTAAACATTTCAACAATTGTCTATTAAAGACACTTAGTACAGTGAAGAGAAAAAAAATGAAATATTTTGCAAAATGAGAGAAAGAGAGAACACCGTGATGAAACAATGAATGAATCCATTTTTGGAACATTTCAAAATTACAGTGGCTACCAGAAGACTTATTATTAGTTGAATCAACGGAGTAAGAAAACAATCGGCATGCATTTCCCTCGCGGCTATTGTTGCAAATATTAATGCGTCACTTTAGTGAAGGAATATGTTCATTTGTAATAAGAATGTCGCTGAGAAAATTTCCTTCCCATTGATATTAATCAAAGAAAGACAGACGCCATGAAAGGATGTGATTCGATTAATTTGTATTTTATTTGCTGATTCACAAGCAATTCAGATAGAAATCTAACCTCTTTGCTTTTGCATTTATTTATGATGATCATTGAGCAAGTTTCGTTTGAACGGGCAAAAACATGAAAATTAAGAGTTTGCTCATGAATGTTGATTTGATGAGAAATTCCAATCTATCGACCAAACTCGGTGCTCAGGATATCCGACTATTCTGAAGTCTCGACAGTACGTGAAAAAAATCCGCGCTCACATAAAGCATAAAAGCAATCAGTGGCGAAAATCCAGCAAAGCAAAGCCGAGAAAATCGAATATTGCACCATCGCATATAGAAAAAAAGGAAATATAATTCGCAAAATAAATGCAAAAATCACGCAACTATTCATTAAAAAAAACCCAAATCATTCAACCTTTCTTGATTTGTTTTTGCTGTTTTGCTTTTGTTTTTTCTCTCGTTGTTTGCTCGTTTCCCTTTTTGTTCCACTATTCTAATCCATTGAATACTTTTTTTAAAACAAAATTAAACGTTTCCACTTAACTTTAGTACCCTCTGTGTGTGCTGAATTTTTTGCTGTGCGCTTTTTTCTCTTAGCGCATCAACCTCATTCGGATCTATGCTATGCTCTATCTCGTGTTGATTATCTTTGGTGTTGCGTTTTTCTTCACTGGTTTCGATCTGTCTTCATTTTTCATTTGGACGATGCGAGTTTCATTTGAGTGCGGTTGTGTTGTTTGGTGCCGCTTTTTTTCCGCGCTCAATCAGTACATGTACGCAGATTATATTAAATCCTTTTTAACTGTTTGGACATAGCCACAGGCCATATTCAAAGTATGTCGATTGTTTATTCTTTCTCTCTCTCCCTCTTCCTCCATTCCGCCGTATTTTCACATTTTGGTAATATTTACTTCATTTATGTGTGTACCTTCCTCTTTTCTTCTAGCTTTGTTTTTTGCAAAGAAAAAAAAATTGTTAATGAATGACGCGAACAAAGGCGAACAATCATGGCTCAAGGAGAGAAATATTTCACATGTTTAACTCTTTAGCGGCCGCTCATTTCTTATATATATTGTTAAGTGTGCATTGTTTTTTTTGTTTTGTTTTCGTGTGGTTTTTCACATATTTCATTTGGTTTCGGTTCTGCCAATCGGATGTTGGGCCGTCTTTTCCTTGCTACTCACTCGACGGTGTTACATTTAAAGATTTCACCATTTGGGTTTCGCGTGAAATCGCATATTGCATTCATGATGAACTTCTTGAAACAAATATATACCTGTGTGTGCGGAGTTTTTTTCCCCTCTTCTGTGTTGTATGTGATTGCTGTTTTCTTCTGTCTTCAACGGCATGAATAACCGTTTTGCGCTCCGATAAACAGACCTTAGGTGCAGGTGTTTTTTTTTCTCTTCACTTTTTTGGTACTTCTTATATTTTTTGCGCTTGTTAAAATGGTCGAATGAGCGCGAGGAAGAAGAGAAAGGCTTATATCATCATCATCAATTGGTAGTCACCATGCTCGCGATTTGTTGATGAAATAAATTTACATTATCCGCTTGGTTTTATTTCATTTTAACTTGTCCACGTTTACTCATTCGATATCAAAAGATTCCGTTTGCACTATTTTATGTGCTCCAGTTTGTGTGACGTATGTGTGTATCCCATTCATGAAAATGTGCAAGCAACTAACTAGGAAAAATGTGTCGCGGAAAATATTTGCACGCTGTCTGTCTGTCTTCGAAGTGGATTTTCACTTAATTCCGCCCGGTTGTCTCTTCCTTTTGGTCTTCAATTTCGATTGCATTCGTAGCACTTTGATTGCAATACGTCTGGTTTTCCGTCTTTTAAAATGGTTGACTGTCGTTTTGTCACTTGCCAGATAAAAATTATCCGACCGCTCTAAAAATACACAACAGACAAGCGCGTCACGATCAGAGAATGAATTGAAATGTTCTTTGTTTTTATTTCGCAGAATGAAAAAAAAAGAAACAAATGACATGAGGTCGCATCATGTCACGCATGCAAAGAACAACATACGCATGTCCTTAACAACCAAATGTGTTCACAAATTCGAAAATAGCTGAATGCCAGCAATACTCCCATACTTATACATATCGCGTACAAATATGCAAATTTTGTAAAGCAAAACAACCCAAACAGACACACACACGACAAGTGCACATGTCACTTAATTTTTCTCGTTAGAACAACCACGCGGTTCTTTTTGTAATTTGCGACATCCACTATACGCAAATATAAACCGAAGAGAGAAAAAAATACGTAAAAACAAGAAATAAAAAGAGCAACGAGTCATTTTCAATCAATTCGATCTTCGTGCAACTGATTAATTAAAAAATTAAATGAATGCTATAAAAGCGAAAATAAGAAAAAGAAAAAAAAAAACACTGTCCGACTGAAGTCAAGTCGCAAACATTAAAAATATTTCAATCATTCGAAATCGCATTTGAAGATGGCACACAATAACTCTTTCCATTTCGGGTTGTTTTTATTTGTTTCGTTGCTGGTTTGGCATTTGTCGATTTATTGTGAAACGCAACTACGAAATCAGAATTGAATTGGATGTATCATTTTATACGAATATGGAGAGAATTGTAATGAGCAACAACAGCAGCCAAAAGATTATCAAGAACATTAAAAATAACCACGAAAACGCCGGTGACGACAGTGCGCGCAACCACATGTCTCTGTTGGCAGATGTTTAGCATTAGGTTGGTAATGTAAATTGAACGAGAGCGCAAAATCAACAACTATAAAAATGAGAATGAACGAAGAGCATGAACAGAAAAAAAAATAAACACAAACTACCAACAATGCAATGAAAATGTGGAAATGCACACGATTGCAGTTGCTGTGCTCGATCGCTTCACCGTTTCGGTGTCTCTTGTTTTTTTTTTATCGGTAAACATTTTCAATATTCCATATTTGCGAGCGCAAAAAAGCACACAAGCACATATACACACTCACGCATACTACAAGTTGGTTGCATCAAGTACGCACTTGATGCACATATATATACGCCACGAGCCGTATAGTCATAAAAATTATATATCTGCGCTCTTCATCGTAATCGATCCCATTCATATGTAGTATACTCCCCAAAAATACTGAGTGATTCGATAATTATCTATTTTGAGCAATGAAATGCTTTTGATGTTCTTGAATCGGTCTGTTTACCAGTCACAGAGAACCAACGATTAGCATATTAAACGAATTCATAGGACAAATGCACACGCGTGCATAATCGAGACTATAAGGGAAGTGACTGACTGCTACGTGACTTTTTTTTTGAAGTACAAACATGTTAATGTATGCAAATGTTTTGTCATATACCATAATATATTGGCTGTTTTTTTATTAGGAACCATGCGCAAAAAAAGAACGAAAATATATTCAATGACGACGATGACCGAAACCGAAACCGAAAAAAAAGATGAACAATTAAGTCGTGCGTGCAGAACTGTTGTTTTGCACGAAACAAATCTTCCACCTTGACCAATTTATTACCGTGTTTTCTTCAACGCTTTTGAATGCGCTTAGTCGAAGAGCGAACAAATAAAAACACTCTCTTTGTTTCGCAACCATTTGTCATTTGTTGTGATGTCGTTAAAAAAAAACCAAGAAAAAATGCACTATGTGTTTTTTTTGCATTGGAACCCTAGCATCGTCAAACAAATGACGATTGCACCAAAATCTGTAATCTGATCCCTCGTACTTGTTATCATTCACATGTGCATGACAAGGTACAGACACATGTCCAAATGTACCGAAGCCGTAGCATATCGAAAGCACGCCGACAAGAAGAGTCAAGAGGAAAAAAAATCATTCTACAACAGCAGATGATTTTAGTCACATTGTGTGTATGTGTAAACGAGTGTTTATCCAAATAATTTTCCTATGTTTCACTGCTGAGCCGATTTCCGAAATAAAAGCTGCGTTCGAATGCAAAACTTTTTAAACAAAATCATCCAAATCGAAATGTGGAACATCTGCAGAGAATCAACCGTAGACAACAATATATGGCTTTTGAAAACAAGCGTCTATATTTCGGTGGTTCGATCGATTGTCTCAGTCACAACTGCGCATTTGATCGTACCAATACGATACGTATTTGAAACTGATTTTGAAATCGGTGAGAAATGACTGGCTTCATCTTATCTTTTAAAATGGTCTCTAGCCGTGATTACAGATAGACGCATTTCTTTTTTTCCTATTTCATTTTTTTTTCTCATGCCCAACTGTTACGTATCATAAACACAGGTAGATTTTTATACCATGTCCGAAGGCTGTTTTACTGAACCAAAAACAGATATATACATTTTTTTGTTGATTTTTGCTTTCGAAATTGTTGAAATAGTCAAGCTGTTGCTGTGATTGTTGATTTATTTTCATTACCTTTGCGAATGCTATCATCATTTATGCAACATATGCGCGCAAACAGATTGCAAAAATATCAATTCCCGATCCCACAATAAAAATATACCTTTTTTTCGCATTTGTTAGCTTCTGTCCGAAAATGATGAAATATTTATCCTGATCGATGTTTCACAAAGTTTGAGACACAAACATGATGAAAGTGATATGATGAAGAGAGGAAAAAAATCCACAAAATTATTTATTGAAGCGATTGGGATGTTTCCTTTAATTAGATATAAAATATCTGAAATGATGTAATAAATCATGTTGCTGGGTCTCTAAGACGGTTTTTATTGTCATATCAGTCTTTCTCATAGAAATATGTCCCTGAGAATGGGTATTTCAAAATGTAAACATTTTATTATTGAGCTCATTGGAATCCGTGTGCTATTGTGTCATCTTTGGTTAAGCCATATAAATGAATGAATGTATGTGGTGGTAGTAGTTTTAGGATTTTCGAAAAATGCTTTCATGCATCGAAAAGTAATTCTTTTCGGCTGTTTTCACATTCATTCGCCATTTCGATGTGCTCTCTTAAAGACTTTTTTTTATATCGTACACATAATAAGGAGTTAAAGCAGCAAAAAAGAATACACAAAAATCTATTATACCCGAACGCATTATTCTAAACTCGATCCTAGACAAAGGCCAAGCCATATTTGTTCGCCTACATTTTATACTTATTCTTCTCCTTCTTTCAAAAAAAAAAACTCATTGATTTGTTCACAACAGTGTATTCTCTTTTTTTGGATGTGTTGTATATGTGTTGGAACACAACACATTGGAACCAAATAATAGTCGACAGAAGAAAGGAACTTGACTGAAACATCTGCCTTTGCTTCGTCTCCTCTTTGTGTGCACACACTAATGATAGCTTGGCTGTGATAGCTTCGTCTTTATCAGTGCACAGAAGAAAAAAAATAAACCAAAATCAAATAGTTTGTAGCGTACATAATTCGATGCATAAAAAATCAATCGGATCCTCGACCATAAATGCAAATGAACAACGCATTAACACTCAATAAAAAAAAGACGAAACATGATTACATAAAAATGTACACCGAGTTACTTTGTTGTCAAAAGATTTCAATGCTTTATAAACTAATCATGTGTGTATGTGTAATATTTTACATGCATTTCGAACGAGAAGGGGCATTTCCAATACCTAGTAATTTGTGAAGGAACCAATTGCCATGAGTTTTCCATGGTCGATCATTATGTTGTAATATAAATGCATTTTACATGCAAATGCATAACGGTCTCCGCAACAATGTTGTCAATTGTCTCGACGAGGACATTTGTGACTCCTCTCTGCACAAACACACGAACGCTATTTGTCCTTTTGTCATATTTCCAATGAACTAAAGCTGTACCGAATGTCATCAGACTGCTGAATTTTCTCTCCATCTCTTTATAATCTTTATTTATGACATGCAATGTTTACTTTATATTGTTGTCAATTGGTTCTGCATTGTAAATTCACCGAGACAAAATTATTAGCTAGCTTTTTTTTACTTGATATTGGTTGGGGTTCCATCGGAAACGAATACATCATGATTCTTGTTGTTATTGTGCAATCGCTATGTAACAGCAATAAAGTGAAAAAAAAATGTAGATTTTCTGGCGAAAAAAAAGTTGTCATTGTAAGAGACGGCTTATTGACATCAATAAACAAATACAATAAGAAAGCCAAGACATGGTCGCAATATGCGGAACTTCCCTCGATCGAACTTTTATAAAACCTTCATTCAATTTGGTTTATGTTCAGTTCATGGCATTACTTTTCTTCGATAGTAATAAACTTAACGGGCAAAAAAAAATCAAATTTGATCAAACAAAATAACAATGTTGAAAATGGAAAATGAGCAGAAAAAAGTGTACACAATACCATCGATGGAAAAAGAAACGATGTAATCAAATGAAGAAAGGGTTCCCGATTTATTTTCAATAAGCATGAATAGCTGCTGCAATGAACGTTGTTTTAGGTGTTGGTTTTGTTTGCCTAACAACAAAAAAAAAATTCCAAACGAAAAAAAAAATATTATGTCGAACGAAATACACAAGAAGTTACAATGAAAAAAAGAATCATCATATCAAAAGATTATGTAAAAAGTATATTCCATTGAATTTTATAGATTAAATCGAACATTGCGCGGGGTAGAATTTAAGCTGACGACAATTTTATACATGTATTATAGACTGTATTTTATCGGTTTTAACAATGAGTTTCATTATGAAATCCGACTTCATCAATGCATGTCGCAGCAATCGATTTAGAAAAAAAAATTGCACAGAGTAGTTCATAGACGTATTCATGTTGACAGTTAGCAAGTTGTACGTGTCTTTCATGTTAATTTTACTTTTAAGATGGAAGTTTCATTGCATAATAGCTTTAACATTTTTTTTTTCTTTCTCGTTTTTTTTCTACAGATGTGCTGATTCAACAGCTATCGATTCAAAAAAATTTAAGTGTATCATGGGATTGGACGGGTGGTAGTCATGAGTCAAAATATTCCAGCATTCAATATGATTATCGTGTTACATGTGATTCGCATTATTATGGTGTAAATTGTTCTGATCTATGCCGGCCACGTGACGATCAATTCGGCCACTACATGTGCTCATCAAATGGTACCATTGTATGCTTATCCGGATGGCAGGGTGACTATTGTACCAGAGGTAAATATTTTTTTTCGAATTATTTTTTTAAACACTTTTTCCTGTTCAAAGTCGGACAGAGTCATTAAATTACAAGTATGTTCAGAGAAATGCCACCAAATTCCACAAAAATCAACTCACGCCATTTCAAACCAACATAAACCTGATTATATAAAATATGCCATTTCTATTCGCTTAAAAAGAAGAAGAGGAACAAAAAAAAACGAGCGAATAATTACAATATCTCTTGCGTTCCCTTTCTGCTGCAATACTGTGGAATGTGCACGCCAACAAAACACCAATGTTGTTATTTTGATCAACAGTCTCCGTAACAAGTGGAGGAGAGGCAAAAAAAAAACGAATTGATATGAGCATTTGCAGTAGCTAAGTCAGACTTAGACGCTGAGAACGATAGACAAACAAACACTTATTTTAATATAGTCTATTTTCATTTTGCCTCCATTCCATGTGAGTATGTGTGTGTGTTTTTTTCGACATGGAATCCACAAATGGAATAAAGATATTTTCAAATAAAATAAAGACATTTGTGAAGCCAGACATTAAATGAAATTGTATGGAAAACAATCTATTAGATCCTTCACCAATAAAGTTAATGAAACACGCTCTCAGTATCGTATTATTATTATTGAGACATATCCACAGAAATTTCAATTCAAAGTGGAAAAAGTGATTTTTTTTTTATTTAATATCGTCTCCGTCGTCTCTGCGCGACTGTGCATGTCGATCATATAAATGTACAACTGTGTGATTATATGTTAATGTGAATATATGCACACCAGTTTGGTAGTTTTCTAGTGAGTATAATTTAATTAAATCTCTTGATGCACGCAATCGTTATAAAAACGCAATCAAATCGTTTAAAATAAAATTGTGGAGAGAGGTACAGTAGTTTGAGCCACATTCAACACAACATCAAATTAAAACACACAATGTATGAACGATCCAATATATCTGGTAGGAAGTTAATTTCCATAAATAAAGCCGCATGATTCGATTGTGGTGTCAAATTTATTCGACGTATTCTTTTTTTGATAATAGGTCAGTTCTCGTTGATTTATGTCATTACAATTAGACAAATCATGATTGTGTTGGTCCAGCATCATTTAGAATATCCACTAATGTGTAATATTTCCGTTTGAAAAACACACCTTTTGAAAACAATCATGCCGTTACTGCCGAAATAAATTTTATAAATTGGAATGTCTGTAGAACACACGGCAACCACAATGTGAATGATGCATTTTGAGACAGACGATCAAACACATTAAAATAATTAGATATGAAATGTTTGTTGCTAATGCTAATGCAGATAACAAAAAAAAAAAATCAACTAAGAAAATATGAAGGAAGCAAATGAAAAAAAGCGTACAATAAAATAACATGAAATACGGTAGTGCCACGCAGAGTTATGATTTTGTGAATTGTAATTATACAGAAAAAACAACAACAACAAGATGTGAACAATGTGATGAGCCGCGTCGAGTTGAGTCGCACAAATGAAACCCGAAGAAAGATACAGACAAACATACACTGAAAAAAAGTACACGTCATAAATAAAGACGTCAAATGTTGAATGTGGATCATTTTCCATGGATTGAAATCATGTAGCAAAAATCAGCGCTCATTCGTCTCCAACTCTATTGTATGTTGTTCGTTGTGTCTCTGTTCGCTGCCTCTTCTCGTTCTTCAAATTTATTGTTTACGTGTACGATAATGAATGAGCGTTGAAGACACATTGTGTGGAAATTGTAGCGAAAAAAAAAATACGTGAAACAAAGAGAATGAACAGCAATCCGGCGCACATCGATAACCAAGCAAAATACTCCAACTGCAAAGAGATGCTAAAGACATTTGATTTTAATGAAGAAATTTATTTATTCTAGTTTTGTAGTTGTTGTTATTTCGACTAATTCATAGCTTGATATCATGAAATGATACAGTTTTACCCCCGTTTTATGCATTGTTCACAAATGTGCCATTGTTATGCCAAATGATAGTTTAAATGGTTTTTTATTTAATGCTCATCATTTCTTTTTTTCTCTCTATCTTCGTGTCTCTCTTTCTCTTTGGGTATCTTTGGATTTTTCACTGTGAACGTATCAAGCTCAATTCCAGCCACATAATCATCATATTTAAAAATTCCGTTGAATGAACGAATGAATGAATGGAGTCAAAATGAACGGACACTACACAGAATGAGCTATTGATTTTTATTTTTTAGAAAATCTTCTGTTTGTTGCTCTTTTTTTCGTTGATTCCACTGCTTTCTCACATTGATGCTGAAAAATGATTTTGAAATAAGCATAAATCATAACTATCGCTATCTTCTTAGAATACAAATGATAAAAGAAAACTAGCCATCTCAAGTCAAATTCAGACGAATTCATGTCAATTAACGTCGCATTTGCTTTCAATTAGGCGTCAATTAAACTTGCTGCAAATGCAAGTCAAGTCACTTGATGTATGTGTGTATGCATTTACATGAGCTTGTATACGTGTACCGTTCAACAGCTCCCACTATGCAAATGCACTCTTGTTCTCAGCTGTACATATTCAAACGAGTAAAACCAATAAAAAGAAACAACTCGATTTATCGGAGCATTTAAAAGAAAGAGAATTATCTTAATCGAATTCCGGTGCACGCACACCATACAACTCACTTTGCATACATGGAGAGCGAAAGAGATAAGCATACATTCATGAATCGGGCTCTCAAGCGCACCACTTCAGCAACTCAAATAAAATTAAATACGATAATTTCATTATAATCTTCTCAATTTATGATTGCGTCTTGCTCTTTAATATCACGGAAAACGTCGTTGTTGTTGTTATTGTCATATGCAAGAAGTGTTTTCATTGGAACATGCACTGAACCAAACCACACGGCGAACAACGGTGCATCTACTTTTCACATGCCACTTTTAACATAACGATGAAACGTGAAATGAAACGCACCAAAAATTAAATTGTCAATAAATTTCTTAAGTCTTCACTCTGTGAGTGCACTTTTAGTTTATGAAAACAAAAAAAATCAATTTCGAAGAAAAACCATCTTTGTTCAATTCATAACGTTTTTTTTCCGCTATTTGAAACCGATTTAAACTTCTTAAGTTAACAAATCCATCGCGCATTAGTGATTACCATAGCAGCCGTGTTTTCAATACAACCGCATTTAAAAAAAAAGAAGAAGAAACAAATTACATCCACATTTGCATGTTTGATGTTTGGACACTGTTTTGGTACGTCGGAAGAGTAAATGGTTTGAGAAAGTATGGAAATAACCATCGTCTTGTCATGCACACAATCTCGACACATTTCAAGAAAAAAGGAGTCTGCAAAACAGTGGCTTTATTACGAATGCTAATGAGCTAATTATTTCCCAAAATACTTTCAATTTTCCACTACTCAATTCATCTGCAGCACCTGAAAACCAATAGCCATTGATTTGTTATTTCTTGAATAAAAATGAATATAGTTTCATTTGCTGTGAAAGGATAAATGAGATTTTTTTTCGTAATGCCTTGAGGAAGCGAAATAGCCTAGATTAAAGTGAAGAAGTTGAGTAAAACAACATGTTTTCAACGTGTAATATTACTACTGATATTCATGCCCATGGGGGTAGCTTTGCGTCTCACTCATTTGAACCAATTTACACGATATTTTTCCCTCTTTGGTTATTCGTATCTTTCGAACGCATTACGATAAAGTCTACGGGTCAGTATGATATCGATGTTTTCTGACTCGTCGATATATTCGATGGATAAATAATATCGAAAAAAATGATGAAAAGAAAAAGAGAACGATATGTGATTACTGATTATTCTGAGTTCTCTTCGGTTTTATATATATATATGTGTATATATTTGTTTTTTTTTTCGCTTTGAATGCAGCCAGCTGAAGTATATCAAGACAAAAAGGTGCACATCTTTTTTTCGGTAACTTCCCAGGCCAGAAGCGTTCCTTTTTTTTCTCCTCTTCCATCCACTTCTTCGTGTGTAAGCGATTTTTTTTTTCATTCTCTTTTTATACGTATATATCGTGTGTGCTGCGACTCGAAAGATCAGTTCTTTGCTTATTTGGTTCTCGTTCGTCGTTTTTGTAAGGCAAATGGTTTTTGTGCAGAATACGCATGCATCGCTCTCGATCACAAAGGATCGTGTTGGTGTTGATGCTTTGCCTGAATATGTGTTTTGAGTATGTTATCTTCTCTCTGTTCTTCTCTGTTGTCGTTGCCTTCTTTGCATCAATGTCGATGGCATAATTCGTTGCGAGATCTAAAAAATGTGTGCTTGACTTTATTACGTGAGAACCGAAGAACGGCAAAACGATAACAGATGATCTTCGATTTCGTGTTTCATTTCAAAGATGATTTTCATCAATTTCGGTTTTTTTTTCTTCATATATAACTCCTTCTATAGAGTTACGGTCGATTTTTTTCCTAAAGCATCATCAAGCGTTCGCCTTTTTTTATGAAAAGGAAGCAGTTTTTTTCTACGTGTTTAAGCAAACGCATGTAGCTTCCTTTTACTTTAAAATAAAATATCGATCATTTTTTTTCATACGCTTGTTTTTGCTACTTCACAATTTTTATTGAGGTTTTTGTGTTAGTTGTTGATTTGTAGAAAAATGTTGATTTGAAATTCAAAGAGGAAAAAAAAGATAATCCTTTGCCGTTTGAAAACTTTGGAGAATATTAGATGGAGTAGTCCTTAAATTAACGTTCACACAAAATAAAAGCAAAATGATCATTTCGCATGAAACGCCACCGCTGCAGTTAGAAATACAACACAAACTCACAAAACCCAAGCCATTGGAATGTTTCGAACTACACTCACAAATCGTATATAAATGTATCGAAAAACGGTAGTTGTTCGATGCTCAAAAGTCTCTTAAAACTGTTCGCAGAATATAATTCTGTTTTGTGTATTTGTCTGCATCGAATAGCCGCTACGTGTATGTTTGTTTTATGCGCAAGAAATGAACGGAGTAAAAGAGATGGTTGAGAGGGAGAGAACGCGCGCAAAATAAAGTGGATTTCAAGTCGTTTGCTGCGCAGCAAAACGCCGAGATGGAATATAAGAAGGGAAAAAAACACTACAACGAGCAAGACAAATAGAAATAAAATTGCAGCCTCGCCGATGGATGCAACCGCATTTAAATGTGTTTTATAAACGATGGGAACTTTTAATCTAAAGCTATTTAGCTAAAGCGATGTTCTTATGCATCGTCTTGAATGCTTGTTGCTTTCTTTCTTTCTTTTTATGTATTTTTTTCTTCGTCTTATTTCTTGTCTTGTTATTTTCTTCTGCTTCTTCTCGTGTTTCATCATCTCTTGTTCCTTTGTTTGTTGGGTGTCCACTTCACATTGCCATCTCCGCGCATCACCGTATCTCCCCGTGTATAAACGTGCGTTATACATGATATAATTGTGTACATGTATATATCGATGCTGTTCGGCTTCGTCATTCCAGCACTTGTTGAACTTGATCTTCTCTATTTGAGATCTCTCTCTTTGATTTGTTTTATCAATGTTGTTGTCTTTCTTTCCTCTTCGTGTGATGCGAAACAACTGGCAAGACATTTCATTTTATATGTTGGCAATCATTTTATTTTGCGAAATAAATTTGTTTTATTCATTGATTACTCATGGTAAAACTGTTCTAAAAATCAATCTTAACAGCATGCTGTGACTATGATATTGCTATTCCGTTTCGTTTCATTTATACACATCAAATGAAATGGGCACGGTATTACGTTTATATATGTTAACCGGCTACTGCATGAATCGTCGATATTCTTATGGTCGCATTACGATGTTCTTTTAATGAAATGATGCGGGCATCCCACAGATTTTATGCTCCAAACATGATGAGTTTCGATTTCAAATTTAAAATTAAACAACAACAAAAAAAAGAAGAAAACAAATAAAGTTGTGTTGGGTGCCGTTTTTTGATATGTCTCATTTTTCGTATCTTGTTTATTCATGTGCCCTTATCAAAAAATGGTTTTTTATTTTTAGAACCATTTAAATATAATGAAATGAATAAAAACAAAATACATGATTGATGTCCTCGAAGCTGCTGACATTTCTAGATATCTCTATCATCAATTTATTATTTGATCGCTTTTTTCTTTACCCTTTCTTTTTTTAAAAAAAAATTATCATCACCACTGTGTTCACCTGCAATGACTGCTACAGACAAACGCACAACATAAAAATAAACCTATTGTTAGTCTTAACGCTTGCCTTTTTTTTCTTCACTTGATCGCCAACAATGAACAAAACGAAGGAATATGTAATGGATTTTTATTACCATAAATTATTCATCCGACTTCATTGATTTATCTTGAAATATGGTCGACGAATTCACGGTCAGCGTCGAAATGGCCAGAATGAGAGAGCACAAAATATTACCAACACATTCTTCGCTACCATTATAATCTCAACATTTTCAATTTAACATTCGTCACATTCATTGCTGTTGGTGCTGCTATTACTGTGTCTGTCTGCCGTTGATTGTGAAGAAAAGACTCTTGCATTTTAATTTTACCAAATCAACGCATCAATGATATAATTACCATATTCACTGTGTGTTTCCACATCAACGCATTAATATTGCTTTCATTTGACTAAATGTACCACCCAACAAAACCACATCTCTCTGATCAATCAACAAATTCTCGAGCTCTCTATCTCCTCAATCTCAATCTTCCTCTCTCTCTCTTTCTCCCAACCGAATTCCGTTTCCACATTTGTCAGATTGAATTCGTTCCGTAAGCTTTTATAACGAATATTTAATTGATTACAAATTGATTATTTACCTTTGGCATTGTTGTAGTTGCTACCATTATGTTGCCCAATAGATTCGATAATTGTTGCTATTGTGTGATGGGTTTGGTGCGTCGTCGATTATTTACATTATTTCAATGCATAGTTTCTCTTCTTTTTTTTTCGTCGCTTACAAAATCTGATCAAAGTATTTTCCTTTCGCATGTTATTTTTGTGTTTAATCATCCAGTGAAAAATAAAAAAAGGCAGCGTCAACGCTAAATCTACAAGCGTAGACAAATAAATTTCACGGCTTTTCGAATTTTCCAATTTTTTTCCCTGTTCATTATTCAACGAAACCACAAAATGAAAAAAAAAATATCCAAAAAAAATTCTGGGAAACACACTCGACTTTAACATTCCAACGGACAAAATGAATGTCTGCTGAAAATTATTTCATTAAATTCACTTCTCGGTTGACAGAATCTTTGAAACACACGCATGTGTGAAATTCACGTTATGTTCTTGACTTTGAAAATGAGCATGAATTCTATTAAGGAAATCGACTGTTCGATGGCTGATTTATTGCCATCGCCTTGCAACACAGACCTTGTTCTACAACGTCTTTGCTTTTTTCTGCCTCTGTGTGTTTTTTGTTCCCAATGTCCACATATGTACACACTTGGAGATGTTCTTTTTTTAAAGTTTCGTCTGACGCCTTCTTTTTTTTTAAAAATAGAACACTTCTTACACTATAATAATCTTCCATATGTTTTGGATAAAACACTAAACGTGCGCTTGACAGTCAAAAGTATGTAATTAACGAATGACATCAAATTCATGATCGACGTGTCTTCCTTTGGTTCCTCCTGAGAAAAGGGTTTTTTACTTGATTACTCTTTTTTTTTACCAAACTTCGGCTAATAAAAAAAGGATAACACATTTAACACTTAAATTGCTTTTCAATTTACAAAACCGAAGTGGAAAAAAACATTTCTTGTCCAAAACATCTGCACAGCCTGCAGTCAGACGGAGTAGATTACGATTTTTTCCTGTTATTTTCCGTCGAAATTTTGTTTTTTATTCGAATAAAATCTATAATGTGAAGGTAGATTTCATTTTTCAAGAATTTCATTTGAAAAAGAATCGTTTCCAATTTAAAGAGAGACAGAGCAAAAGAGATAGCGAGAGAGAGGAAAAAAGAGAGGAAAAAGCGAAGTGCATAAAATATGCAGCATTCGCCGAGTGAATTAAACGCTCTACCGAATAAGAAACGTACATGTAAGACGAGTAAAAAAATCGTGGAAATGTGAAGATGGTCAAAAGAAATCAGAAAAGGAACAATCAGCAATGCAATATAGCATAAATTGTGAGGGAGAAAACATTGACGATAACCGGCACAATCTATGTTTCTAAAATGCATTGTAGATCATCATCATCGTAACCAGTGCTGTGTAACAGTAAACAATAACAACAGCAGCAAAGAGAAATGGGCATAAAAGCAGGAAAAAACAAAATTGTACGACCATATCAAAATGGAATGAAAAAAACAAGTGTTTTGAAAACCAATAAACGTAATTAAAATGCAAGTCTCATTTTGCGTGTTCATCGCCTCCACGCTGTAATCCAATAGATTTAAAGGGAAAAATGGCGTCATAAGCACAACACCGGAATGGTGGTAAATAGCAAAACATAACAATAACAGCAACAAAAAAATTGCAACAAACTAATGGCGCAAGCCAGATAATTCTCTTTCTGCTGGAAATCAACTAGAAATTATTCCACACGCGCACACTTCGAGCGCATACCTTTTTTGTCATTTCTCCCGTCGTTGGAGAATAGAATAAATATAAAAATGAAAACAAACCGAGCTACATGTTACTATAAAATAATTTACGATGTTTAAAGCAGAACTAAGTGATGCAGAAGTTGTAGATATGATAATAATTGTAAATATAGCGACCGATACAACAGAAAAATGAGGGACAGCTGAAACAAGAATTGAAAACGAAAAAGAAAAACGAAAAAAAGAGAAACAAAAGCGATTTTCATAAACAATTCTATGCGTACTGAATGCGCCACGTGATTAGCAAAATGCAATGTAAATATAATCAGGTAAAGAATTTCGAACTGCGTAAAATATCGTAAGCAATTGTTAATACACGCGTTTCATTCACATCGTACAGAAAATGTGCACGCCGGAAAGAGGCATTCAGGTGGTAAATTGACGAAAGGGTCATGGCTATTCAATAAACGATCAGTCGATCACCTCTCACGAATCGAATATTTTGCTGTTGTTATTGCCCACCGCCACCACCACCATAATTTGTTTATACACCGTCGCCATGTTTTATTGTCACTCTTTACATGCGAGTGTGTGCGTGTGTGTGTGTACAACACTACTGGAGTTCGGCATCTGCTGAAGACTGTTGCTTTATTGTTGACGAATGCAGACTGCGTATGTCTGACAGGATGATTTCCATACACGTACAATATCATTGTTGTACATGTGCTTGTTGCACCATTCATTTTCATACGGTTATGAATTCAATCGAACCCAAATCATTCAATTGACACTAAAATAATATTGTAATATTGTTTGCACGTTTGTATTATGCAAAACCCTTTTTATTTTGTTCTAACACATTTGTTTGTGAATTTTTATCAAAACTTTCCCTTTCCGCACTATTTAAGCCCATTGATAAACATGCTGTGGGCTCTTTTTTTTATGTTTCTCTTCTTTTGTTGTTTACAACGAATGTGAATTCATTTTGTTGGTCGCCTATAAATTAGCTCTCTTATTTTGGTCCTGTTATCGCAACATGGTTCGACGCATGTTATGCTGGTCTCACATACTCCACGGACAAAATCACGCGTATTGAATGACGAACAATATTACAACGCATACGGGCATTTAATTGTTATGAAATATTCGCTTGTTGCTCATTTTTGTCGATAAAATGCAGTTGGCGACAAACCATACCTATATGGTTTGTTTACGAATGAAGATAATGAATTTTACGCTGAATGAATTGAATTTACCAGACGGTTTACACTGACTTTACATGTCAAAACAATGTCGCATAATTTTCACAATACAACATATTACAATCGACTTCTTTTAAAGAATATTTGTCAAAATTAATGAATTTGGCATACACATTATACTCACAAAATTTAATTAAAACAGAGTTATGACTTTTATATTTTTTTCTAGTTTACTGCAAAAATATTTCTAAATGTGGATGTTTTTTTTTTCTATCTTTCTCTCTTTACAGCTCGATGTGCACCCGGTTGTAACGAACAGCATGGTCAATGTAATACACCAAACGAATGCACGTAAGTAGACAATTAAAAATATTTTCATTTAAGCAGTCATATTTTTTTTATTGACGAAATTAGTTAATTTTATGAATTCAGAGTCTAGCACTTTGGTCGTAAATGAAAAAGAAAAAGCTCATTTGAAAAACAAACACAATTATTAATATCAACACGTGTCCGTTTCTATTACCTGTTCACAATACATTGATTTTGACACTACGCAATAAACCAGATTCTATGAATAACCGTCAAATAAACAGTTTATGAAATTCCCGAAAAAAAATGTATTTTTGGACAAAAAATTAATGAATAAAAAAACACACACACACAAATGCTTCGACACGACGAAATAAACCGATCATAAAAATCATCCATCCATAATAGTATATCATGCGACCGCGTTCGTACAAATTGGCCATGGATTTTTATCGCGTGTGCACACTCCAACTACGGTTAATGTTGTTTTCATCCAATTTAAAAACGAACGCACAACACAAGAAGAAATGCCAAAAGAAACACCGAAAAAGAAATGAAAGGTTGTGAATTCCGTACGAAATATGTTAATATAAAAAAATTGTCTGATTGTGTGTGAGTGTGTGTATGTGGTGCGCAAAACGAGAGTGAGCAAACGCATTCATATCTATGATTAAAATTTTAACGAATATGGTATTCAAGCAACCTTTTTGGGAATTGCATGAGCCCCCGAATTGTGAGTTCGGTTTTTTTAACTTCTCTGTTCGTTTCGTTTCGATTTTGTGAATGAACTATTTGTGTTGTGCAAAAAAAAAATGGAACAATATTTTTGTTTTTATTTTTATATGCATAGATATTCATGAGCCAAAACGAATGAATGTGTTTTACCTTCTTTCGAATTCTCTCAAAAAAAGAAACGAAAATAAAAGAATCGCTTGGTTGCTTCTGGTCCCATCAACACAATTAACCATTATACACATTTTATATATATAATATATATACTTTTTTATTCGCTAATTAATTTTTTGGATGAAAATTGTTTCTCTCTCTCTCTCTCTGCTCAATTTCGACAGTCGCTTCAAATTCATCTTTTCTTCATTCAATTTACAATGTTGATATGCTAATTACGGTTTGGCATAACAGTAAATCGAAACGAGGATCTTTTTTGGTAAATTTTGTATGTGCCAAATGTGTTGGCAACACTAACGGTTTTATGATAATGTTTTTTGCTCGCAAAACGACACAAAGAGGGAGACATTACGTGTACGATAAGTAAGGATGAAAGTGTTTCAATGAAATAATTATAGATTTTGATAGCAGATCTGAAGGGAAAAGAGAGAGGTTTTTCCCATGCATTTTCACATCAATAATGAAGTTTATATTTATGGTCATAACAAATGGTTCTTTATTTCCATTGAAAAATTACCGGAAAAAAATGGCAGTAGCAACGGCTTTTGAATTTCTACGAGCGCAAAATAAAATGGCACGTTTTTAGTGTTATGTCAAGCAAATGTTTCAATTATTACCCATTATTCAATATCAAAACTTGAAGCCGATGTCCGATAAATGTGGAACCAATTGTACATATAAATGGGCATTTCATCGATCAAACGACAAATTTCAATTCGATCACCAATCAAAATATCACACGAATTTATCGAGCTTCACTTAAAATGGAAATACATTCTTTCAACGACAACAACGAACAACATCAGTTGAACAATATTCCCAAAAGTTTTTGTGCTTGTGATGGCCAATTAGTATTCAATTCAATGCACGATGTGTGCGCACTGTGCATACACGCACTCACTGTTTTCAGATGAGACATTGATTTTGATCGAATGGCTTTTATATATGCAGTTGCCATTGGCCGGTGGCAATAATTAAATAAACATAAAATTTCAGACACCTGTGATCGTTTGACATAAAATTCTAATTATGCAACGCATTTGATTTGATTCAGTTGAAGACAGAAGCGCTTCGGAAAAAAAATCGAGTTACGATTGCGAGAAAGAACGAAAGACATAGATCCGAGAAATTAACACTCATGGAAAAGTTGTAAATTCTTAAGTGTGGGAAATAATTGTGTATTCTGTGCATATTCATCATACATTTTTTTTTTTTTGAAAACATTTGAAGACGCCACAAAGAATCGCTTTATGCCTGCCAATTGAAAACAAAATGCCATTGGCCGTTGACAACGCATAACGAGTGCACAAGATATTCTCATTTAAACAGACAAAAAAAATGTGGATCGCATTGCCCTTTTCCTTTCACATAATTCAACTAGTTAACATTTTATTGATTTCATTTTTTGTATGTCTTTCTCTCAAATGGAGCAGAACTTTCTATCGTTAAATATTTACTTAATTTGGTGTCTTTGTTCCTCCAGCGACAAAATTCCGCTTAGTTTAAAACTGAACAATGCAATTTGTTTGCTTAAAATTTAAGTAAACAAAATCCGTTTTCCTGTCGAATTTCCTCCATTCATCATGCGATGCAACGAAATACACACGAATCAACTGTTTTCAGCTAAGTTTTGCATTCGGTTCATGTCTGCGTGCGTTTTCGAATAACGATAAAAATTAAGCTATTTATGTATTTCGAGCGGGCGGGCGGTCGTTTTGTATAGAGTGGAATGTGGAATGTTATGGAGAATATGTGCATTTCGGAGACTGAATGCTATTGTTCAATGTGATCAAGAATGGTTTTCAGCTTTAATTATAGCATATGTTCGTATACAATAGCATTAAAATGAATACCAGTTATTTAGTCTATGCACTGTTCAATGTTTGCCATGCTATTATTTGTGTATGCTATGTTTCTATTTGTTTTGAGTTCAATTCTCTTGCCCAACACTGTCATTTTATCAAATCATTTTTTTTTGCTCTTTCACTCATATTTCGACCCACTCCTGATGTCGTCCAATTTCTTTGTATGTATTTTTTTCTGCACCAAACTCATTCAGAAATAAGAAAAAATGGCCACTAGCCTTGGCGAGCAATCGCTAGGTCTTAGCAAGTAGCAAAGACAGGTGTATTAGATCACCCAATTACAAAAGAACATCTCGATTGAAACAATACAAAAATGCACGCACACACAACATACAAACGAATTTAAAAAATAAAATAAAATAAAACATTTTTTTATGACTTTATGACAAAAAAAAAAACATATATACGATATTAATAAAGTCTGGGAAAATTCGAATGGAAATGTAATTCAAAATATACAACAAATTGGTGCCCAAATATATATATACAAAAACAGCAACAATATTGACTTAACTAACCGAAAAAGGTATCACTCGCACAAGAAAAAGAAAAGAAAAAGAAGAACAATGCACACGCACAAAAGCCGGGGAAAAAATGGCCAACGAAACAAAAGAATCCAAGCGCAAAGACCAATGAAGATACATGACCAAACAAGCAGTTAAGACGATCTTATAAAATATGAACTAATGAAACAATGACAAAGAAATAAACCCGAAAAAAATGAACGTGGAAAACACAGAAGAACAAACTGTTTAACTGCTAAGTAGGTCCATCAAGATAAAAAATGTTCAAAGAGTTGTGAACGATTGATGCCTCTGAACGGGAGAAAAAAGTTGAGAAAAAAATCTTAATCATTCTTGATTTTGTTTTAATATTTACATTCGGCGTAAAGCAAAGTTTAGGCTGTTTAATAAATGTGTGTTGTCAATGAATCATGAATAAACGAATGTCAATAGATTGATGCAATATACCAGCCACACATTTCATTTGACATGATTTGTTTCTTTCTTCCGAAAGTTTCAAAAGAAAAAGAAAGAGATTCCGTTTTGCATTCATTAAACGAACGGAAAAAAATGAACGAGGAACAAAAAAAAATTAACAACCACAGCAATTTGTCATTGCTGACAAAATGATACAAATGCGGCTCATGAAATTCGGTTATTGGCTCGGTTTTCTTACTCGTTCTGCTTTTTGGGATCGTTTCAATTCCTAATCGGTTTCCTCTTGCCGTCAACAATTCGTTTTTTTTTTCGTTTCATTTGAAAATTCTCTGTATTTATATTGTCCGTTTGAAGCGGTTGAGTGCGCGCGCGCATCATAACCACATAAAATGATTCTCAGGTTGATTGCTATACATAGCACTAGCTAATTAACCGCATTTTTCATGTTTTTGATCATTTTGTCGTTCGCTTCGTTTGACTTAATAAAATCTCTGAAATTCATCAAGCAAGCAAGCATTCAGCAACACTGTAATTTTATGAACATAATCCTGTGCCTTCAAATCTTCTCTCATTTTCTCCTCTCTCACTCTCTATATCATTTGTTAGTTGAGATGATGTGAAATTGCAAACACACTTCAAAACACACACACACACACAACATTCGGACTGGCCAAAATTTGAAAGACAAATTGTTTTCCTCACTAAATTATTGCAGCAATTAATGGCAGTTTAAGGAATGTTTGTTTTTTATTGCATCTTGTTGAACGAGCTGAAACAATCAAACAATTCGCAGAACATATATTTTGTGTGTTGGGTTTCATTATTTCTGGAGGAAACCGAAAAACAAACAAAAAAAGAACATTGTTTGAAATGGTCTCTGAAGTGAAGCTATTTTTATTGGTAAAATAAAAATTTCATCGCTTTATTAAGCCATTCGACATTTACTCGACACACACAAAATGAGGAGGATAAACATTGAAACATATAAACCGAATGAACACAAGGAAAAAAATGCCGTGTGTTAATTAAAAGCTTATTAAAATATGGAAACCGTTTCACAATTTCATGAAACAAACACATAAATGACGGCGACAGAACATAGAGATTGAATTTTCAAAAAGAGATAGAGAGAGATAATCAAACAATATTGGCGTTCGGTAAACAAAAACATAAAAAATTCTGTCTGAGTTGTTTATGTTTCGCACATTTTCATAATTTGAATGTCTTCATTTTCAGTTCGATAATTAAATATTTGCTTTGAATATTTGAAAATTGTTCATTTATTGTTTCATTCAAGCGGAAAACACTTGCATCGACAATATTGTTGTTGTTACCGTTTCTCTTTTGTTTGTCTGTTTGTTTTGGCATCTTATTTCGTGTGGCGTTTTCTCTTCGTCAACATTCCCATGTGCAATTAAAACCATGAATGCATCTCATCGCGAGCAATTTTTCATTTGTTTTGAATGTAAACAAAAAAAATCGTTTCCTCCATTATATCACACAAATAAAACAAATGGTCATTCTCTCTTCTTTGTCTCGTGTGTTTGTTTTAATGAGTTTTAATTTTATTGTGTGTCGTTTAATTTAATTAACTTTTGCAATAATAAATGTGTCTCATTAAAAAAAATCCATTCAAAATAATAATAACTGACCGTATGATTTCTTTTTTTGTAATTTCAGATGTAAAGCAGGTTGGAAGGGTGCCCATTGCGATCAATGTGAACCGTATCCAAATTGTCTTCACGGAACTTGTCAAAATCCATGGGAATGCCGTTGCAAAGAAGGTTGGGGTGGATTGCTGTGCAACCAAGATTTAAACTACTGCACAAATCATCGACCTTGCCAAAATGGTGGCACTTGCTTCAATACTGGTCCTGGATCATATACCTGTAATTGTCCGCCCGGTTTTACGGGCGAAGATTGTGACATCCAAATGGAAAGTTGTGTGGATAATCCATGTTTGAATGATGGAACCTGTATAGACGATCCATTTCGTAAATACTACCGATGCGAATGTCCAAACGGATGGTCAGGCAAACATTGTGAAGAGAAAACTGTAACATGCGCCGATAAACCATGTATCCATGGCAGTTGTAGCGACACATCAAATGGTATGATTTGCACATGTACGGCTGGCTACAGTGGCAAATTTTGCGATCTTCAAATGAACGAATGCAAACCGAATC
The DNA here is from genome assembly GCF_009176525.2 of Contarinia nasturtii. Lineage (NCBI taxonomy): Eukaryota > Metazoa > Arthropoda > Insecta > Diptera > Cecidomyiidae > Contarinia > Contarinia nasturtii. The sequence goes on along the minus strand of NW_022197885.1, from coordinate 2,599,448 downwards.
CATGCAAAAATAATGGAAAATGCACAAACATTGAAAATGGTTTTAAATGCGACTGTCCGATGGGTTTTATTGGTGAAACATGTGAAGTGAATATTGACGATTGCGATGGAAATGTGTGCATGAATGGTGGCACATGCATTGACATGGTGAATCAATATCGATGTAAATGCGTGCCGGGATTTATTGGAACACGATGTGAAAATAAAGTCGATTTATGTTTGACAAAACCATGCGCAAATGGTGGTTCATGCATAAGCACTAACAACGACTATCGATGTACATGTCGTCTAGGTTTCACCGGTAAAGATTGCAGCATTGACATTGATGAATGCAAATCTATGCCATGCAAAAATGGCGGAACTTGTGTAAATCGGGTGAATAGCTATCAATGTGTTTGTCCAGGTGGTTTTCGTGGTCAACAATGCGAAGATGAAGCATCACATGTCTCAACGACTCAAGCTCATCAACTTCATCCAAATGATGGACTCAGCAAAGGACAAGTGGCGCTTATCGCAATTTTATCAATTGCCATGCCAATGGTGGTCATTGTTGCCGCATGTGTTGTATATTGTATGAAACGTAAGCGAAAGCGTGATCAAGAAAAAGAGGATGCCGAAGCTCGTAAACAAAATGAACGAAATGCAACAGCCACACTTCATCATGCAAATTCAATAAATTCATCGAAACGAAGCTCCAGCACTGGTCTTACATTTGATAATAGCAATCCAACAATTATAAAAAATACATGGGATAAAAGTGTAAACAATATTTCGAGTTCGGCAAGTGTTGATGAATGTTTGATGAATACTAGTTGCTATGGTACGAATTGTAATGAAACCGATTATTTTTCATCGTCGACCGCGGCTGCAGCTGGCACACAATGTGCGCCATTACAACGGGCCAAATCACAAAAACAATTAAACACCGATCCATCGTTAATGCATCGAGCCTCACAAATAATACACACAAAGGACTACATGAACGGAACGAATGGCGATCACAAAAGGATATCGTACATTGGCAATGGTAGCAATTGCAGTAATGGTAATACATCAAATTGTATGGCCAGCGATGCTCTGCTATGTTATACACCCGCCTCAACATCACCGCGAAAACCATTTGGCCTTTGTAATCCATCTCATATGTAGTGCTGTGCTATTAATATATAATAATTTAAATTGATAAATCACCCAACTTAAAATTTAAACAAAAAAAAACTAAAAAAAAAAAACAATGCAACAATCAATGCATTCAGAGAAAAAAAAAATCAGAAAAATAACAGATAATTTAATGGACACAATTTAGTTTTAGAGGGAATAATAATTTAAAGGCGACTATAAATAAGAAAGAACAAAACTGCGAATTAAAAGAAAATAAACATTTCTAGTTTTTTTACCACAATATTGCTTTCCATGATGATATGCATATTTTCCATAAAATGTTGTACCGAAACATTTTTTTTTCTTCATTTGTAAAATCGAATTTCTAACTCAATAGGAAGACTTAAACGAACGAAAACTTAAGCAAAATGCATTTAGTGTAATTTGATAAAAAGAAAATTAGATATAACCAACCAATAACAAATTGTAATTGATTATTCGAGTATATGGGACAGACCGAAAGAAATGGAAGGAGATGGATAGAAGAGTGAATGAGTGAAAGAGAATTTGAGTATATTGAATGACATAGAGATTGAGAAAGAGGGAGAATGCAACCTCGCCTTTAAAATTAGTACTATAAGAAAAAAAATTGTATTCATTAAAAAAAAAAAAAACATTTTGATTCAGACTGCACGGATAGAAAATACTGTATATGTTATGAGAAAAAGAAATTAACACTTTTTTCCAATTGTATTTAGAAGCAATGTAAAAATTGTAGAAAAAAACCTTTAACTCGTCAAATTTTACAATACTTTTTGTCACACTCAAATCGAGTCAAATAAATTCAAAAAATCAGATACAAATTAACACAACAAGTAGACAAAATACATATTAACGAAAAAAGACGAACGAAATGCGCTCAAATTTTGTATTATTGACTTTTTGCAATAAAATGGAGTACAGGCGTAATATGTTTGTGGTGAAAATATTCAAAAAAAAAAAAAAAAAACAATGTTATTATCTCTCGGTGTGTTAAAAGTCAGCGGCACGCATTTAAATTTTTCTAAAGAAAAAAAAGTAACATATGAATTAAGCGAAGAATACAAGTATCTCTATGATCAAACCAAATTTAGCGGATAGAAAAATTGAATAAGATAAAGTAATGCAAAAGCGTGGATAAATCGTGTAGAGATCAATCGAAAATCGATAGATTCTTTCTTCTTCTTTCATCGTTTGCATTCTCTGGTCAAAACTGACAAAAGAGCCACAAAAAAAATAATAATTTTGTGAACGAAGGGCATTCACACCATACAGTCATGTGTGTTTAACTATTTCACTATGCACAGTATGATGATGACGATAAAAGAGTGAAAGCATTGTTATTTACATAGAAGGAAAAATAACTGCTCACAAGAAAAAAAGAAAAAAAAAGAGAAACTGAAAAAAGTTTTACATTTTAAGTCATTGTCAGGTTAATTTATTCTCTAATATATTTCTCCTCTTTTTTATAAATTTTAATTTAAATACTATCGCATTATTATTATTTTTTAAATTTAATTATTATTACATTATTATTTTTTTAAAATTGCTAATATGCCACGATCGTAGGGTGTAAGCGAATGTAAATACTATTTGCTAAAGAATTTTTTTATGTAATGTCCGATAAATACTATTTCCGAACAATTTTAACTGATTTTTAAAACGAAATTGGATTTAGAATTGACTCAATGCTCGATTGAAATTCGTACGTTCCATTTGTGAATTTGAAAAGAAAAAAATAAGTCCATCTAATTGCCAATATTCACACCGATTGCATAAAAACCTGAATCATTTTTTTAATATATATATATCATTGTGATTATATTTTATTTATATTAATTTCATCCAAGCTTAGGATTTCATTGCAGAAATATACATATTCAGCTAGTTAAATCCACAACTCAATTTATGAACTACTACATACTAGATACAGTTCTCTTTTTTTATGGGCAAAGACATCTAAGTCAGAACATTTAAATCATGAATATTTTCGATTGAATAATTACTATGTTTCAATTTAGAGAGAGAGACTCAAGTTGTTTTGTATAATGCAGCGCATGTGCGCGTGATCGAATCATTATATCGCACTGTTTGTTAATTATTTATTCAATTATTTGTGCTATAGTAATGGCCATACAATTTTCCAATAGTTAAAATGCAGTTTGATGCTTGAATCACAATAATCAACACAACCGACAATATCAATTTGTTGCACCGCATTTCTTTTTTGTTTCTGTACTATTCAGACCTCACTTACATTACATATGTAGAACAGCAAATCAAATAAAAAAGAAAATGAAAAAAAAAAAACAAATGTTAAACGCAATTAAGAAACATAAGTAATTCATATTTTGTACCGCGATTTTTCCTTTTTTTTTTGAAAATCAATTTAATATTTAAAAGTGAGTATTTATACTATGAAATTCATCAGGAGAACAGGTCGAAATAGATACTCTGTAAATATGAATATGAATACTGAATGTTTTCTACATTGGAAAATCATTTTTAGACATTTTGCAAAGTTTTTTTTCTTCTCTCAACTTCTATTTAATATTTTTTTTTAATGTGTACATAGGAAATGAATTATCAACTTGAAAATTTGACATAAAATATATTCAAAAATATAAAAATATGAAAAAAATAAACATTATGTGTTGTTATTTTGTTGTTGAATTTTAGGTTTTGATAGGAAACTTTTTCTTGAGTACCTTTCGCAAAGTGTAAGTACCGGTAAATGCAGCTAATTTTATTTGATCTGTCAGCTCAGAGCTGAAATTCGCCACGACAACTTCAATAGCGAAAAATAACTCAAGATGAAAACTATTGTGTACAAAAATACCCGTGATTTGTCAGTAAAATGTCGCGGGGAAATGGAATCGATGAAAACCTCCTTGCTATAGGTAAATATAAATTTCATGTCTATATCTTCATGAGGTTATGAGTCGTGCTTCCCCGTTTACATCAAGAACTTTTGTCTTTAAACGCATAAAAAATGTACTTTAGACATCGATTTTCTTAAAAAAATTCAGAATCTTTAAAATACTGTAGATTGCCAAATGTCGAGACACGACCAAATGTCGGAATACCGAGAGGCGAATTGAAATTAAAAATTGAAAAATCAATATCAAATCTCTTTATTTTAATCCAAATTTTAATCAAAAATCTATTATTACTTTCACAAAATACGTTCAAAAAAAATTCGGCATTTTTATCACTTTTTCACGTCAAAAGTTAAACTATGTCATTTTGAGACAAGCCGGTAAAATGCATTTATATAAAAAAATAACTAATTTGGGAAAAAAAAAATGTCTGCGAATTGTAGATAGTTTAATTTAGTTATTGAACAGAAATATTGAAAATATAAAGAAAAACAATTATATTTATTTTCCATTTTTCACTGTAATATTATTCCGGAATAAATCGTCCAATTGCCGACACATAAAGCACCGAAGTTTCAAGTGAAATACTTTGGATTTGACAGATGTGACAGTTAAAGTCGTATTTGGATCATTGTGAAATTCAAACCAAAAATATTATAGATCAGTGAAATAACGTAATATTTTTAAATATTTTTGCCATTTTATTATGAAAAAATAAATAAAATTAAATATGCATCAAAAATATATCAATCTAATAATTTCAACTTCGATATTTTGTATTGTTTACCCTAGGGGGTAGACACGCAATCCAAAAGAACAAATCTATACGAAAAAAATAAATCTCTTTAAATTATTGCGAGTAAATTATAAATATTTCAAATCATTTTGAATTTTTTCGAATCATTTCAAATCACCGCTTGACAGTTCGTGTGACACTTTGCATGCATGTTATATAAAAAAAAATCAAGTTAAAGAATAAAAATACAAAGAGATTTAATATTTTCGAAATGTGTTTCATAAACGAAATATACTTGATTTTTTTAATTGAAAAAAGGTTTTTGCCTGCTTAAAAAAAAAATACAAATATTGATATAGAATTCTATGCTTTGTTTTAGTATTGTAAAGTCACTTGTCAAATAGATTTAAATCATTCAAATCACAAATGAATTATAACGAATCATTTGAATCATGTCTACCCCCTTGTGTTTACCTCAATGTAAAGAATGCGTTCATGAGCTGTCAAAACTTAAAGTTGTTCAAGTTTCGCAGTGGAAATTCATGAAATATGTCGAGATTTGGGAGCCGAGAATCGGACGACGAATATCCGACATTTGGAATTTTCGATGTTACTCGCGCTCACGTTTTTTCACAACAAAGAATGTAAGTGAGAGTGAAAAGCAAGAGAAGAGCTAACCAATGTCTCAAAATTTTCTCATATTAAAAAAAAAAAATCCCGTTTTTTTTTCAGTTTCAGCAAGACTAATTCGCAAAAGGACTGGAACAAATTCGATAAATATTTTCACCGGAAGATAATAAAACAAATGGACCCATGCATCGACCGCATCCAGACTGGATCTGACCATACCAAATCACAAAAGGCACCTTTGTACGGAATTTCTTGATTACGATCAATCATCCGAATTTGATCTAAAATTCCATCATTTTTATTACTATTTTTTATTTAAAGCATATTTCATAATCGAATTTTACCTAATGTTCGAATATCGGGACTTAAGCCACCGTGCACACACAGTATATCCTCGTCAATTAACTGTGATATGAAACCAAAGAGAGACACACAGAGAGAAAATCCATGAAAGTTCATTTCAAATAAAATTCAAATCAAAAAAATGATTTACTCACGGCTGCAATGGTCAATAAATCACACGACAACAATATTTCCATGCATTTGCGTTGCCATATTTGCTTAAACATTCATCATAGAAGCCATACACTTTGGTTATTTGTCTCGATGCATGATTTCCGCGTAAAAGTGTTATTTTGTCCGGGTATCGTGCCTATTTAATTAAGTAGAAGAATTTTCATTTATTATTATATTGCATTTATTTAAGAGCAAAAGCGTCATACCTTCAGCATCATACCTTCATCGTCGAGTCATTGTTTCTAAACTAAAGAAGCCATGATCAACGAAATCACTCATAAATATATAGTTTGTATCGGATACTGGGCCGCCTCATCGAAACGTCTCTTCCAAATCGTAAAACTAAAAAGAAAATTGATTCAAAAAAACGGATGGAATAGAAAGCAAAATGTTGATTAGCATCCAATTTTAGCACGAAACACAGTAGCACTAACACAATCAATTAACCATGATATTGCTTCTGTGATAACTCAAGTGGAGAATGTATATCAAGTCAAAAGTAAATGTCAGTGCAAAACACCCCACAATATAGAAATTTTGATGTCATGCGAATTAAATTATCGGCATGTAAATTCATCATCAAAGCACTCGAGTAAATTGAGTTAGTGTTTTTCTTTTGTTGTAATTTCATGATTTACAATAAAAATTTAATACAATCATTCATATGCGAATGGATGACATTTATCTGTGGCTGATGATGTTTTGTCTGTAAAGTCAATTTGTACACACACTGTACATGACACTCTTATTCAGTGTTTTTTTGTCTATTCCACATCTGAGTGCATTGCACACAAAAAAAGAGAATTAAAAAGAAACATTCCAATTGAAACATGAAACCCATTCATAATTGACGGAATCGTATGGATTGCAGTTGTAAATGAAATTCTTATCCATGTCATCTGTGTTCGATTTACACTATCACTATATCAATCGCAGCACTCACCTGATCGTGGATATCTCCACATACTAAATCACAAACTAAATCACATAATTGTTTGAGATCATTTTCAGGCAGGTATTTACACTCCCGTGATATTTATAACCATCTGTCCAGATCCGAGATGTTCAGCTAACACACCACACAACAACAACAACAAAAAGACAACCAAATTGTGAATTTTCTCTTCGCTGTCGTTCGATCGCTGTGTAATTTGCCTAGTTTTTTTTCTTCTCTTGTCTTTCTTTACTCTGCTTGGCTGCACTGTCTGATATGAAGTTTTTGCTAGTGATGGCTCTGCTTTGACATGTACATATGTGTTGACAGTACGAGCATTTTATTTTTTGAAAAAGTGAGGTTAAATTTGATCTCGTGGTAAATTTGAAATGAAAATCATGTATCATGATTAGCTTACGCACGAAGAAATTAAACTTTTAATTACATTGTTACTATCAGAGGTCTGATATTTTCATTTAAATTCTTTACTCCATTACATAAAAATACATTAAATGTCATTACTTAGTCCTCTGGTGTTTTATGCGTCGCCTCATGTTTTGTGCGTCGCCTTTCCTCTACTTCTTTAATTAATTTCCCTTTTTTCGAATATAAATACACACATTTCTCAATGATTTCCTTTAAATTTCGATTAACTTGATGTTCGCGTATAAAAGCCGCCACTGACGACATTGGCAGTTCTCGTGAATCGCCTGCCTTCAATCGCATATTATCTAGTGGCAATCGGGCTGTTCTGATGCCCATTTTTTTTGCTTTTGCCATTGTCAAAGGTTCGTTACGTCCAAAATCAACAATTCCACCGATTATGTATATGTCATCGAAATTATATTCCAGCACATTGTCACTGTCAGGCGTCAACATGACCAGTCGTTCTTTGGGAAACAGTTCTGTAAAGCATTCAGAATGGATTTCCGTCGGTGATTTTTTACTCAATAACGTTGGAATTTGTCCGCAAAGTGATTTTAAGACGACGCTATCCGGTGGTACACCACATAAATGCAAATCCATTGGTTTTTTGTGCGCTCGATTTTCGGCGTAAACTCGCTTCAAACCGGAAGACAATTTACTTCGCTCAAGATCCGTCATATGATTTTCGAATGACAAATCAATGACTAACTTTTGGCCATACAACTTTGATCTGAACATTCTAATTGCACAAAGAAAAAATGAAACAGAAATTATCTATCGGTAATGATGGGATTTTGTTTTCTTTTGCTTACTTTCGATTGATCCATTTATTGATTGATTGGCTGTTGATACGAAGGAATTGCGAATTATGACCAACCCCATATACTATATGAGGATTTGATGCACGTGTGGCTTGAACTTGTTCACGTAATCCACTCTTCGCATCCTTTGCCGCTTGTTTTTTTGCTTTCTGTTCGGCTTTTGCTTCCATTTTTACTAATAAATATCTGCAATATCTCTTTCTTTGATGCTTCGCATCGAGTCCACAAAGGTGTTGTAGTTGGTCTTCGGTGAGAAATTCCGGATCTATGCTTCTATAATTCAATCCATGCCAAAGATGTACCTAGAAACACACGATAGTTACTGCTTTTTATTCACTTATTCTTCGTCTAAAAACAAAATTATGGGAAAAATCGTATAAACCTCCGCAAGTCGATATCTTTTGAGTTTTTCCATTTGTTCATCTTCTGATTTTTCAGAAGCTTTCTTAGCTTTTTCGATCAATTCGGTGGATTGTAATCGCTTAATCATACATTGGTTTAGATGCGGCTGTAAAAAATGTTTGGAACCTAAAAAATTCCGAACATTATGCACAAAACCTCGAATCATTTTCAAAACTATAACAACGATACTGCGTCGTGTGCGAATATTGAACATAACCAATATTTCTGACGGTGGAATGTTTGCTGTTGACAGCTGCTACTGAATCGGTAAATTCCCGATAACAAATGAACCGAACGATTTAAAAACAAATATTATTTGAAAACATAAATAGTAAACACCGATTTTCGGGGAATTTTCTTTTTATGAAGTCTTTATTAAGTTTGAATAAGTTTTTTTTTTTGTTATAACGAATGTATGCAATTTTGTTTGGCTAATACAAATATGAAAATTAGGACTTATTAAAACGTTTCTGTTGTCTCAATCGATAAATGTCTTGTGCTGGTGGTGGTCTTGATGCGATTGTCTCGTCGTCACTATCATCATTGACTGGCAGCATTTTTCATTTTAAATCTTCGCCCGAATACGCACTATCTTCGACAATCCAGTGTACCGATTTGGCCAGATCAAATAGTTTTACATCACATCCATTATCGCTGGCATTCGGAACGGGTGAATCTGTGAACAAACCACAAAACAAAGTTGAATTTTTGTAAGAAAAAAAAATTAAATGCTCCAGAAAGCTTCGATGTATCTTACTTTCTGGCAATTTGATACGATTGAATAAGCGAATCAATTGCGACAAACGGACCGCGAAAGCATACCGGCGGTGGTAATTGAGAACAAAGTAAAGCCAAAGCCGGTGGTTGTGGGAAGGTTCCACCACCCAATACGGATATGGATTTGATTTTGGTTTGTACGGTATCATCTGCGAAAAATCGAGCCGAGGCAATTGACATACAATTTCCTCATTTTCAGCTTCTGTCTGCTTTGTGAATAGGCCGGTGTCCTAAAATGAAACAATTGTAATTAATGGTGTCTTTTGAATAAACAACATGTATTTTAATTGATTCGGTTGTCAGTAAATTGGATGATACAGTAACACAGCGCCAGCACCACCTACATTTTATTGGCGCTTCAATTTTCGATTTCATTTATTCTGTGATACGAATAAAGATCAGCAACGCATTGCATTCGCTGATGAAACTCTCATCTCGTGTCGAGATAGAAACCAAATTCGATTTGTGTCGTGTCATTTATTTCATTCACACATTTTATGAATACAGTACATTGCCAAATGTCGACACACGACCAAATGTCGGAATACCGAGAGGTGAATTGAAATTAAAAGTTGAACTTAAATTATGAAAGATCAATATCAAATCTCTTTATTATAATCCAAATTTTAATCAAAAATCAATAATTGCTTTCAAAAATTACGTTCGAAAAAAAATCGGCATTTCTATCACTTTTTCACGTCAAAAGTTAAACTATGTCATTTTGAGACAAGCCGGTAAAATGAATTTTTTAATATGAAAACATAACTACTTTGAGAAAAAAATAATGTCTGCGAATTGTAGATAGTTTAATTAACTTTTGAACAGAAATATTGAAAATATAAAGAAAATCAATAATATTTATTTTCCATTTTTCACTGTAACATTATTCCGGAATAAATCGTCCAATTGCCGACACATAAAGCACCGAAGTTTCAAGTGAAATACTTTGGATTTGACAGATGTGACAGTTAAAGTCGTATTTGGATCATTGTGAAATTCAAACCAAAAATATTATAGATCAGTGAAATAACGTAATATTTTTAAATATTTTTGCCATTTTACTATAGAAAAATAAATAAATTTAAATATGGAGCAAAAATATATCAATTTAATAATTTTAACTCCAATATTTTGTATTGTTTACGTCAATGTAAATAGTGCGTTCATGGGCTGTCAAAACTAAAAGTTTACAAGTTTCGTAGTGACAAAATATTATAAAGATGAGAAAAAATATTACAAAACAATACGGCAGAGTCTAAAGCGATTCATGGAAAAAATAAATATGAACAAATATTGAGATGGAATTAAATAAATACTTATCTGTTATTCATTTTATTGAGACTATATCTCTTCAAAATTATTTTGCGATTTGAATCGTAAGCGTTTAGTTTTTTTCCAAATTTTATTGATGTTTCGGTTTTGTTTTTGTTTGTTCCAGCGTCAAGTCCTTTTTATCGGTTCTGTAATAAAATGATTGAAAATCGCTATAGTAAATCCTTAATTTTTTCTTGCTTTTTTTTCGACTGTAAATTACCTCAAGATTGCACTGCACCAACTCTAAATTTTTTTCCGATTGGTTACCTTGCCAAATTCACCAATGAATTGGTTGAAGGATTCTTTATTACGTCCCAACCTATTTTCGACAATGAAATTGCGAAAAATGGGTTCAATGTTGGTATATGCCGGGAGCTTCGTCTGTGGCGGCATATTCATTTTGCTAATCTCTTTGGCGATTAACGTTCGTTTTTTAGACATTTTTTGTTTCCGAGATCTACAAGGATTTAATATTTAAATTTAAATAATTAATAGTTCAAAACAAAAAAAAAAATCCTTAAAAAATATTACCGTTTTATAGCTACGCTCAAGCAATTGAATGTTCGGAAATCTATTTTGTATTTCTTCAATATCTTCCGATATCCAATCTGCGAACGTTTCACCTCGTTTTTTATGAGAAATCTGGACACCTAGAAAAAAAAATAAAAATTTCCAAATAAATAAATATTTTTTATAAATAATTATTATTATAATTTTAATTATTAATAAATTTACTTTTTTCAAATAATCGATCGAGTATCGTTTGATCAGAACCTTCTTCTTCCGATCGATTGTGTGCAAATAGAACGGCACAACCTTGCTCGTCCAACTGACTGTTCCCGAAAATAATTATTCAATTTTCGTTATTGCGCCGATGTAATTTTGATTTCTAAAATAATAGTAAGCAGATTCATGTTTATCTACATAAATAAATATCTGTAAACATTCATTTTTAATAAATATTACCTAAACGTCAAACGAAAGTTCAGCGAACAAAGTAATGAAGAATGGTCGGGTAATTCGGCGACAAAGCGTTCCTCAAATCATTTTCGAGCTTTGGCCCAAAGGCAAAATTATTAGAAAAAACAATCGTGGCTGAATTGATTTTGCTTCTGTATTCATCGGCCAGGAAGACACCGTTGACCAATTCGAAATTGCTGTAAGTTTTTCCAAACCAGCGCATCCATGAACGAAACTTTGTTTCGATCCTCCGTGCATATCCTGATGGATATTCGGATCGTTCAATGCCGACACATGATTTTAGTTGGAGTGAACCGGCGACTTGCCCAACACCCGATCCCAAATCAATAAAACTATCGCTGGTCAATATCTCGAGTTTATCGATCATTTGAGAAATCGTATCAAAGGTCGATTCACCACTTCGGACGAAAATAGCTGGTATTGTTTTAATTTTTCCGGCTCATCCACGACCAAAGCATATACCATTGCGATCACGCGACGCGAAAGTTCACGAGATGCGAACTGATTCGTTCGTGAAGACATTCCCTATTTTGAATAAATATCAAGAGAAATTGTTTGAAAAATCTTCTTCGGCTTTGACAAATAAGAAAAGATCCAAATGAGAGCTCAATTAAACTTTTTGGGGTTTGTCCAATTGTGTTCATTTGAACATTCAAATAAATAAATAAAATAAAATCATTCGACTTACCGGTCCAGTGATCGCGTCAATCACTTTATTGTACTCCTTGCATAAATTGCGCACACTATCAAATGACTGCGGATCCACCTCGGAAATTAGATTTTTTATTTCCGGTATGTCTTCACATGCATGGCCGATATATTTTTCACAGCGGTAATACGTGCTTCCGACTACAATACTTCAAGCTCTTCACCGACATTCAAATTTCGAGCTGCATATGCAATGGCCACGTAAAATCCTCCCCGTCGATTCATTAAAATAAAGTGTAACAACACATTGTGGTTGTTTGTAGCCGTTCGCCTTATGAACGGACTTGGAGTAGTTCCATTGCGAATTATTTCAATTGCTGGAATATTGCAACCAGTTGGTTGTACGCCCAAATAAAACAACAAATGCAAATTTATGTGCTTGGAAAAGAGTGGAATAAATTCCCTCGTTAAAAACCAAGATCTTTTAATTCTCGTATGCCATTGGTCTATCCTTGATGTTGATTTTCTTGCCCCCTGTAAAATTATATTAGTTTCATTAAAATATCGTGTAAACATAATTCATTTCTGTGTTCAATAAACTCCAAAATAATTGGATGCAGTTCTCAATAAAAAAAATTGTAAAGAGAAATTTAATTTTTGCGTTTCGAATTCGCCTGAGCGATTAAATTTAAAAGTTACATATCAATGGATATGCGTGATACCATTGAATAAAGGTAGAAGAACACCAATATCAACGGTAAAAAAATGAAATATTCCCTTAAATAATCTTTTGTATAAAACTATTTAAATTTGGCAACTATTTTTATATTTTTTGCCACTGTTGATAAAAAACTTTCTTAAAGAATTTAGTGTTACTTTTTTGGTAAGGTATTGTGATGGCATAGAATTTCTGACATCTTTATAGCAAAGTTTCTATAAGTTTTGGGGGGTAAGATATTAGTACGTTCTATGTCGTACGCATAAATGGACTTTTTTTCACTGTTGTTAACAGAATATATATATATTCTATCTCTCTAAAATTGATATTTTCAATCAAAAAAGTACGGTAAAGAGGCATTTCTATACAATATAATTATGTACTTTAGGGTGTCCTAGGGAAAAATATAAAATAAATCAGCATAAATAAAATAAAACTAGAATAGAAATTATTAACTTACCTGAAAAAAATCATACAAAATGCTACCGTGTTCTCCTACACATGCGTGTGCGAATCACGCTTCAAATGTCCTTCTGTGTAACCTCCCCTATTTTAAGTGTTTCCGTTTATTTTGTCTCTTTTTTTATTTTTGGATCCGATTTGATTCCACCAGATTCAATGTCAATCCAATTGCCAATCTAATTTTTAGGTTATAGAGTATTTGGAATAAATCGAACGATCGCCATATAAACATTAAACACCCAACAAAAAAATTAAAAAAAATTCTCAGTGGTAGTTAGCTTTATTCATAGACAATCCGAAAACACATTTACAGTACACTGAATGGACCATTGTCTTCGATTTTTCGAAGTATGTATCGAACCTTCAAAATCATGCTTTGGCAGACCGATTTGTCCATTTCATTCAACTTTCTCTCAATCCATCCAACCAATTGTTGCACGTTTCAAGTATTTTGGACCTTCGCCTATAACATGCATCCAAAAACAGACAAGAAATAATTAATTTGGTGTCTTTTTGTGAAGTTTAAGAAATTGTCCTTTTTTCATGGAAATGCTATTTTTTAAGAAGTGAGTGTAGTTTTTTCTGCTTGCAAAGCAAGTAATGGAGGTTTAACCTAACGTTTCAGCATTAAATTTTCGAATAATGGCTCTAAAACACCTTTCAAAGAAGATCCTACCATACAAACACCCCTTTATCGTTCGTAGTTCGGGTTGTCGACGTCTCTAGCCTTATATAGTAGTGCCCTAACATTATCAATGCAAAAGAAACCACTTGCACTTTATTTGTGGTTCGATATAGCGATGAATGTTTCACTATGCAAAATGATGAATTTTTCAGTGCAGCATGCAATAAGGTGAAGAAAACAGCCAATTTTTGACACCCTTTGGAATTTTTTCGTAACTTATTGTGCTGATTACTAATGATCGTGTCTGAATCTATTGTTTTAGTTCAAATTTGGATGTGCTGTAACCATAAGAATTACCAAAAATGAATGTTTGCTTGACCAACCCGATTTTTAGCACTTGGTGACAGTATTGAAAGTTTTGAGCACTCAGATTGGAAATACAACCGGACTTTTTGCTTTTTCTAGAACCTTTACATTCATATTAAATCCATGAAACACGATACATGATTCGAAAACAGATTGGTTCATCTATAGACACATGCAGAATTTTTTTTGAACTTAGCTGTCCAAAACCATTTGAGACACTTTTTCGTAAATCCAATTTGTATGCCATCGTGAATGAATATGATTGAATGGTTTGTGTTTGACAGTAAAGCAGAGGTACCGTTCTATGTGCTATGTGCAGGGTTGAATTTATTCCAAAAACTTATGCAACAGATGTTACATAGATTTTGGTCAAAAAATAAAAAAAGAGACAAAATAAACGAAACACTTAAAATACTATTTAATTTAAAAAGTTAATAATAATAATTTATTTATTTAGATTTCTCCATAAAAACAACGTT
>NW_022197885.1:2531921-2564595 GCF_009176525.2 Contarinia nasturtii | reverse complement strand
TAGTCCAAGTCACACAAAATTATTAATGGGGAAAAATTACTCTTGTTTTTTATTACATTTAATCTATGAATCTCGTTTGAATATGTGTTTTAATCAAACGAATTAACAGATCTTTCGTTCTGGACCAAAGTTTTGATTTACGAACGAAAATCCAGCGAATTCATCTTGATTAATGCAACGTATTACATCATTTGGTACTGGCGTTAACACTGGCTCCTCTTTCGTGAATTCCGTATCGAAATTCAATGCATCCTTAGGACTTTTCTGTAATTTAAAATGAAAATCGAAACATTTAGCATTGTCTTTTCGTTGGAACAGAAAATATTTGGGCAATTGATACGTACCACTCTAGGCCTGAATGGTGGTTTAACACGACGTAGTTCCAACGCCTCCCAGTCGAGATCCTTGAAAAATGCATGACCTCTTATTTGTAACTCATTACTAGAGCATCCCAAACGACGTGCCGGATTTTTTGTCATAAAACCTGTTAATTTGATAGTTATTTTAATCTCACATCATCAGCAATAATAGAAAATTAATTCGGACCTTTCAAAATTGATACAGCTTCACGGCTCAACCAGACGGGATAGAGAACGTCATCGTGAAGAATCGATTCGAACAAATCATCTTCGTTATCGGCTTCGAAGGGCGGTTGACCAGCCATCATTTCGTACATAAGCACACCAAGTGCCCACCAATCAACCGACGGACCATATTCTAATTCTTGTAAAATCTCTGGTGCAATATAATCGGGTGTACCGCAAAATGTGGATGTTAAAACACCATTAAGTATTCCCTCCTGTCGATGAATGTAAGGAACATTTTTCATTTAATTGCAATCCATATTATAATTACAATGTTTTTTTTTTCAATTTTACCTTGCACATGCCAAAATCGGCTAGTTTACAATGTCCTTCCTGATCGAGCAGGATATTATCCAGTTTCAAATCCCGATAAATAACGCCATGACTGTGCAGAAATTGTAATGCAAGTGTAACTTCGGCGGCATAAAATGCGGCACGACCTTCATCAAATTTTCGGGCCCGTTGAATTTGGAACATTAAATCGCCACCATTGACATATTCCATGACGAAAAATAATCGATCGGGTGTTTGAAAGCAAGAATGTAGTGCCGTTAAAAATGGATGCTTTGCGGCTAAAGCTAATATACGTTTCTCTGTCATGGTACAATCAACGTCATCGTCCTGAATGATGGCATCTTTCTTTAGCACTTTAACGGCATAGACTTCATCGGTGCCCTTCTTTTCTGCCAACATTACCTTACCAAATGAACCTTTTCCTAATACTTTTATAAAGTTGAAGTCATTAAGGCCCACTTTTCCACCTTCACTTTGAATGGCAGCGGTGAGATTCGACAGATTTTTACCACTTTTATTTTTACTACTGGTATTTGGTGATTTGCCATCTTTTGATTCATCCGCTTCGCTCGATGAACCAAAATCGGAGGATGCGGTCGACGATTCACCAGCTTCATTGGAAGCCTTATTCAAATATTTTGAACTTCTTGGTAGGCCTTGTTTATCGGGTAATATGCCGATTTCATTCAAAATTTCGGCCATCTCTTTGGTATTTATGCCACAATTGTTGGCAACATTTTTTTGACAACGTTTGTGCACATTTAAATTACAAACTTCACATTGTAATCCTTGCTTGAACAAACCGTACAACAATGATCCACAATGATCGCAAAATGTAAAGCGTTTATAATTATGTGGCAGAAAACGATGCGGCACATTCACACTGAATCGCTGAGCCTCATTCTTCGTTTGACAATTCTATTGAAATAAAAGGGTAATTCGTTAAATAAATACATTGATAAATTGGTGATTGATTTTTTATTGCACATACCTCATCTCGCATGCCAGGACATTTTGTTACAACCGAACGATGGCATCTTTTGTGCACGACACACGTACAAACTTTAAAATGAAACATTTCGAATTAATTTTATTACAAAGAGATTAAATCATGTTATCTATATTGATCAAACATCGAGAGCTTTTAAATAAATTCAAAATCCTGAACTGCTTTCGGCTACTTGATTTTAAAACGATGTGCTCTCGATGGTGAATAATCTACAAATAAATTGATTCACATAAAAAATAATTCTTTTGAATTATTCTTTGCAAACACACAAGGAAAGTATAAACAAATAAAAATCAATAAAAAATAGCTTATTGAACTCGGTCTATTTTTAAAATTAGTTCTACGAAATTTTATCTGCTGCAAGCATTTAGTATTGAAAAAAATTCGAATCGCTTTTAATATTGGATGCATAGATTCAACCAGTCCGTGTAATTGGATAATGATCATTTAATAGAATTCAAAGAATCAATGAGAAGAGTTGTTAAGGACGATTGAAGACAAAAGCAGATAATAATCTAACAGTAACCTGCTTATCTGATAGCAAACCTATTTGGACACTCCAAATTGGAGTCGAACATGGAAATGAGACCGATACAGAGGAATAGATAAAAAAATAATTTTGAATACAAAATGTTCAAATTTTGCTGTTTTTCCAAATTCGACTTTCCTCCAAATAGGTAAACGAAGCGATATTAATTGTTATCGTTATTTATTAAATTGAGTCATATTTATTAGATGATTGTTATTGATATTTAAATGAAACAATTTCTAAAGTGAATATGAACATTTTAAGAAGACGTTTATACAGACGAACGTATCATTGGATTCATAACATTAACAGTGTTTTTTACTAAAAGGAAACCTTTTTCAATATGTGTATCTATATCGCTGAAATAGAATATGACTTAATGAATTTCCTATTGATATTTCACTAAGCGAGAGCAGGAGATGAAATTCATTAAGTCATTTTCGTTTTCATCGACAAATATATTTGGTTCATATTCCTGGTAAGATTACTTTGAAGAGGCAAACATTCATTCTTGCCTTACGCAAGGTGTTCGCAAAAAATGAAAAATACACATTTTGCTTTTTCATCTCCAGATGAATGACACAGGAGTTGAGTCATCCAAACTATACGCCAAACATGCATTTTTATTATTCGTCTATTCAACTCTTATTGGTTGTCAATAAAAATCGGCACTCACTACACAAAGTTTATTCATTTTCTTCTTATCTCTTCAATACATATTCGAATAGGTTCAGTTTTGTTAAGTAAATGAAAAGAAATAGTTGACAAAAGTTATTTGAAATAAAAAAAAATAAAAACAAAAATTTACCGGTTAAATGAAGAATAAGCATTAAATCAAAGTGCGAAAAAAAGAAATAGAAAGAAATGAAAATTAAATTAAAGCATTTGCAATATTAGAAATTGATTAAATTTATGTATTTTTGCATTTGATTGGGATAATTTACCTTGACATTGATAGCCTTGTTTACCGATGCCCCTGTGAGCACACGAAAAAAGAGAAGAAGAATGTTACATTAATTTAATAAAGGGTGTTTTTAGGAGGTTTGTTTTTTGAATCAGACTATATATTTGGATTTTGTCATCTGGATAACATTAGGCGATGATATGGAGTGAAACCAATAGAAGTGAACTATAACAATCACTTCTATTGTTTTCATTTCGTATCGCCTAACGTTATCCAGATGACAAAATCCAAATATATTGTCTGTTTTAAATGGATATAAATCACATATTTTTTTTATTTTTATCATGTAAATTGCTGTATTCGGTAGAAAAATATCTGGCATTTATGATTTGAAAAATCATCTGGCATATAGTCACAATGGCCACTTTTTTAATTAAGATTTTACTCGAGAAAATATTGAAATAGCTCCAAAAATGTTTTTTAATACAACTTTGGTGCCAGAGGACAAACCATTGATATGAACCCATAATTCGAATTTAATATGAATTCTTGCTTTAAAATGAGTTCTGTAATTCCATATCTGATTTGCAAACTGAATTGTGATTTGGAAAAAAAAGTAAAAAATATTCAGAGACTTTTTGACGAAGAAAACTATTTAAAAGTGACTCTCGTCGGTGAGTTAACTAATCTAATGACCATCAATAGCAAAATCTGTTGAACGAATGAAAATAATTGGAATTAAATGTGGGGAAAATATTGGTGGGTCATGCGCCATTTGGATAAATTTTGTTTATGAAATAAACAAGATTATAATTTGATTGTGCTGAGTCGAATTTTGAATCAATTATTTTTGAACCAACACACACTTCAATCTGCGCTCATTTAAGTAGGCGACTTGAACACCTTAATTTCAGTTTCAAGATGAAAAAAATAAAATAAAATAGACGAATAAAAAATCCATCCATAGACTTCAATTTTAAAATTCCAGACAATATATTGAATTAACTGGTAGTTGAGCTGACAGTATGTTGGCCAGCTAAATGGGCTAAAACAATAGACGTTATTGTTTTAATGATGAATCACTTTTCTTGTTTTAATAGAAGTGATTGTTCATTAAAACAATAACTTCTATTGTTTTAGTCCATTTGGCTGGCTAACGTACTGTCAGCTCAAATGACCAGTTAGTTCAATATATTGTCTGTAAAATTCTGCCATTTGGTCATCTGCATTGATTGAAAAAAGAAAATCATTTTCAATAATTTAAAATGATGGTTTTTATTTACCAAATAAATTCTTTGCAGTGTGAACAGAATGTTGGTTGGCGCAGAAATGTTGCCATAAATTTGTGTCCATTGACCTGTGTGAGAAAAATGAAATATGTCAGAAATGAATTTGGACACGTTGTGACAATTGTTTAGAATGTCATTTACCTGATGTACACGTCTTCGCATAGCACCACGCCGCCGATTGAATGCGGCACGTTCCTTGAATTCTGCTCCGCTGATGGCTGTGGTTTTTGGAATAGCACCACCTTTTGTATTGCTTTGATCTAACGAAAAAGACAAAATGCGGACAATTTTTTAAAAATTTCCTAATATTTTCAGTCAATGTTCAATTTTATTCCATACATACCGTGCCATTTGAGTTCAACTATTATGTGGATTTTTCCGTGTGGTTCTAAGTCAACCTGATTTGAAAGAGGATTAAAATACATTTATTCTCAATATTTGTACATCGGCGAGAATAATATCGATGGTTTTTTGCAATTTGTATTCTCACGATAACAAATAAAAAATTGTGTCGCTCACACAAAGATTCTTCTTTATCATTTGAATAATTGAAGAGTTAAAGTCCATTAGGAATGCAATACATTCAATAAACCGTGTAATGCAACTTGCATGAGTATGCAAATGGAAAGTTTGTTATTACTATTATTTTTATTTTTGTAAATAGGCTCAAATGATATGCCATGTTGATGTAGATCACGCGACGACAGCAATAATAACGCTATTGTAATCTGCGAAACGGAAATTTGAATTATATTCAACGAAATTGATTGAACAACTACCTAGTCGAGGAATCATTTAAAATGATTTGCAACACGTTTTTTTAAGTGTCTTATTGTGTGCAGTTCGCATCTCAATTCAAACGAGATAACTGAAATAAAACGCTAGATAATTTTGATCATATGATTTATAAGATTTATACTAACTGTGTTCGCAATGCATCGAATTTTGTAGCAAAACATATATATGAGAAAAATCTTTCCGAAGAGAACAACGTTATCATTCACCAACGCTATCTTTGTTTATTTTGGCTGCACTTTTGAAACACAATACACAATGCGATAAGCATATTTTACTCATTCTACGATATACAGTACTTCAATGAGGTGAGAGAAATATCTTCTTCAATTAAAATAATCAACATTGATCATTTTGTATTTCGACCCAATTTATGCGATCGATGCTCATTTATTCATAGCCTATTCCAGAAACTTGTTCAAGTTGTTGTAGTGTTATTTACCCAAAAATCCTGTTGTTCTTTATCACGGTGTGCTAAATCTTCAAATGCTATTGTACAGTTGGCAACAAAATCGTCTGGTGGTATGGCCGCATCATGAAACACCGTCAAACCGATATTTTTTGCGTTGTTTACTTCGTGGGTGAACGTCTCATTCCAGCACGGATCGAATGTTTTTCCTTTGGTGGTGGAACGGTCTGCAAAAAAATGGATAAACAACATAATAAGCGATTATCAAAACGCTTTTTTTGAACTATTTTTATGCATTTGAAGAGTCTCAACCCCACAATGTTCTTAAGAAATTCGGCAGCACACCCATACACAAAGACATGCATAGACATTATAATTTTGAGAAAAGTCTATCCAATTATTTAAAGTAGCATTTGCCCAATATAGAATCAATTTTCGAAGTGATAAGAAGATTCATATGGATTAGCAGCAACAGTCTAGTCGACTTGCATATTCTCGTTAAATTTAAAATAAGAAAATAACGAATGAGAGTTGTATTAAACTGATTTTTTTTTAAATTAGCAAAATCGTAATTTTCCCTCATTTATTTATGGTAAAATTCCATTGATCGAATCTGCTGTCTTTTCCATTTAAATGCTTTGGTCGAATTTGGTCGAAATTTTGTTGCACAAAAATATCTCTAAAACCAAAATAATGCTGACATATTTCGAATTCAATTTGCTCATCGAAATCACTTTCATCATTTGGTGTTTACTTTAATATCATTTTTTTTTATTTACATTTTGCGGTTGTTAAGCGCAAAAAATTGATTTTAAAATTAGTTTGCAACAACTTGAATTTTGAAATCATAAATAAACGAAACATGTAGAGAGCGGTCTGCGTGACCTAATTCTATTCGTGCCGAACGAACGGGAGGGAGTGAGCGTCGGAAAAATTAATATAAACCTATAACCACATGCACAACACAATTATTGTACAGGCCGTGGCAACAAACATATTTCATTTTGTATACATACACCGACATACACCATTTTAACAATTTCCGAATGAAGTTTTCGGCTTTAGTTGGATGGAAAAACATTGACCATTTTATTCGACAACCGTGTGCGGTATTTCATTGTGGTATGTGTTTTCTACACTATTCGACTTTGTTAATGTCAAACAAATTAAATCGAATAATCGCATTTTTGAAACTTATTTCCATGGAGTCATAAACATTGTCTCAAATATTCTCGCTCACCCGCTCTTTCTCTCTCCGCCGTTCATTACAAAGACTCGCAATTACCAACCGCATATTCAATCATTAATTGCATTGAAAGCAATAGAGTGCTTCCGATAAAAATAAATTTACTTTGAAGCCTACCATGTATCTATCATGATGTCCTGCATAACACAGTCAAGCATCACAATATTCAAAGGTTTTTCCATGTTTTTTTTTTTCTTCTCAAATAAAAATTGTTTCGTGTAATTGCATTTAATTCTTTATGACTATGGCATTTAGTGTGCAGAAGTCGTTTCTGATTTGAACAAAATTAAAGGAGCAACAAGGTGAAATATTTGCTTTTCAATGACTCAATTACAAGTTGGCATTTTAAGTTCACGTTAAGTGAATAGTGTGATTGGTTTAATGAAAACACAATTAAAGAAGCAAAAAAAATGCGAGTGAAAGTAGATTCATTTTGCGCAGGACAAGTACTAGGCTCTCATGTCATATCTCGAAAAAACACATCAACGGAATTGAACCATCAAATGGAAGAGCTGTTGATTTATTTATTTTTGAACTGTAATTCATTTTTCTAAAGTATTTGTTTAACCGCAGAGAATTTCGAGATTTCCAATAAAAAAAGATGATTCTAATCGTATTATGTCCGTATTTTCCATGCATTACTTATAAATTCGTTTTATTAAAGCAGATCATCTGCTGACGAGCTTTTTGCATCTGCGTATGCTTTGTACATTTTTTTTATTTTTGTTCCATAGAAATGGTTGGTTTTTCTTCGGCATGTTTTTTTTCTTCACACTTCGTTTTTCTATTTGTTGTTTTTGCTGTTTTTCAATCGGCTCAAATTCCTACACATTGTGTCACACATGCATACTGTTCAGTGCGAAAATTAGTTGATGCCTTACACAAGAGGTCAGTTTGGACACGTACATGGATTCATTGTAAGCGTGTATAAGTTTGATTGCGGCCGATATGCTTGTGTGAGTGTGAAAATTCATTCCATATTGTGGTGGTATGATCTCCGATATAAATATAACGAAGTTGATACACACGGACCTGAGAATATTTGCAGTACAACAGCAATAAAATTGGGCCTGTCGCTGTTTGATTGAATTGAAAATAACTAAGAAGCAATATTTGCACAGGGATAACACATTCACTACACGCAACCAATACGCATTGTGAAATAGGAAAACAGAATGCGCCAATACATTCGAATTTTCCGTGTGACTGTGTATGCGTATGCGTTTTAATGCGTGTGTGTGTGAGAGAGCGAAAATGCTTGGCTGTTGTGGTCATCGTTATCGTTGTATAGCATTTATTCGTAGCATGAAAAGCGATTGAATTTTACTCAACCATATATTTTCACATACTTTCACACTGCATAAGGACAGAGTAGTATAGCATATAAGAGAGAAGCACAGAGAGAAAGAGAGCCTTGTAACCCACACTGTTTCGCAGTTTTTTTTCTCTCGATTTTCTACTATTGCAATTTTGAACGCCTACGAAACAAGAAACCGTCAAGAAAATGAGAAAAGTGGAAAATGTAAACGGAATTAAGGCAATCAAAATACAAAGGGAATATACATATATGAACAACCGTATAAAATATCTACACACAACGAGATTTGTGTGGGTTCTTGTATATGAAACCTTTTCCTCGCTGTGTATGCCTGCGCACGTGTGTGTGTTCGTATATATGTTGCTGCCAAAATACGGATGTATTGGAATTTCGCCATTGGTACTGCTCTCTCTCAACATATTTGACTGGATATGTGGTTGTGCATATCGATGAAAAATGGGTGAAGATGGAAAAAGTTTTCTCTACAATTTTCCATACATGGAAAAAAGTGAGTGACTCGCTTTGTGAAGAGCGTTCTCACAAGCTTCTGTCGTTCATTTTTTTTTTTCTCGATGCAAGAAAAATGAGAAATGTATGCCATTTTGGATTCGTATCCACACTTTTTTTTTTCGAATCGATTCGTTATATCCTGGCCATAAATTGGCATCGATGCCATCAAAACGAATTGCACTAAAATAGATGTAGACTATGACACACTATTTCATTGACCAGAATTGAGAGCAAAAACACACGAATCGACTAAAATAGATTTTCCTTTTATAGAAAATATGGGGTGTGTATATGAACGATACAGTACAATGAACAGCATATTTTTCATTCTTTTTTCTTTTATGCGACTATTTAAAATTTGTATGTTTTTATGGCGAAGCAAGATTTTTGAAGTGTATTGTTTTGTTAGAGATTTTGATGTGAGTTGTTTTCGAGCCACACAAAAAGGAAATAGAAAAACATCTGAGATTGAACTTACCAAGGTGATTTTCATCAACATCGATGGAGACATAAGGATCGATTGGCTGTTCTTCTGCTTTGCCAAAAGTCATATTGTGTCTTCTCTGGAAATCGGTGGGTCGCAAACCACAAGCTTCGCATATTTTCATTCGTACTGTTCCCGTAAACATGTTTAATGAATTGCAATTTTCTTTCTCGTTAATTAGTCGAAATGTATAATTATCTCTTGATTCTATCTCACTGCTTTACACTAATTAAATACTTTTTCTTTCTTTCTTTCTTTTTCATACAAACACTTTTTATCTCTCATCAGCATTCGATTACCACACACAACTATTCTACACTAGATTCTTTGGTTGAAAGCGATTTTTTTTTTCGTGGGTTTCAATTTTACAGATTTTACATTCCGAAAATGTATCGAATTATAGGTGAGGAAATACAGGTGATGGCGACAATGTTACCATTATTTCAGACTGAAATGAATTTCAAGCAGTGGCTGTTTTTTATTTTTATTTTTATTTTGCCTCTCTCTACTTCTACTTTTTTGTTGTTATTTTTTTCTTGTTATACGATGCTTGCTATGCTTTCAAAGACGAGAATAATCAATGCACCAAATTATCACTTGAACACTGTGTATCGAAAATTGAGATGAATGTGTGAAAAAAGAAACGAATAATAAATTGCACAAAACACACACATTCGATTTCCGCACTTGAGTTCT
The DNA here is from genome assembly GCF_009176525.2 of Contarinia nasturtii. Lineage (NCBI taxonomy): Eukaryota > Metazoa > Arthropoda > Insecta > Diptera > Cecidomyiidae > Contarinia > Contarinia nasturtii. The sequence goes on along the minus strand of NW_022197885.1, from coordinate 2,554,528 downwards.
TGATGCTGAAAATATCAAATGTGAAACAAATCAAAGAGCACCATCAAACAATTCGACAAACATTTTTTTTTTCAACTTCTTCTCTTTCTCACTATTTTCACGTTGATTGCTCGTTTTTTTAACACCGTGAAAAAGAAAATATATTGATTTATTTAATGAGTGAAATGGTAAATCGACGATATATTTATTCAAGTGATGTCAATCTATTTTTCTTTGACCTCATCGAACTATTCCATTTTCAATTGAAACAAACAATTTTAATACATTCGACATCTTTTGCCTTTCAGCATACTTTTTCTCTGTTCACCTTACAACCACGTACTGCTTAGTATATCGTTCTGATATCAATAACGAAGTTATTCTTCACCCATACTCACCAGCACATTGACATTCATACAGCTCGCGCATACGAAGCACACATTGTCGCGCGCGCCTTATGTACACCTTCATTACACAGACATATTTATATCGATATACGATACATACACACACACACACACTGGCTCTGCTCTCATCTGGCTAAACATACAGCTACTCATCTCTCGTTCACGCTTCAAAGTTAGCATTAGATGGACGGATGATTTTCCATTCCAATGGGAGTGTGTTTGGAGCACGAAATGTTGACATTACTACACATAAGGGGGGAAATGCATTCAATGTTTCCACTTCTACTTCATAGTAAGATTCAATACAGTATGGTTGCAGAATATAGTCATAAGAAGAAAGAGAAAAAAGAAACAAAGACGATGTTGTTGTTGTTCATGTCATTGTTATTTTCAACAATAATCTGATTTTAGAAAACATTTGTCGACTAGATTAAAAGCTAATATAATTTTTACAAGATTAAACAAAAGTCAAATTTATTCAATTTTTATGGAAAACGATGCTCCACAACTACAGCCCATTTCGGCTTTTGGATTGTTAATGATGCGAAAGCCCGATTTGATGAGTTCATTATGATAATCGACGGTTGAACCGGAACAATAGTCCAACGACAATGTATCTATGACCACTTGACCACTTCCATCGCCAATCAAAACATCGTCTTCATTCACCTTATCGTCCAAATCGAATAGGTATTGAAAGCCTGAACAACCGCCACCATCAACAGTAATTCGCAGATACTTTTTATTTTCTTTCTCTGAAATTTCTTTTAATTTTCTTGAGCATGATTCACTTAAAATTAGCTTTGGTTTGTCATTCGATTGTTGGTTTGTCGCCGATGCAGTCGATTGAAAACGGTGACATTGATGATTATCAATTCGTCCACAATAGTTATTTCGTAATCTGTTAACAAAATTATTGCGCTTGAATTCTGTTCACAAATAAATGAAATTGAATTCAACGTTTTAATGTACCTTGGTGCAAAGTATGCAATTTGTTGAATTGCTCTTCTCATCTTAGATGTTGTGCGTACTTTTTATTTGATCTTATTCTAAAATTTTAATTTCGTCGTATCTAAACCAAATATCCAATCATAACAACATGACTGATTTCACAATTTGACAGATTCAATGTGTTTTGGTATTTATTTTATTTTTCGAAAACAATCGAATGCGTTTAAAGCAATTCTAATGATTGAATGATGTCAAATATATCGGGCAACCCTAAGTATAAACGTCAATCACAAAATCATTCGACAATTCACTGCAAAGAAAGAAAGAACAAATAATAGAGTGAAGCTATGTTGGTTATTTGTAAATTAAAAAACTAAAAATCAGTATAATTTTTTTTATAAAATTTTGTTTATATTTAACTAAAATCGCTAACGTTAAACCAATTCGAATTAACAAAAATCAGCAAATCAATCAATCAAAATGTCTCGACATCGCATAGTGAGAACTATGAATTATTCGGAAGGTATGTTTTTTTCCACTGAATCATTAAGCAATTGATTTGTTAATGAGTGCGTGTGTGTGTGTATCGAAAAACAAAGTTATTTGAAATTTTATTTTGTCAATAGAATATGATGAATACGACGATGTCTATGGTAATTCGGTGGATGATGAGTCGTGCATATCGCCGACTGACGCTCAACAATGGATGTATGATCGAGATCGAGGACAACAGAGTATTGCATCATTCATCACAAAAAATCATGACATCAAAGAAGAATCAGATGAGGAAACCGAAACGGTAGCAGACGAACTACACAAAAAACTGCGCAGAGACTCAGATGTAATGAATTTAATTTCAATTATTTTTCCACTTTTCACAACATTCATTCAATTCTTTTCTCGATGTCAATAGAATTTTAAGATGCCCACTCTAAGCGATGACGATCAAGTGTTATTGGAATCGTGTATGGATGAAATTCGTAATGTAGTCGGCGATACACTGTCGCAGCGAGAGCTAGTTGAAACGATAATGAAAAATAAATTCGATTGCGCCAAAGCATTAGATGCGATATTGAACAATGCCACATCTGACACGCCAGCCACATCGGCCTCCACACGGGCGCCAATTGAAACAGGTAATTATCAATTGTCTCAATTTTGCTATTGTTTTTCAATTCATGATGCGCACACAGTGGATGCAACTGTGCCTTTTATTGTTTGCATTATTTATTTTTCTTCTCGCGTTTCTTTGTTTTCATGTAAATCTTCATGTTTGGCCAAATCTCGATGCTATTCGTTATTCAAATCATTCTTCCATCCGTGTGCGTGCGTGTGTGTATGTGTTTGTGTGTTGCGAATTTTGGCAAAGGTAAGACTCAAAACTATTATCCCTCACGGATTTGTTGAAGCAGCGCAGTTCGTCATCAGTGAATTGTGGTGCTGGTGGCGGTGGTGGTGAAGTGAAAAAATTTAAATTGCCGAGTATTTTCGGTCAAAAATCCACTGAAACCATCACACTGTCACCATCGACCACGCCACGTTCAACAAAATTCAATAATTTATCCGAATTGGCAAGTGCACATTTATCCACAAATAAATTGACAAACGGTTTACAAAAAATGAGTCTGTCAGAGAGTATAAATATTCCAAAATCGTCAAAGTTTGTCATACCAAAATTGAATGGCGGCGGCAGCAGTTCTGTATCACCAAGTTCACTTGGCGATAGTTTAACTCCGCATGAAATGTCGCTGAAGAAAATTATGGATTTGAAGCGATTGCACATTTCAAAAGATATTGAAAATATGCCACCCGAACACACACCAATCAATTCAAATGGTTCAACATTTACGGAGAAACCACAATTTGCAATTGATCTGGCGTCCGCATTGAATGGGCCCAATTTTAGTAGCTCAATTATTGCACCAACTAAACACATTGTTGAACAAATCGATTTTAAATTTATCGATTGTGACATTGCTGAAAAGACAAATGTACAGCCTATAATTTCACAAGACTGTTGCCTTAATATTGCGCATATAGTTGACAAGCATTTTGATAAACGTACAAAATGTACCAGTGCATTTGGTAAAATTCTTTGTTCACAGTACAAACGTAAAAGACAATTAACAATCCAACATGGATTTGTTAGCAAATATCAAATCAAACCGTTTCGATTTGATACAATTATCAAACAAAAAATCAAATCAACCAAATAAGCAGATTTTTTGTTTGTTTGTTTTTTTATTGAGACATTAAAATATAGATTTAATTTATTATTCCAGAGAATCAAATCTCTCTTTAAAAAAAAAAGAAATCGAGTCCATTGTTTTTGTCTCTTCATTCGGATTTTTGCCAATTATTTTGTGTATGCCAAAAAATTCAATGAAAACGAATAAACTGCTTTTATCTTAACAAAATCTCGTTTGTTTTTTCTTCGCATTTCGAAATTGTTATATGCTTTTTGATACCAGATCTTATTAAATACGATTGAGTTTATATTTTGTGCAGGTATTGGATCGAGATTACTTGAAAAATCTCAAAAACAAAATCAAAATCAAACGCTGCAAATATCGGCAGTTAAAGCAACACTCGATGTGACAAAAAAAGGATTTGATATCCAGTCACCACGAATTCAATCACCGGCCGTATCCGGAAGAAGTACACCGATCGGCCACCAATTTGATGATGGTTCGAAATCAGCACAAAAAACCAAGGAACAATCGATGCAAGACGCCAAAGAATTATTTGAAAAGGAACGCGGTAATGAAAAACCACACATTCATTTAGTTGTCATCGGTCATGTGGACGCCGGGAAGAGTACACTTTTGGGTCACACGCTATTCGATATGGGATATGTTTCACAGAGGACAATGCATAAACATGAACAAGAAAGCAAGAAGGTTGGAAAAATGAGTTTTATGTATGCATGGATTTTGGACGAAACAAACGAAGAACGTTCACGAGGCATAACAATGGATGTAGGTGTACTCGTCTTTGAAACCAACACAAAAGCAGTCACTCTATTGGATGCTCCAGGCCATAAAGATTTCATCCCAAATATGATTTCGGGCGCCACCCAAGCCGATAGTGCATTATTAGTGGTGGATGCTACTAAGGGTGAGTTCGAAACTGGTTTCGAACAAGGCGGGCAAACAAGAGAACACGCACTTCTAGTGAGGTACTACTTACGATTTTATTCATTTTCTTTTCAATATTAATAAATTTTTTTGTATCATTTCAATCGCATCCTCAAGGTCATTGGGAGTGAGTCAACTCGGTGTCGTTGTAAATAAAATGGATACAGTGAATTGGTCAAAAGAGAGATTCGATGAAATAGTTAGCAAATTAAAGGTATTTTTGCGACAAGCCGGATTCAAAGAGGCTGATATTACCTATATTCCATGCTCTGGAATGTCCGGTGAAAATTTGGTGAAACCACCAACTGAATCACAACTTTTATCCTGGTATAATGGACCAACACTCATCAGTGTGATCGGTAAGAAAATTCTAGACACATTTCATTTATTTGATGGAAAAACTAACCTCATTCCAAAATTGTTGCAGATAAATTTAAAGTACCCGAAAGACCGGTGGACAAATCGCTTCGTATGTCAGTTACAGATATTTTCAAAGGAATATCCGGTTTTTGTGTAACTGGCAGAATCGAAACTGGAATACTGCGACGGAATGACACAATTTTGGTTTGCCCCATCAAAGAGCAAGCCACTGTAAAGCAAATCAATATTGACGAGACCAATTCGATTGTAACTGCATTTGCTGGCGATCAAGTTACAACAACACTTTCGGGTATTGATGCATCGAATATTACCGTCGGTTCTGTTATTTGCCATACGAAGGATGCTGTACCAATTGCAACGCGTTTTCAGGCTCGAATTATTGTGTTCAATGTTAAAATGCCAATCACAAATGGTTATCCAGTCGTTTTGCATCTGCAATCGCTTGTTGAAGCAGCTGTTATTGTAAAACTTAAATCGCAATTGCACAAAGGCACCGGCGAAATAGTTAAAAAGAATCCACGTTGCCTAAGTAATAACTCATGTGCAATTGTTGAGATTGAAGTAAGCAGACCAATTTGCATTGAAAAATATGCCAAAATTAAAGAGCTTGGACGAGTTGCTTTACGCGTTGGTGGCGTTACTATTGCTGCCGGACTTGTCACCAAGATTATGAAATGAATACCATTTTTGTATACCAACATATTGTTTCGCATTTTCCAACAATAAAGATACGTGGTTCAATGTGTCATCGAAAAATAAAATCACTATCAATGCTTCTCTATCATTTGGATTAGTAGATGTTACGTTTCACTACAATGTACTATAAACACTCTAAACAAATCCAAAAGAAATATTTTCAAAATTGACATTATTTTGAAGAAATTAAATCAAACGAGTGTTTCTTTTTAGCATATATATATATAAACTTATTCACATCAATTCGACAAAAATAAAATTTAGTTAGGTTTTTGTATTGGTTTGAGTTATTTGAGTTAAGTCTGGCCAAAATCATCTAAAATATAACGGTGATCTCTCATTTCAATGCAGCCAATTGATCACTTAACGATATAACTTGTTCCGTGAGCACACTGATTTGCTCCTCGTAATTTATTCGTGTTGTAGCCTAAAACGAAAACATTTAATAATTTGAACATAAATGTAAAGTTTCCATAAAATCTCACTTACCAAATCTTCATCGGCTAAATGCAAATTACGTTGTGATTCGCTGAATTTTCGCTCCATTTCTTTGAGATCACTATTTAAAATGGACAAATGCTTTTGAAGTGAATCACACTGAAAGAATAAAAACACAAATAATCATACATATCCCGTGATGCGCCAAATAAAATAATATACCTCATCAACGTAAGTTGTCATTTTTGATTCGGTCAAACAATTTTCCATCACTAAATCTCGTATTTTTTTCGTGTAATTATCTATAAGAAGTTGTTCGCTAGCCGTCAGTGTGGTCGTTGTTTTTTCATTTTCCGCATTGGTATTATTATCGATTTTATTCTGATCGACACTAATCGCTTTGCAGCTATCTAGTTTATGCTTCATTTGAAGTAATTCACATTGTGTTCGCCAATGGACTACATCCTTTTCGAGTGCCACAATGCGTTCGTCGAATTTATTGTTGTTACAGCTGTTTATTGATTTGTGTTGCTCTAATTCGGACACATAAAGTGTGTCGTCACTGCCCACAATACTTGTAGCGTCAGCCAGTTTTGCTTCTAAATCATGTAATTTAACGGTTAATCGTTCAACCTCTTTGCGTAATTTGGCTTCGGTATCGGTTTGTTCGGCATTCATCGATCTCAGTAGATTTTCCAATTCTCCAATGCGATTCGCTTGCAACTGAATCTCTGTATTTTTGTCGGCCATACTTGATGTCAACTGTGCACATTCGAAGATTTTCTTCTGAAATTCTTCGCTAAGCACTTGAGACGACGATTCCGTTGACATATGTGATGAATTTGTATTGGCTGTTTTGTCTTTTGATTTCGAAATTTTGCCACCCTTTTTCGATGCATCCTTATTTAAATCATCTTGTAGGCTTGCAACACGATGCTCCAATTGTTTATTACGAAAACCCAAACTATCTATTTCCTGTTCTGCTCGCCGTAAATTTGTCTCATTATCTCGAACCGTGTCTCGTAGTGATGCACTTTTGTTTTGCTCTTCTTTTACGGCATGCTTTAAGACTGAACAGCAATTTCGCAACTAAAAACAATCAATTCAATAAAATAAATAACAAATACTTTTTCTTTTATTCGATTTGGGTATTTTCTACATACTTTACTATATTCAGCGGCTAACTTCGTGTATCGTTCTTCTAAGTTTGTTGTATCCATTGTGTAAACAGGCTAATTATAAAACGATGCTAATCTTCAATCACTAAATTTTGTGCAATGCCACACTAAATACCAATAAATTGTTTGGGACTGGAATGTTTGGGATATGTTCTGGATTATAGAAATGTTACAATTAGAGCCAAATACATTGACCGAAAAAAATGTGTGAAAAAAAAATTGCGTTAAGCCAATGGAAAATAGGAGGTGGTTCAGTGAGCTAGATTAGTAATAATAATTATTATGTGTCACAAATACAATTCAACAACAAATCATTGTTGTGTACATATTCCAATGGGATTTCGATGATGTTCCGAAAACGCATCACTTTGACAGTTCACATTCAACCATGACAACTTTTTTTCTCAACACATTTTGACATTTCTATCCAACCGTATGGTTACGACAACTTGAAATCTTACATTGGCAAACGGCAATCATTGGTGGAAGGATATTTTATTAAAATTGAAATAAAATTGAGATATTTTTATTCGCATAAATGTTGCATTGAAAACATCATGTTTACAAGAGCTGTAGTCAAAAGTAATTTTGGATTAATAAACCAATCATGTGTGTGTGTATAGTAAAAACTTATCTAACCTCAAATGTTATATTCGCATTACAGATATTCCAAGGATTGGACAAAGATTTCTTCAAACTGTGTCTACGAGCAAGTATGAATCGAAGACTGTTCACTTGGAACCGATAACTCTTAAGCCACTCAACATTGCAAACCTTTCGAAATGCGATGACAAATTATTCGAGTATCAGTTCGCTGCTCTAAACATAAACAATGGCAATATCATACCGCCATCAATTCAACCGCCCGCTCCAAAGCAGCGCATCGACGAGCCCGGCAAGGATGAACGCAAAAATATCGATACGCCCGTCTCAATCATTGTGAATGAAATTATCGATAGAATCAGCGAGAATAAAGGTGACCTGGATTGTCCGCCGTTGGAAGGTCAAAATGATTTTATTGAAGCGGCTGTTATGATTGAAATTCGTCGCTTGAAAATGAAAAGACACAGATACAGAAAGTTTCTTAAAAAATTTAAGTTTGAAATTGCCAAACGAAAATTGGCTCGCCGAAAAAAGAACGAGAAAATATTTCAAGCTGAATTGCTTGCAAAAATTAATGCAGCGGAGAATTTTTCAGCGGAAAAGTATGTGACCGATAAACTCAGTAAGATGAAACATGTACCCAAACCAAAACCAGAGATTGTGAGCATCTTTTAACATTTCACATCTAGACGAAAAATCTTGTTTAAACATTAATTTGAGCATAGTCTACTAGTAATATTTCAAATAAAAAAAAAATTTGATTACAAAAAAATGTGAACTTTATTAAAACAGTTAAACAAAACAATAACAAATTTTAAAAGAACGAATGATATTAATGAATGAATTAAATTCATAACTGATTACAAATCTTTTGCCATCACTGTTCACTGGACTGACTTTGATCCGTTTCAACTTGTGAGTCAATCGATTGCAGTTTTTTCTCGCATAATTTTTTGATTTGGATTTGATTTGTTTTCTCGGCATATCGTAGAATGCGACGAATGTCCGCCAATCGTTTGTGCTGAACGGCAAGCAAATATGCAGCTTTTAATTGGCTCGACAATATGTAACAATCAATTTGGATGGATACATCGGTGATTGAACGAATCAGATTTTCAATGGCCAATTTAGTACGTTGTGGACTCGAATGATTACTAAGCGAAGTTTGTACAGCCAGCTGAAGAATGTCATTGCACAATTTTGTGTCCGGTTGATTGCAATTGCTTTTTATGCAATTCACCAATTTTTCTACATCATGTAAACGACCATTAATTGCGAGATATTTGGTAGCAATTGCATAAATTTTATCACTATTCAATGTCATATCTTGAATGATTCTGTAGGCCAAACCGAAACCTTCTTCAACATTTGCACCACAAATTAGAATGAGCGCCACCAAAATGATTTTATCCTGCGTATTTTCAAACAATGTCGGTATACGTGTGCAAGGCAACAACGAAATCTAAAGAAATGAAATGGTTATGGTATCATTTTCTTTAAAATTAAAATATGAGTTCAATTTTGATAAAACACACCTTCGGTATAAGATTAACGGTGTTAAAGGTATCCTTTCCATTTTCTTCGCATTGGGCCAAAAATTTCGTGGCATCTATCTGTAGCCAAATGGTATTGATGTGGGTGTTTAGTGATTTCGAGTCCATTTTCATAACGAATGATTGATGCTCATCGGAGCGTCTCGGTTGTGCTTTAATCTCTTCCCATTGACACAGTTCCAATTCACTTTTCAAATGCTGTTGAGCGTTCATCAAATGATGAATATTATTGCGTAAATCCTGATATGTAACACAATCCATTGTATAAAATCGTACACACGTCATACTAAATGCGAGCAAATGATTTAAAGGATGAAGAAAAAAATTAAATCTTTAAATATTTTCTTTATTACCTGGCTCTTATCGTATCTTTTAGCAGTAATTGCACTTGATACAAACTATTGAGCAACTTTCGCTTTTCGAGCATCAAGCACATTTGAATTATATAGTCTTTCCAAATCATAAGCGTTTCATCCATGTCAATCATATGTTGAATGATTACATTTAATCGGCCGCTCTTCAAAGATGGTATAATTATCGTTTGAATGAATTGATCGGTTGGAATGTGAAGGAATAGGGAATATTTAAGTGCTTTCGTGATTTGTTTATATTTTATTAAAAATCGCAACACATCAATGTGTCGCCCATAACTAACGAGATAATAAATGGATTCCGTATAGAAACGTGAATGTAAACCATGTTGTTCATTGTCCGACCCAAAAAGTGAATTCATATCTTCGATTCCAGTCAAACCGAGCGTTCGATGCGTTTTAACCGAATAAATGCCATGTGAAATGTGCTTGAGATTCGATAAAGTGTGCAAAATATTAACAGCCGGCTCATAGACTGGTAGCTTTTCTTTCTTTCCAGATCGAAGCGATTGCAATGAACGATTTGATTGCGACAACGTTGATGCTTTCTGAAGTACATCGGAACTAATTGGATGGCATGTCGTTTCCAGAATTGTTAAAATCTCAGAAAGAAGCGGTTGCACTTTTGGCGAACGAGCTGTCGACTTGAGATTAAATGGTTTTTGATTTTTGATCGTTTGTTCATCGGTCGTTAGAAATTGAATGATTTGCCGGCGATCTTCTTCGCACGTTGTCGGAATTAAACAATGCACCAACTTTTCACGGGCTACGAATTTAACAAAAAGAAAAATGTCCATTTCAAAAACGATGATGGCAAGAGAAAGAGAAATAAAATTCTTACCTGTTTCAAAGCAACCACCTTTAATGCAATTAATACCCCACAAAGCCAGTATTGCCGTTTTTTGCAAACCCGATTTTAAAGAAATTTCAATGGCCAAACTAAACTTTTCGGCAACCAATAAATTATCGCGTAGTGTCCTTAAGCTTTTCATATTGATTGATTCCATGGGCAGAAATGATTCGCAACCACTTTCAACGACAGCATTGATGATTTCGGCATGATCACGGATTTTCATACATTCCGAATTACCACCATGCATTTTTGCAGCAAATGACAAGCAATAGAGTATACGCGTGACAAATGCATAGTCAACCTATATATAAACAAATTAATATATGTATAAGAAATGAAAATAAAATGAAATTAGTCTTAAGAATAATAGTAATTAACCCTCGGACAGATTCAAATAACCAAATTAAATGAATAATAATAATAGTAACCTCAGGATTTGCTTGTCCTGGTTTGAGTGGTTTCAATAGAGCTTCAAATTTCTTCGAGTAACTGAGCAAAAAATCGCAACAAATCTGACCAGGTGTATGCATTGAGATGAAATTCAGGCACAATGATGCGCTGGGAGCGTATTCAAACGAAAATTCTTCGCGCAGCAATCGATCATGTTTGAGATGTCCCGTAAATCGATACATCCATTCATTTCTACTACTTATTGGTTGATTATCCAAAATCGTTGAAATTGATGATGACGGTTGTTGTTCTGACTGTTTTTCAACGGCATTTTCCTCATTGGTCACTAGCGCTTCGTTGGTTTGTCGATCACAATCATCACAAACACGCACCAAAATATTTTCGTATAATTTCGGAATGGTGAAGCGTTTGGTTGAACACGAATGACAGACAACTCTGCCACATCGACGACAATGGTGTCTTCTATTTAACATTGTGAAAATGGTTCGTTTACAGCACATACAATGCGTTGCTTCATCATCTTTGATCCATTGAGATTTGGCAGGAGCTTCGCGTGGCATTATAAATGATCCGCACACTGAATCCAAACTGATGGTTCGTTTGGGTGTGGAACCTTCTTGCATTACACTTCCACCACCAACGCGAAAATCAAGTGCCTTGGCTGCATACGTTCGCAGGATTTGATCAACACAGTGATCACTAATTGCATGACATTTATAGTCTATAAATGATGGACGGTCAATTTCGCTCGTAGTTTTTTTAAGATGATTCGAACCCGATTCCATCGACGACGACGACGGCGGTGGTGGTGCCTCCCTAGACATTGTTGAACATATTGAACATTCATTTTTCTTAATATGCGGTCGAATAGTGCGAAGAATTTTCATCAGCGTTTCAAATTTTGAGTTTAAAATGTACTGTTCGATTATTAAAAGTGGTGAGTCAATAAGTTCCCATAATGTGTTTGCTTCTTTGGCATCAAGTACATCGAATATTAGCAATGATATTTGGTAATTTTTATAAGTGTAATTATCATTATTCGAATTTTCAATCAAAAAATTCACGAGATACTGTAGCAATTTTCGATTTCTTAGTTTAAGCAAGAGATTCGAGTCCATTTGTAGCACCATTAATTTCAATAAAACTTTACATACTTTGATAAAATGTTCATTATTATTGTCTTGATTGTCGATGATTTTCGTCGTAAAAAGATCTAAAAATTGTGGTTTTATTACCATTGTCAATGGGATCGTTTCAATCCACTGATAACATAATTCATATTGATTACGTTCAATCAACGAATAAAGCAAACGCTCTGGCTCCACACGGCTAATTTCCATCACTTTTGTCCAGGCTTCGTAAATGTAATCGGTTATTGTTATTGCTCGTCCGATATTTGCATAAAGCGTAACATCTGATAGATACTTTGTGAGCTGTTCAATTTCATTTTTGGGCACTTCATTGACTCTTTCGTGTAATAAAATCATTCGAATCAGGTGCAGAGCAAGTTCATCATCACTGATACGATTTATATGCTTCAACAGTGTGCTCGACATTAATGGGATATTTTTTATATTTTCAATCAGTGAAAATGTTTTCAATTCTAATTTTTCGGCTTCTTCATTCAGAATTTTTACAATTATTTCGTCTTCGATGGCCCAGATTGCCTCCTTGTGACGATGCAAATGTCGCTCTTGAGTGTATTGAAGAAGACTCAATGCCAATCTACAGGATGAATGAATAAAAATCATTTGATGGAAATTGGGCATAGAAATGTTTTTTTTTACTTACCGATACTGCTTCTGTTCTATTGACTCTCTGACCAGATCCATTTTAAAGGAGTCCAGGTTCAATGCGGCTGTCATATGATCGATATCTTCGCTTAAAATTGTTTGAATGTTCAATTCGTTCATTTGTCTCATGTTGTTCAGTAGTATGCAATTTAATCGCATTTTCGGATCGTCATTTGGATCCAATGGTTCGATGCCATGAATTTCACTCAGAATATAGGCAATTAATTCACTGAATATAAGTACATAGTTTAGAATGTCGTGTCGTTTAATTTTAAATGGTTTTCGTAATGTAGCTGTTCTATCACATTCGATGTATGTATCATTGGTGAGTATTTTTAGAATTTCTCTCAATTCATCGTCCATATTCAATCGGAATTTATCACACACCGAAATGAGTTCACAAGTATTTTTCGTAATTACATGTAAGAGATTCGTATTGAGCTTGCAAACAATGGTTTCGATCTCTTTCAACGGAACAACGGTATTTTCATCAAACATTATTTCCCCGATTAATTCAAATAGATCAATTTCTAAAATTTCTTTGAGACAATGTCGATTCGTATCCATATCAGATGGATGCTTAAAGTGAATCAAACGATTCATGTTCATTGAATAGTTGAAAACATTTTGCAGTAAATTTTCGCCTTTTCGATTGAAAACATCGAAATCAATAATATTCTCCATGACACTGTTTCGCGTTGCAAGCTCATCCAAATTAATTTGCTTTTGTCGATTGAATGTTTCTTCTTGTCTAAATATCTGTATCGCTTTCATTCCATTGAATACATAAAGTTCGTTAGATAACAACTCTTGAATGCATATTGATTTCTCATTATGTTGATTGTAGACAATCAACGTTTCAAGAATTTGTTGCATCATGCCGTAGTATCCAATTCGATTCTTATATGATTCAAGTGGTTCATCCTTGTCGCAATATTTCGATAACATATTGATTAAATTTGAACAAATTTCGGCATTCGAAATCAAACTAAGTGCGACATCAACGATTGTGACTGCTTGCAGCGCAAGATCACGATATAACATCAAATATGGATAATTTTGCATGAAACGACCCAAAATCTGTGTAGCTTCGTTCGATTCCTTGGGTAGTTCGGATAAAGAATTTTGAACCAGATTTATCATTTGTGTCGAATCAAAATCGATGGACACAAGTTTTTTGATCTCTTCGATTGAATAATCCAATTCCAGCTGGCCAACCGCGTTGTTCTTTGGTATCGATTGTAACCATTTTTCCAGTGTCATTTTTAAATTGTTGAATTTTTCAAGCACATTCACTTCAATCGCAATAGTCGAGTCGGTTAAGTTGTGAGCCTGAAAAATAAATTGAAACGCATTCCATTAATTTGAAACCGAAAAGAACTTATTTGTTAGGAATATAATTACTTTAATAATATTTTTAGCTCCATTTAAATCGCCACGTATCACCGAAATAGTAACCATATCGGTGAGTTGTCCCAACATTTTTGCCATGAAACCGCGTCTCTCTCGATAATTTACCGGTTTGATCATTGAAATATTACCACAATCAAATGGTATAGGACCATATCTGGATTTTTCTTCGATTTCCGTTGAGTTGGCAAATGTATCGCTTTTTCCGGAACGAGACGATTTAGACGATCGCGATGACTTTTTACTCGAACTCTGACGACGCGGTTTTCGACGATAGACTGATTGTTTCTTTAGTATGGGAATTGTGCACTCTTCATCATCGGAACTGCTGAACATTTTCCTCGATGCCATTTGTTGTTGAAGTGATGTAAGCATCAATTTTAATTCGGATGGTGCTCGAAAGTAACTTGTTGTCGAATAATACAAATCAACTAATTGAAATCGCCATTTGGCGTCAGCAATTGCATTAGACATACGTTTAAATCGTTGCTGTAACATATCATTTAATTCGTCTGTTTTACGATTGACTATAGATGCAGTTAACGCATTTAGCATATTCTGAAGAACGTTGAACGAACAAGTAAATCCATTTTTAATATTCGACTGAGCCGACGATTTCTTTGCAGCAGCACCGCTAGATGTATCGGATTCATTCGTTATCGACGTCGATGTGTTCTCCAATTTTCCATTGCTAAACACACGCATACTGACATGTTCCCATCGTAAAAATAGCATTGTAAAGAGAAATTCAACGGTTTCAATGTAATCGAATGGATCATCAATGATATCGAGAATTTGCTTCACCTCAGCGCACTTTGTGCGGACAATATCATCATAGTTTCGTGTCATCGGTCGAATCAAAAGTAATTCAATCAATAAATAAATGCTATAAAATTGATCATATATATTCACTTCAGATGCTTTGGAACTGTCTTTTTCAATATTTGGATTGATCAATCGATTGAATTTGCCATTTTCGATCAATTGTTTTCTTACCACATGATAATCACTTGTGGCTTGAATCATGCTGCCTTCGTTGAATTTCACAAAAAAATCCAAAATATTATACTTTGATGCAAGCACTTTGATTGCAATCGAGTCGGATAAATTCTCATATTTTCGATTTGAACGAACAAAATGATGTAAACTCAACATTCTCGCAAATTCATCATATAAAATCTTTTGATTATCACTTAAATTAATCACATCGATTTGTTCAAATAGTTTCCAAACTTCGTCATAGAAATTAAAATCATTGCTTGGACGATTCGGTTTATTACTAATCAAATTACTCAATTTAATTAATTGTGATACATTCCGCATGGATGATGATTCAACAATTTCTGGGCTATCTTGAATAATCGGTTCAAAAAAATGCGTGCTTTGATTGACTGCCACAAAAAATGCTGTCCGCTTTGTATATGGATTTGCTTCGTAGCTCTGTTTCACAAAACTATTGTACGCTTTCAGCAGTGGCATTGATTTGCTACCCATCAGCACCAATGGCAATTCATAATATTCATCTGTGTCGATGCGCCGAAAAATCGAGTTGTAAACGAATGTCTGGCATTTTTCTAACCATTTATCTGACAGATGAGCATTAATCAGAAAACTGTATAAATTGAACTTATTTTCGGACATTTGCTCGGCCGAAAATTCCATAAATTGTAAGAGCGCTTCATAGTATAATTTCATATAAATGTACGGTGAGAAAGATTGAACAATTTTTGTCATTGGATACGGATGCTCAATAAGATTCGCCAAAATATATCGATGCGTTGATGATTTAAACAGTTTTGCAATATCTGTTTCACAGCCCGGATTTTCTAGGTAATTTCGCATTTCCTATGAAACAAACAAAATTAATAGAGCGCATTTTGAATTTTCTCCGACATTTTAACACTTACAAAGTATACATCAGCATCCTTTTTTGGTAATAGATACCAAAATTTGTCAAAATTATCCATTTTCATGTAATCCCAATCAGAGCAAATAATAACAATAACTGATCTAAATATAGAGTAGCACTTTGTTCACTTTCACATTTTACGCATTGAAAATGCTATCACTAACAGAAATGTAATAAACACTTTGATTATGTATCACAAGCCTAACAACATGCCAATAATGTAAAATAATATTTTCTGTATTTCACTATCACATATGATTCATTGTCGTCTCATTATGCGATTGAATGTCGCTCCATTCAAATCAACAAATAAAAAACAGCTATACCAAATCAAAACGGAACTGAAAAGAGATAGACACGCGATTCTGATTAGTGACAAAATGGTCGGAAATTAAAATATATTGTTATCTATGCCATTTAAGTCAAAACATTTTGAACGAATAAAAAAATAAATAAATAAATGCTAATCATAGCTGATGATTTGTATGTTTGTTATTGTTTCGCATACAACGTAATCAGTTTGTTGTGCTATATACTGTCACTCTGACAAGTCGGTAGACGATGACAGTTGTTGACTAGTGGGACATGCCCTTTGCTTTCAATTTGTTGAAATCATCGTCGATTGAGAGTTTGGAATTTAAACAATTTATTTGAATGATTTCTGTCTGAAGCGGTGTATGAATGGTTTTACTGGGACTAATTTTCGATTGAAAATATAAAAGGAATTCCATATCGTAAACGTTTCGAAAGTCAATAGTTTCCTGAACAATCTTCGTACATAATTAAATGGATTTTTCTTCTTTCTTTCAACAAAAAAATCGTTAAATAATTGAAAATATGAAACATGAAAAAGAATGACAATAAATTGCAAATAAATTTCAAGTGGTAAACGAGTTTTAATGTAGTTTTAATTTATTTATTTATAGAAAATTGTGTTACAAATAATATCGGAAAAAAAAAATCGATGGGACAGGATCGAACTCACGACCAAACAATTACACGGTCAAGTGATTAACCTCTCGGCCAAGTGAGATTCATGTTATGATTGGTTTGTTATAAGAGTTAGCTTGTTTGTCATGCGTATTTGGACCAACTGTGAATGAAATTTTTACGTTTTCGTAGTAAATTTGCGGTAGATAATCTCGTTTGTCGTTCGTTTATTGTTTTAGCGCATCACACAATCACCTCTTCTGTAGCCTAGCTGTTACAGCAGCGACCGCTATAGAAGAGTATTGGGTTCAATTCCGGATGATGCAAAACAAGTTTATATTCGTATATTTGGGATTGCGAATATAAACGCACCATTTAGAATTGCTTCTGGGGGAAGAACTTAATTGGAGGACGGTCATTTACAACCAAGTAAATATCAAGAAGAAATACATATCAAATAAATTCTTTTGACCAGAATCCAATTAATTCCTTTTGCAAAAAAATTAACTTTATTTTTTTTAAATTATTTTTCCTTCAATTTTCCATCAGTTGAGTCTGGAATGAATAATTTAAAAATTTATTAGGGTATTTTCATATATAAGTTAATTCACAACTTACTATCTGATCAGCCAGATATTTCAACTAAACGTTTTAACCAAGTCTTCGTTTGTCGTTTGAATGAGTTGAACTGAAAATAGATAAATATATTAAATATCAGTTACTAAAGTGTTATCCCTGTAAGTGTATCGTTTAAAAGACATCCTTTCACTAATTATTGAAATTTAAAATCCTATCTCCTAAAATTGCTTAACAGTGTAATAAGCTAGGTGTGCGGTGTGATGCAGTCCACATATTTTTAATTTTATTTTAATATTTACGTTTTGTCAGTAATAAAAAAAAAAGTGACAGTGTTTAGAATAAGTCACAGTCTAGTTGGATCATATAAAGTTTTCTGTGATAATTATAGGAAATAAGTTAAAATACAAGTTTTAGTGTACGAATTCATCAATTATCAATCTTATGTACCAATCTGATTTTTGTCGCGTTATTAAACAGTGTACATAAATTGAGATTGTCATATGTACTTACAATTAAACAACAACAAACAATTATCATGAATAGCAGTATAAGTACACATACGTGCAGCGACACATGTAAAGGGAGATCATCATCAAATTGCTTCCAGTGCAAAAGAAAAATTTTCCTGAAGTGTTTCGCCATCGACAATTCATTAAGCCATAAATTAAGCTCAAATGATTCGGTAATTCGACTTGTTTGTTTGCCGTGTCAGAAAAATCGTAGACGCATCTCATTAAATACATCTACCTCCACTGATAACAGCAAAGACATCAACCTATTACTTGATAAGGTACAGTTAATTATTGATAAGATATCAGTGGAGACGCCTAATCTTAGCCAAGACACATCCAAACCTGACAACAGCAACTCTGCTGATAACACAACGTTAGATAACATCTACAAAATCCTGTTAAAAGCCACTGACAGTATTGCTAAACTACACACGCAAGAGAATGAAAAAGAAAGTGTCCAAAAGCTGACAAGTTTGATCGACAAGAAGATCATTAACTCACATAACTTAAATTCGCCAAAAGTTCCAAATAAATTTCAATCTAATTTACTCGACTGGTCGATGCAAGACACATCGAATTTCATGGCGAATAACGAAGTAACTGGCCAACAATCTATTATGGTTAAGCAATCAATTGATGACGACGTATTAAAAATTCTAAAAAGCTCAGATGAAACAACATGGTTCACATTAGATTTAATCATCAAAAAACTAAACGAGCAAAATGAAAAACTTGAGTCCCTCGTACGCAAAAGCGAAATGAGAGACGAAATCCTTGCAACAGCCAATTCTCCAATCATTTTAAATTCTCCGCTAACCACTGCTATCCAGGAGACAGCAAATTACTCGATCTTAAATGAACGTTCAGATAATACTAACTTAATTGAAGCACATGTTGGCGAGAATCCTTGTGGCACGGGGGACAGCAATAAAATAAAAGATGCAATGTCACAAAACAACATTATACATATAGCAGAATCGTCTAAAAATAAGCAAAAGAGTCTAAGTACCGCCCTGTCAGCCACTTGGCTCGAATCCAACTATGTGCCATCGTTGCAAATGAATCCTAACATCATCAATAGTCAAAATATTAGCAACACATTACAAATGGAAGCTGACGTCATAAATGCACTTGATTCACTAGAATTTTCCGGCACAGAACAACAATTATCGCCTCTACAATCCAATGATACTAACACCAACTCAAATCAACTACAGCAAACTTACCAACAATTTGAAGCTGCTAGTCTCTTCTTGAATGATGCATCTGATGATGTCCTGAATTCAAATGTTCTAAGTTTCCCAACACCACTACACCCATCGTCTTCATTGGATCACAACAAAAACGAATTTCATTTATCAAAATTTAAACCGGGTACATCATGTGAAATGATAATCGATTACATGAGGAAAAGAGGGGTACCTGATCCGCTTTTGAATAACGTCAAAATAACACTTTTGGTACCCAAGAACAAAGACATAACATCACTGTCCTTTGTCTCCTTCAAACTTGATACATGCATTGACGTAGCTAATATAATTAATAAACTACATTTTTGGCCACAATCGTGTAACATAAAGGAATTCGTTCAAAAATCTAAACCGACGATTGATTTATCGGGTAGTGCCAATTTGGAAAGTTCCTTGGCATCAAATTTTCAACAGCTGGCCCCATCTCAAAACGCCAACCAGAGGAGGGATCACGGAATGTTGTTGACATAAATTCAATTAGAATTTTCTTTGAAAATATCGATGGTATATCGAATCATAAATGCCCTGACCTTCTTTTATCATCATCATCCACAGACTATGATATTCTAGTTTTTCTCGAAACGTGGCTGGATCGTCGAACTAAAAACACTGAATTTCTGGATCGACAATTTACGGTTTTTCGTAAGGATCGTGAATCAACATCTATTGCCAACACAGCATCTATAGGTGGAGGGGTTCTCATCGCGTTACGCAGTAACATTCATTGTGAAGAATACTCAAATGATAAAATGGAAGGTTTAGAGGCAATCTGTGTACGTATACCAACAAAATCGGGATCAATTTACACATATTCATTATATATTCAACCTTCAGCTTCGATTGATATTTATAAATCACACTTAGATGCAATTGAGGCACTCTTATCAGTGATAAACACTAATGATACAGTGATGATTTTTGGCGACTTCAACCTTGGAAGTTCCACAGTTTGGCTCGATAATGACAATGGCACCGATTATATACCAATCATCGGCGAATCACAATCTATCAAATCAATTATTGCCAAAGAAACAACATCAAGAATGATCAACTGCGGTCTCTATCAGATATCAAATTTCAAAAACAAATTTGGAAATGTCCTAGATCTGATATACACCAATAATCCTGAATTAGCTATATTAGATAGGGCGGATTTTCTTATGATACCATCATTTAAGAGCGACGATGCTCATAATCCACTTATGTGTCATATAGACTGTTCACCGTGTATTGAGAACACGAAATCATCTGGATCGATATACTGTTTCAAGAAAGCAAATTACGGATTGATTCGGGATCACCTAGGGATGTTGGATCTAAGCGACCTGTTGAACAACGGTTCACTAGACGTGAATACATTAACATCATATCTTTACGATATTATTTATGACACATTTGAAAGGTTTGTACCATCAACCTTAATCAGATCATCATCGAAACCAAAATGGCATAATAAAGAGCTATCAACATTAAAAAACCGAAGAAATAAAGCTTATAAACAATTATGTGAACGCCGATGCAATCATTGTTCTGATACCAACATATTTGAAGAGAACTTTTTAAGATCTCGGGAGAGTTACGAGTCATATCGAAAGCAGTTATTCAGTGATTTTCTCTTAAAACAAGCATCGTGCTTAAAAAGCGATCCCAAATCATTTTGGAGGCACATCAACAGCAAACGAGTTTCCCAATCAATACCATCAACAATCAACTACGGAAATCAACAAGCTTCCTTAGACGCTGATAAGGTGAACTTATTTGCTAATTTTTTCGAAAGCGTTTACACCAAGCACACTAATGAGGAGTTAGATATCAATGACTTTATTAGAGACCGGCATGACACAAACTGTTTCAATATTATCATAACGAAAGAATCAGTTCATACGGTGCTCATCTCAATGGATCTATCCAAAGGAGGTGGACATGACGGTGTCTCACCACTTTTTCTACGAGAATGCGCTGATATTTTGGCTGAACCGCTCAGTATAATTTTTAACAAATCTTTAATTGATGGTATATATCCAAATACATTTAAAATTGGCCAAGTAACACCCATTTTCAAAAGCGGTAAGAAAACAGATGTCAGAAACTATGAGGGTGTTAATGTACTTCCTACCCTTGCAAAAGTATTTGAAAGAGTTGTCTACAATCAACTGAAACTCATTATTTCACCAAATATCTCAAGTACTCAGCATGGCTTTGTTTCAAATAGAAATATTGAAACCAACTTGATGGAGCTAACGAGCCACATTCACAATTCATTCGAAACTAAATCACAACTTGATGTTTTTTATGCCGACATAAGTAAAGCGTTCGATACAGTTAATACTGCAAAACTTATACGAAAAACTTCAAGCTTTAAAGTTTCAAATGCTTTTCTCTACTGGCTACATTCTTATCTAAGTGAACGTACCCAATATGTCAAAGTGGGCTCTTTCAAATCTCAACATTTCAACGTTTCATCGGGAGTTGGTCAGGGGACTATTTTAGGACCCTTACTTTTCACTATATTTTTCAACGATTCGGATGTTCAAATTCCTGGAGTTTATAGCTTGAATTTCGCTGATGATAAAAAGCTAGCCGTTGAAGTCAATAATCAAAATGATATAGTCAAACTACAAACTGCAATCAATTCATTTCTGAACTGGTGTGATTTGAATGATCTAAAGGTGAATCACTCCAAATGTAAAATCATCTCATTCCATACTAAAAGAAATCCGGTACTCAACGACTATATAATTAATGATGAAACAATCGAAAGAGTGAATGAAATTCGTGACTTGGGAGTTTTGCTGGATAACAAATTGAGCTTCCAATCACACATGGAATTTATATGCCATAAAGCTAATTCAGCTCTTCAATTTGTCAAACGCCAATCATTTTATTTTGACAATAGCATCATAAGAATTTTATATATGGCTCTAGTTCGATCAAATCTGGAATTTGCAACTTGCATTTGGTCGCCGCATCTCGTCACCCACAGAAAGTTCGTTGAGCGTACTCAAAAACAGATAGTTATGCTTCTCAATGGTGATTATCTACGAAAACTGAATGGTGAATACTTTCTGCGGCCATACATTGAGAGATGCGCGAACTTTCAATTTCAAACTTTGGCCCGTCGACGAGTCAATACGGTCATTCTCTTCATGCATTCAATTATTTCTGGTAAATACAATGCACCGTATCTTAGATCACAATTAAACTTGAATACAGGAGCTAGATCATTACGAAACCCGGAATTCATACGCATCAAGTTTTGTAGAACA
>NW_022197885.1:2419456-2526921 GCF_009176525.2 Contarinia nasturtii | reverse complement strand
GATCATTACGAAACCCGGAATTCATACGCATCAAGTTTTGTAGAACACTTCACTCAACTATGTCTCCATTCAACACTGCATGTCGTCTATTCAATGTAGCAGCTCTTTTCATCGACCCAACGATACCACATCATCAATTTAGACAGAAACTTTTCAGTTTACCGGATGAAATTTTTGGAACTTGGACAACTTTGTGATACAAATAAACAAACAAACATATAAATATGTGATATTATGAAAAATGACTAACTAACTAAGTGATAATTATTGTAAATTTTGAAAATTATTATTTTACATATCTATACAGCTGACTGATTATCTATTTATTCGATATACACATCACCTACCTATTACTTCATAATCACCCTATCTATTAACACCTATTTATTTATTTATCTATTCAACTATGTAAAAAACACTATGTTAACTATTTAGTCAGCCAGTATTTGGCGGTGAAAATAAATTGAATTGAATTGAATTATCTCGCTTTGCTTTAACCGACATTATTTGTTTTGAATATATTACACTCATGCTAATGCTTTTCTATCCACAGTGTTTTTAAAGCACATATACATCTCAACAAACGTAATATGTAGTATATATATTCAATGGGTATAGTATTGACGTATTAATATTAAAATGTTAATATTTAATTTACGATTTTTTCAAATATTTCAATTTATACTATTTATTTTGTGAGAAATTTACTGGATTAGATTGTAGAATTAATTTAATGGAATTTTTTTTCTTTAAAAAATGGCGTAGTGGTCATTTTGAAAGAACTTTTAGTTCATCAAAGGTGTAGAAATAGAATTTGTTAAAATATTTTAATAAATACTAAAAATTAAATTTTATCTTCGCTAATGTTAAGAATTAAATAATTACACTTACTTCGATGATTTGAATTCAGAAAATCGATTTTAATTTACAAACGACAAACGAGTGAGTCGCTATTTGAAACCTATGTAGATGTTTGTATGGTTCCATAATCGAGACGATGTCTTTTGTCTACGAATACAGTATAGCGACTGATTCAATTTCGCGTATGTGCACATATGAATGCGCAGCTGTACAGTACACACATGTGCATACCTCTGAAGTAGGCTACGATTGAAAAATAATATTGGTGGTTTTATTTTCGTTTTCTTTCATGCTTGGTTTAAATGAGTTTATCGATTTTTCTAGTCTAGTAGTTAATGTCTAGATGAGTAAATAATTACGGTATACGTATTTTGCAGGCATAACATATATTGTAATGCATATTCGACTATACTTTGCAGGTGGCAGCCTTTTTTATATGCCAAAAGCTTTTGGAATATAAAGTTGAACATGAAACTATCGGAAAATGGAGAATTAATGAAGTTTTCCTTATATATTTTTTATTTTGAATTGAGCCTTCCAATG
Source organism: Contarinia nasturtii (assembly GCF_009176525.2). Classification (NCBI taxonomy): domain Eukaryota; kingdom Metazoa; phylum Arthropoda; class Insecta; order Diptera; family Cecidomyiidae; genus Contarinia; species Contarinia nasturtii. Next base: position 2,525,517 of record NW_022197885.1, on the reverse strand, counting down.
TAAACTGGTAAATTCAGGGGAAATTGTTCAAAATAAAATTAAAGTTGTATAATAAATATTGGAATTTAAATCACACATGGGCACGCTTGAAATCAAAAAATTTATCTTTATGGATATAATATCGAATTTTTTTATTGAATATAGTAGGATAAAAACATTGGATTTACATTTTAACTTTCATTTTAGCTGTGAGCTCTTCAAATGCATGTCGAAGTTGTTCGTCTCCGATTGGTTTCATGTGATTTTCCATTTTCATCAGGATTTTACCGGGCAATTTGGCATCAATAAATTTGCGATTTTTCATCGATAAATTCCACAAGTTGAGCGTTAACAGAAACGTCCTTTCAACGGCAATATTCGCATGCAATGCTAACTTTAAAAATAAATCCAACGAATAATGGCATTGTGCTTTCAAGTTATTACTGTTGCCAAGCAATTTCAGCTGCACCAAAATTGATTCAATAATTTGTGAGGACATTGAATGCACTTCATTGATAAATTTGGGGTCTGATCCGTACAATTCATCATTTGATATAACATTTGGAATGTGATATGGATACTTTTCACGTGACGATGCGAGTAAAACGTCCAAAACTAAAAGATAGATTCTTGTCAAGCATCCTGTTTCTGGTTCTAATGACAGTTTCTCTGTTACTTCGAGCAATGTGCGAATTAAATATAAAACACCTTGTTCTGGGCTATCCTGTAAGATTTTAGAATATTAAAAAGAAACAATTTAAACTCTTTCCCAAAAAAAAATCATGAAGAAAATCAAATCGATGCCAGCTTACAGGTGTCACTAAAAGTGTTGAAAGCATATTCGATATGAATGAAATCAAATAGTTTTCGGTTGACTTCGGTTTTCCGTCAATTTCGCAGGTTTTCGGCAATTCCCTAATGAGATTTATTGCTGTTTCGAAGAATGAATCGGCCTGCCCAAAACATAAATTCAACAGCGCCACTTGGCCCGACATCAAATACAGATTCATGCGTATGCGCACCGATGATATACTGGGAATGGTTATGAAACAGTATGCGGCGCATGATTTAACAAAGGCGCTTGTTTTCCGTGTATGTTTTCCACTAACGATGCGTCTTGTTTTATTCGCCAATAGATTGACACATTGAACAAGCGTTACATAGACACCGTCTAAATTGGGAAAAACTGCACGTGCTTCTGCATAAAATGCCAATTGAGCTTCGAAATCTCGACCAAATCCCATTGTACGCACAAAATGACTTATCAATTGAGTTACTTGACGTTGTTCATCTTCACTTGTCAATGCACTGAAAATAATAAAGTATGGCAACCATAAACATTATATCTAATTATAAAATTGTCAATTGCTATCTTACGTGATTCCATCATGGAGATGCTTTGCAATTTGTAAAAGTGCATTCATAACAACAACATCACTAATATTTGATTCTTGTTCGTATGGCGGCACAGGAACGTTTGACTTATAAGCAATTAATATATCCTTGCATACATCCATTCGGACCGAATCTTTTTTGAACAGATCGAGAAACAGCAAAAAATTGTCGGACGTCAAGAGTGCTTCCAAATCTTTGATATTTTCAATGATACTATTGCAAATCGACTGCAATTCGGGATAGTGTTTTTCAAACGCACGATTTTGATTCATGCGAACAATCACTTCACTCAAAATAGTATCGATCTCTTTTACCTATGATAAAATAATATGTTTTGTTTTAAAATAAAATCGTTGAGGTTGGTCCAAATTTTGGTTGCCTTACCCCAAAATTGCGGCTTGCAAACTCAGCCCATGGTTCAATGCAATAAATAAATTCGGATGCTTGAGTTAGTGTTGTAATGGTTTTCCATGCTCCATTCAGCACGGATAAATGTTGATCTTCTGGTGGTAATTGTTTGCACAAACTCACTCCAAGCAAACGAAATAGTTGACCTCTCGTTACACCATCGTGATTACTATTCGACAAAATGTGTACAAATTTATTGGCACGCATCGCAACAAAATGCGGTTTGTACGATGTTAATAATGACTGCAACAATAGACCACTAAAACGGAACAAATTGAAAGGGTTAATAAAAACAAAGATTTTAAAAAATATGGAGAAAATGTTTACTCACTTATTCTTTTTCTCTTGGCATTTTATTAGAAAATCATCTAAAACGGCATCATTTGATTGAACCACAAGACAGTGAATAGTCCAATCCAATGCCGGCGAATACAGATTTAAGTAATCGCTCAAATTTATGCGTTGATGTGCCAAATCAGTTCGTAATCCGCCAAGAAGAATCTGAAAATAAAAACGTTCAACAATTAAAGGAATTCGGGGTAATGGCATATTACTATCCAACTTACTGTGTGGTAAACGAATAAAAAATCATTTAAATTTTCTTCCAAGTATTTTGTCTCTTTTGTAACAGTTGGTCCAACACGACACAAATAGCAACGAACATAGGCAGCAATAAGCGGATCACCAATTCCGCGTATCATATGACATAATCGAAGCAGCGTTTGATTAAAATCGGTGTGCGATAAGAAACGCATTGATTTTATCAAGGCTATTTCCAAATACAATCGTGGCAACAATTCTCGAATCGATGCAATTTTATAAAACCAATTCAAGCACGTCTCTTTCACATCACCGCTTACCATTTCAGGTGTGAAATTTTCTGGCAACGTTTTAGCAACATTTGAGCCCGATTCATAGTATTCGGTCTTGGTTCGCAATCGTTCGAATACCAACTTTCCAAAATTGTCCAAAATGTCGGTTATCAACACGAATTGACTGGGATAAAATGAAATAACAGATGTATCTGCCAATACTTTAGTGCATTGTATTGCAATTTTCAGTGCTTTAACACGTTGATCCGTTTTCCATGCTTGAATTAATTCTTGATTTAATTGTTCGATGCGCAATTGAAATTCTTGTTGCGTTAAATCATTCACACGTCGAATGGAACCGTCTTCGAAATCGTCCAATTGTTCCAGGCGATTCTTAACTTTTTCCGAAAATGTAATTTGAGTTTTAACCAATTCACCGCCATGTAAAAAACTGGAAACAATTGTCAATTTTTCGGCCGTCGTATATTTGGATAAAATTGTTGCTCTCCGTGAATTCCAATGATTCTCAAGCGAAATATCGACAACATCCGATTTTTCCTTATTTTTATTACCATTTGTCCGCTGTAAAAAACAATCGATTTATATTTGTGGATTTATTCGTCGATTTTTACACGCTTACATATTCATTGGACAGTTTTGTTAATGGATCGCCTTCAAATGAATCAATCTTGACAAAATGACTCAGAGGGTCGGCTCCATCCAAACTTAGCGGATCTAACGATACAATGGATGATGTTCGACTACTAATTTGACTACCTTGTTTTCTCACGCCACGCGTTTCCACTGACTGAAATAAAAAAAATATGTCAACTCTTTTGGCATCGAAAACTTGTTTCTTTATCTATCACAAACCGTAGTCACGGTCGTCTTTAGTGGATGCTCAAATATCTCTTTGCACGCTAAGTAGCGTTTTGCATTTTTCCTCTCACTTAAATTGGCCAGCCTTTAAATGGAATAATCAATATGTATGCTTGAAAATCGTTGAACATTTATGAGTTTTTTTTTATTTATAATTTACCAATCGTACGACATTTTTGTGCTTTCCTCAAATTTATCAATTTTTAATTGTAATCAAACAATTTGACAGTCAATTGTTGTGACAGTAGCCAAAGCAATTATTGTGGCAGAACAAAACCTCAAAGCATATACTGAAGTTACTATATTGTCCGTTAGAGGACTCTGGTATCGTGTACAACTACATATTGTTATGTTTGAAATTCGAAGAGACAGAATTTGTAGATTATTTCTTGTTTCTCTCATCACCAACTCAGTCGGTAAAAGTGATTATCTCAATTTGCATAGCTGTGGTGAGGATATTATAGATAATACATTGAAGAATAAATAATGTGCTTGATTTCTTTATTGAGAGAAAAATTGATGTATGCATAGAATGTGTGCATAGGTACTGTTAAACTCCCTTTTATCGCTCTCTTCTTATAATTGCATTGATATGTGAAAATACTGTATGGCATTACGATTGTCCTTAAATTTGTAGGACAAGTGTACGTTATATAAATTATGAAAGTCAAGCACACACTCACACACATAACGCATTTCTTTCATATTCTTTTTGTTACATTTGCCCTGATTTATTTTCATGAACATCTTCGTGTAAATGCATTCGATAGAAATGAATTGTATACATTTACCTACACATTCACAGTATACATTCAAATACTGATTTATTATAGAAAAATTTAAATGCAGAGAAATTAACATTGATTGAATTATCGATTGTAAATCGACGAGTGAAAATAAATGTACCGATAAATTGATAACTAAACAGCCAGTTATTAACTTAAATTGATTATGTTTGATGAATCGTGAAGAAATAGAATTTATATGCGTTATATTGTGAAAAGAAAGATATTCGGATTTTAATTTTTTGTAACAAATTATTTATTATTTAATAACAACATTTTTCATTTAACAAGAAAAATAAATATAACAATAGTCTCTATCATGGTCAACTATATTGAATGAAATTGGCACAAATTATTATGAAATGACCAATGAATGAAATGAAAATAACTATCGTCAATTTGACATTTTGGATTCGTTTTTATGAATCATTTAATCCCATCCATTATTCCATCCTGATGATGAACCACCGCCGCTTGACCATCCTGCAGAACCAGAATCTTGCCAACCTGAACCACCACCTGATGAAAAACCGTGCGATTCTTCTTGAACAACTTTAATCACTTGGGGAGCTGAGTGACCACCTGAGTGACCACCTCCATGACCGCCTGAATATCCACCATGACCACCACCATGTCCTGATTCAACGACCTGCCAATGATAAAAGTATATTTTGTAAAATGGAATGTTCAAATGTGTTAAAAATCTGATAAAAGTGCATGGAAAATTATTATACCTTGACGATGACTGGAGCTGCTGGAGCTCCATATGATGATCCTCCGTGACCGTGAGCATGACCATGTCCTCCTAATAATAATAAGAAGGAATGATTGAATGTGATAAGACATTACATGAAATTGAACAACAAAAAATTTATCAAATGACTTTCTATTACCTTCGGCTATAACATTGACGATTTGTGGAGCTGGAGCGGCATATCCGCCACCGTGACCTCCATGACCATGGCTCGATTCTTCTTGGATCACTTTGATGATTGCGGGTCCAGCTGAGTGACCACCGCCGCTTTCATGGTGATGATGTTGATGATCTACATGAACGAAATGCTGTTGTGGGGCTGGTCCATGATCGTGTCCACCACCAGAATGGCCACCCAAACCTTCAGGTATGACCAAGTTAATCGTTTGAGCTAGAATTTGGATAAACAAATGAATGAAATAATTTATTTTGCTAAATTTATTAAATTTTATCAAAATTTTACCTCCACCACCATGTCCACCGCCATGACCACCGCCATGTCCTGAGTGTCCTCCATCGACATGAATAATTTTCACGATTTTCTGTTGGCTACCTCCGCCGCCGCCGCCGCCACCGAGTAGAGCAGAAAGAGTAGCGCTGGCAACAGCGATATAGGCAACAAAGACAACACAGGCGAATACCTGAAGGAAATAAACACCAAACAAACAAAATTGTTATTATTTTTAATAATGTCGTTTAATTCCACAATTTCACACACAAAAACACCGATAACACTGTCTTCTTTCAATTGATATGATCTTTACCTTCATGGTTGATAACTCAATGCTTAGCTTTGAAATGAGTTAACTTGTCGAAAGTTGAAGATTGAATGATACTTTGGTCGCAGTGAACAGAGCCTTTTATACAAAAATCCGAATGCAAAGATACAAACTGTTGAATGGTCAAAATCAAATGAAAGCAACACAAACACACACACACGAATGCACGATTAATTTTGGAGCCGGTGAGTATTTCGGTGATTATGAGATATGCTTTGTTGTTATGTTCGTAAAAAAATAATGGTTATAAACAAAAAATATATGAATCATACATACTTCATATCAACATCACATTGTTATATAATTTGATCTTCTTTTAATTCATGCAATATTTAATAAACAGATGATTTATTCATCAAGTATATAGTATAAATAGTTTCCGAAGACAAAATCGTAAAACTGGTAAAATGACATTTTACGTGGACAACTTTAGGTTTTGCAAGGTGTATTTTTTCGGGGGGAACAATACAATTAAAACTTTTAATTTAAAAGAGTCTTTGTTCTAGTTTTTATGCGCTCCCTTTTGTTAACTCTTATGCTGTACTATCACTCGATGAAAAGCTTTGTATGAATAATAAAAACTGTTTTCAATTGATATTGCAATTTCCAACTAGGGCATAAATGTCCAGACAGCGTACTGAGGGATCAGACTGTCTCCAATGGAATACTGAAATTAAATAACTTGTTGTTAAATTTGAAAAATGAAATTGAGATTTGTTTGAAATTCTGAAACACGTTCCAATTGAAATACATTCTGAAAACTGAAGTGCACATAATAAAAAGCGAGCACGCTAACATTGGTAAACAAAAAGATGTTGTATATTTAAATTGATTAGGATCAAGTTGGTTGGATTTCATGCATAAATTTAATTTATTAAAATAATTTTATTGTAAATTGTAATATAGGGTAAATATTTTATTGTAAAAACAAAAAAATCGATAAAAAGTAATAAATCTAAATAAGGAATAATGCAGTGAATTTCATTATTTGATTTCATCTACTGCGCAACTGAAACGAGAACACGTATACTTGAGGTTTGAGGTGGAAGTTTTCTTATCGTCAGTGAATTCCTTTTATTTTAATCATAACAAAGAATTACAATGGATAACTTGAAGAGATTCGAGAGATTCTTTAATGGACGAAAAATTAATCATATTCTTTTAATTTTATTAATCATATTGTTAATTTTAAGACAAAATCGTTGATGCAATTTGATCACTTTATTCGACAAAGAGTGTTTGCACCATTCATTCGAGTGTTCCGTATATTTTCAAAAGAGTTTTGCACGAATAGTAAAATTCATGACATGCGTTATTTCACCGATCGTATTCTACGTAAAAGTGAAAGGTGACACATATGCTTTTTTTGGCTGTGTTATCATTATCATTAGTTTACATTCAAAAATGTACAGATAGAATGAGAATCCAATGACCTTTAAATCAGGCGAAAAGATACAGATTTCGTCGGTTCCATTTCCAACTTCAATCAGAGCAATGAAACGACAACAACAATAACACATATTTTAACTGTCAAAATTTTGATGTCAAATGGTGTCGACATTGGTGACGGTATTTTGAAACAGACTGTGTAATCCATATTCATCGTATATGATCCTATGTAAAGTTCTATACTTGATCTAGTTCACATTGACGGTTCAAATCGTTCATGTCCACTAGCGTGGACATGGACTGTGTGTTTCTTCTGTTACATGTACGTTGTAATGGACAAGTATAGTAACATGACGTCGTTCAAATAAATTTAAAAATCCTCCACTCTTGTCGACACCATCTAGCACGGTAGTAGGGATTTCATTGCTGTGGTTACAATATGTTCCAGTGTTAAAACGTTGAAACACAAATTTGATTTATTATCGAAATTTAATCGGAAGCTTATGTTAACATCGAATTTATCGCAATTAGAGTAAGAAATCAATTAATACAAAATTCCATTTCAAACATAATATCAGATATATAGTTAACAATAATAAAAGTATTTTTTACTCTAGGGGGGAGACACAAACGATTAAACCATGATTCCAATATAAAAACACTAATCCTACTATTCCACCAATACGTCATTTCATTGTCAAATGTGATCTCACATTTCGCCGCTATTCACTTTGTTGAAAACTTATTTATCGATACTGGAGTATGACATTTTGTTATTGATAATTAAAATTATTTTTTTCATCAATAAAATTTTGAGAAAGTGTATCTATTGTTTTGTAAATTTGTAATCGACTTTTGAACTAAAAAATATTTCAAAAAAGAACAAATTACTATCTCAAAACAAGTTCAATGCTTTTATCAAATTCTGTACTATCGATTACAAAAACTTTGAATTAACCCATTTTCGCTATTCCATACACAGGATTAGTGAATCCATGTGAATCCAGCTACTGAATTCTCTATTCCACTTTAATTTCTCGAATTTTTACACTAAAAAGTCTAATCCTATTCCATGTGTCTACCCCCTAGTTTTTACTGAATATACTACAAATAGATGAAGACGCTGCATATTTGCGTATAAACCACATATATATGGAGTTATTTACAAATAGTCTTCCGTATATACGGTTTATATTCTTATACGCAGCATATTCGAAACTTATTTTATTCGATATTTTCCCCTAGATTTCAAAAACTAAAAATTCTCTCATCTGAACAACAAATTTCGTTTTTTTTTTGCTCTTCTTTTTTTTGGTGAAAATCCCTAGCAAATCGAAAGAATTTTCTCAGCCAAAAACCTCAGGAAATGACGATAAAATCGTTTTTTTGGAAGAATTTTCTCGGACAAAAAAAGTGAAGAGCAAAAAAAAAAGTCTTCACTTTTAGAATTAAAAACCCTAGCAAATTCGAATAATTTTCGCGAAATTTTTTTTCTCATCCAAATCACAGGGGGAGGGGGTAAACCCCCTTCACACATTACTGAATTAGAGCAACCTTTTCCCATTATAATGTTAAAGATCAATTTCTGTCGGTTTACTTAGCACAATATGACTAAATGCGTTGGCTCATGTGTGCCCGTTTTCAGCAGAAATAAATTCGTTTGCCGATAATGGTTTTGCGAATGAATCAATGTACGATGCGCTATATGATGGTTTACTGCCAATGGTATGGTGGCAAATACTATTGCTCCAATTACGTAGTTCCAGTTTTAACAGAGGATGGGCTTTTTTTCACTTTCAATGCTTTGAATTCACGTGAAATTTACACAACTGAGTAAAACGCCTATATATTGTGACTATTATGCGCAAAAAAATATTCATCTCTTGTATTTTTCAGAATTTTTTTATTTTTAGAATGGCTACTGGAATTATGATTGTTAAAAATAGTCCGAATGCATCGACGCATTGGAGTCCATAAAATGGATATAAAGATCTACTTGATCCCTCATTCTTACGTTTTATGATCGGATTTGAGACATATGAAAGAGATTTTCATGATTGCCGTGCACTGCATCAAGGATTCAAATTGATTTTGTCAACGCCTGGTGATACATTGAAAATGTTGCGAAATGATTTTTGGGTGCCGCTTTCAGAACATAGTACAATTGATATTGAATCGGAATTGACCACGACTACAGAAAAATTGCATCACTTTAATACAAATCAACGGAACTGTTTTTATGACGATGAGCGTAAATTACGTTTCTATAGAATGTACTCGAAAGTGAATTGCGAAGAGGAATGTTTGGCGAACTTTACAAAGCAAGAGTGTGAATGTGTGAAATTTTCTATGCCAAGTAAGTTTTTTCGAATTTATTTGAACGTAAGATCAAATGATTTTGATATTTTGCAGGAGATAAAAATACAAAAATATGTGGTAAAAGACGAATGCCGTGCTTGAAAACTGCACTTGCCGGCATGTACAATTGTACAATAGCTAATTTTTTATTTTTTGTGACACTCCGTCTACTTGGGAGAATTCACCTTTCAAAACCGGCACGAAATATTGTGGCCATTGAACCTAGGCGAGAAGAAGCTAATGATGTTGATAGCATTCATGCAAATAGTGATGTTTGACCTTGAATACTTTAAGAAATTTAGATAAATTTTGATGCAGAGAAATCAACATTTTTTTATTTTTTTAAATTTTGTGATTATTGAGTATAAATCGACGAGTGAAAATAAATGTACCGATGAATTGATAGCTAAACAGAATTTCTAGAAAAAACAGACAGTTATTAACTTGAATTTGATGAATCGTGAAGAAATAGAATTTATATGTGTTATGTTGTCAATTGAAAAATATTCGAATTTTAATTTTTTGTAACAAATTATTTATTGTTTAATAACAACATTTTTCATTTAACAAGAAAAATAAATATAACAATAGTCTCTATCATGGTCAACTATATCGAATGAAATTGGCACAAATTATTATAAAATGACCGATGAATGAAATGAAAATAACTATCGTCAATTTGACATTTTTGTGAACTATTTAATCCCATCCATTATTCCATCCTGATGATGAACCACCGCCGCTTGACCATCCTGCAGAACCAGAATCTTGCCAACCTGAACCACCACCTGATGAAAAACCATGCGATTCTTCTTGAACAACTTTAATCACTTGGGGAGCTGAGTGACCACCTCCATGACCGCCTGAATATCCACCATGACCACCACCATGTCCTGATTCAACGACCTGCCAATGTTAAAAGTATATTTTGTAAAATGGAATGTTCAAATATGTTGAAAATCTGATAAAAGTGCATGGAAAATTATTATACCTTGACGATGACTGGAGCTGCTGGAGCTCCATATGATGATCCTCCGTGACCGTGAGCATGACCATGTCCTCCTAATAATAAGAAGAAGGAATGTTTGAATGTGATAAGACATTACATGAAATTGAACAACAAACAATTTGTCAAATGACTTTCTATTACCTTCGGTAACAACATTGACAATTTGTGGAGCTGGAGCGGCATATCCGCCACCGTGACCTCCATGACCATGGCTCGATTCTTCTTGGATCAATTTGATGATTGCGGGTCCAGCTGAGTGACCACCGCCGCTTTCATGGTGATGATGTTGATGATCTACATGAACGAAATGCTGTTGTGGTCCATGATCATGTCCACCACCAGAATGGCCACCCAAACCTCCTTCAGGTACGATCAAGTTAATAGTTGGGGCTATAATTTGGATAAATAAATGAATGAAATAATTTATTTTGCTAAATTTATTAAATTTTATGTTTATCAAAATTTTACCTCCACCACCATGTCCACCGCCATGACCACCGCCATGTCCTGAGTGTCCTCCATCGACATGAATAATTTTCACGATTTTCTGTTGGCTACCTCCACCGCCGCCGCCACCGCCACCGAGTAGAGCAGAAAGAGTAGCGCTGGCAACAGCGATATAGGCAACAAAGACAACACAGGCGAACACCTGAAGGAAATAAACACCAAACAAACAAAATTGTTATTATTTTTAATAATGTCGTTTCATTCCACAATTTCACACACAAAAAAACCGATAACACTGTCTTCTTTCAATTGATATGATCTTTACCTTCATGGTTGGTAGCTCAATGCTTAGTTTTTTTAATGAGTTGACTTGACGAAAGTTGAAGATTGAATGATACTTTGATCGCAGTGAACAGAGCCTTTTATACAAAAATCTGAATGCAAAGATACAAACTGTTGAATGGTCAAAATCAAATGAAAGTGACACAAACACACACTCACTAACGCTCGATTAATTTTGGAGCCGGTGAGTATTTCGGTGATTATGAGTTATACTTTGTTGTTATGTTCGTTTGCTTGTGAGATACATTTTTTTTTCTGATGAGATTTTAAATGAATTGGAACTCGTAACATATGAATCGCCAATTCTTTAATGCATTCATTATTATGATGATTTTAATAGCGGTGTCGTTTCAGCGCTTAATGTGTTATGCATACGATTTGTAAATGTGCATGAACATGGGATAAATGAGAGGTACTACGGTAACAGATTAATTTGTGTATGTGTGTGTGTGTGCGCGTGATCTTAAGCAAAAATTATTCATGAAACGAAAGAGAATAAATTGATGCTCGCATTGGTAATCGATTTTTTTTTCGAGATTCATCTTTTCAACCCAAAAAAAATGTCCAGTTATCTTGAATAAAACGAAAAGGAAAGTGTATCCATTTGGAACATACAATGTATCGGGCAAATGCAATTTGCAAAACAAAAGAAGCAACCAAAAATTCGCAAGAAAAAAAGAAGAGAGATATCTCTGCTTTCAATCGAAATATATGCTAATGTCGCTTTAGATGATTGCTGTCATTATAACAATGAATTTGCATACGAAAATCGGTGGTGAGAAGACAAACGGTCTGCTTTTGGTTAATTATACTACATTATATCTGTTAAAGTTGTTGTTCGCTTCGTAACGGAATCAACGACGATAACTGACAACAAGATAATTGTGAGAAATCTCTGAATATGAATGAACTTTTGCGAATGCATTTTACGTAAATTTTTACCCTTATATATATAGATTTTAAGTCGATCGATGCAAATTAGATTTCTAAAGAATGTCCAAAAAATGGATATCTCTAAAAAAATATATGATTACAGATACGAATTGTAAAATGTCAAGGAGTATTGTATGTCACACGATTTCAGACGAAGTGAAATTGATACAGACTGCAAAAAAAACATCCTAAGTAAAAGTTACGGAAGTGTGTCGAAAATGAATATAAAAAGTGGTTTATCCATTAGTTTCGTATACGCAGCAATAGTACGCCAAACGCAAGATAAAAAATAACAACTTAAAATACAGGGTAATGAACTTGATTTTTAGCTGAACACCTCATATATATGATACTTTCAAAATTGAATAATTAATAATCCAAAATCCACATCGGTTCGACCACACTATCAACGATTATGCTGCCATAAATGGTCTAAACGGCGTTGCGCGTCGCATGCTATGAACAATTATGTAATCAATGTAGTACCATCACCTTTTAGATTGCCGGTTTTTTTGGCTCCCAATTTCAGGCGAAAGAAAGACAGATAGAAAAAAGCATATCGATTATAAAACAATAAACATGAATTTATGCAAATCTTAACGCACAAAATGCGTTCAATTTTGTTACACATTTGTCCATTTTTTTATTAGTTCATCTCGCCCGTAGATGAAAAGAGAATGTATAGGAAATAGTTCAAATCCACAATGCATAGCATCTCTTGGACCAGCTTATTATCGTGTCGTCTATTAAACATCTATTTCGTCGCTAATTTCATAACAGCCCCATGCATCACATTCAACGATACTTTCAGCCAGTTGAGCTCTCAAATAAGAGGTGAACTCAGTTACATGCTATATTTCGACTGGCTAAATATTTCTGGCAGTACAATGTGTGCTCTCGAGCGAATCTAAAAATTGTGACTGCAACAAAAATATATTAATTCATACACTCAATGCGCTAATTTTGAATAATTTCCTATGATTTTTATTGTTTGTTTGTTTTAAATGTCTGATATACATATTTTGGGAATAATATTTCGAATTAAATTACATACATATATTTTTTTAAATATTTTTTTTTGTTTGTTATTCTTTTGAACATCATTTCTAGAGTAATCGTGATGAATAATAAGTTTGCTGTTTTTTTTTTTGCTTACGATAAAACTATTGATTAAGATTTCATTTGTGTGTGTGTGTGTATGTGTTCATATTTTTCATTCGGATCACTTCTCGGAGCTATTTTCCGAATGTTGTTAAATTATTCACTTGTTGTTTTACACATTCGATGCAACCAATTAGATTGTTTTATACTTTAAGTATATATTTTTTTATACAGATTAAATCGAAAGCAAACACAGATAAATTGAAACGGAAAGACAGTTAAATAAATTTCTCTATTGGCTGAATGCATAACATAAATAACGTCTATGCATAAATGATAATATGATTGGTTGTGATGTTGTTATAACTTTTCATTTCTCATTGACTATGTATGGCCTTTGCCGACGGTTCAAAATAGAAGGCAATAAAAAAAATATCCGTAAACCAAAAAAAAAGTTACTCCAGCTTGTGATTTCTCCTTTTCAAATGTGAGACAGAATTCTCAGATTTGAGATTAAATGATTTACAAATCAACAAATCAAATCACATTCAGAAGGTTCAAAATTAAATAAAATGTATCTTATAAGCAATCATTTGTGTTATTTTATTATCCAATAATGTTTTGCTTTGTCTATTTTATTTGTTATGAGTCGTAGTTATTTTTTATGGTGTCAAATATTGCATTTTGTCCTTTGATTTATTTTGGGCGCACATTTAACATGTGCTGACTATAGCTTCGCTATTAATTTTTGTTGGTTTATTTCATCATATTTGTTTCTATTCACGTTTACGCGCTTACTTAAATGAATTGGCAATTTACAATCGGTGCTGTTTGAATGAAGTTATTCAGTTTCGTTAATGGATACTCATCGGCCGAACATTGAATTAAAAAAAAATATCCGAACAAAAGATTCATTTGTTCTCTACTTGACTGTTCGGGGGAAGAGTTGTTTCTTGTTTTGGATTTCTTTTCTCAAAAAAAATGTGATACCAGTTCAATTTTACCAATTGAGAAGCGCGCAAATTGATTTCTATGTTTGTATATTTGTTTTAATAAATGTTCCGTTTCATATAGTGGAATGTGTCGGTAACTTACTATTTATGACCATTCGCATTCATATTAATTTTTTTTCATCTTGCTTGTTTATTAAAATGTTGTTTTTTGGAAATGTTTTAGTGGTTTTTTTTTTGCTGTGTAGAAGGTGTTTAGTTTGCGGTATGCGTTCGTTTCATTTTGAACATATTTTGTTTTTGTTTTGTTTAAATATTCAATTAGATCAAATCCGCATACTAGTTTAAACTAACACCAAAAATGTCATATGTTTTTTTTTTTGTTGTTCTTGTTGTTGTTATTCAAGTTAAATTAAAGTGTACGCTTGTTACTGCAGGATGTTAATTATTACTGAAATGTCTTTCGATTCGCTAAAGCGAATTTTCCACAAAACAAATTCAGATATGCACATTGCGCACACTTCATTTCGGTTAACTTTAATTTTTAATATTTGACAATAGATCGGTTTGATCCTCCCAAAGTTTTTGACCACCAGCTACTGGCTGCACTGGCTGCACTGGTGCCTGTGGTGGTGATTGGTACTGATACTGCTGTGGTGGAGTATCACCGCCTATGAGGCCCAATTTGGCTGTGAAAGTTTAATGAATAAATGATCGTTTAATATTTTAAAAAAAATGAAATTTATCCAATTTTTTTTTGTGGGATTAAAATGTTTTGTTTGTGAACTACTTACACGCAATTATTAGCACAATAACAAGCCCAATAACTCCCATTATGATCATCATTTTCAAATTTTGAAGCCAGAACTTTCGTTTCAGTTTACCGGCTTGCTGCTCGAATTGTGATGCACCCTGTTGCAATGCATCGGCCCGATCATCTAATTCCGATAGCTTCTGATCTCGTTCTAATACTTTTTCTACGTTGGTTTTCATAATATCGACCACCTTTTTTTGTCACATCATTGGAAATTCGTTCCCATTCATGTAACAAAAAATACAAAAGAAGAGGCACACGATGATATGAGTCATTTAAATTTTATGTTGAATCCATTCAAAAAAAATAAGTACCTCATCGACTTGAGCCTGTGTTTGTTGTAATCGTCTTTGAGCCGCGATCTGTTGTGGAGTTCTTGGTCCTCCAACGATTCCATCGTCGTTTCCCTCTGTTGTTGGAGCTAAACCACCATCAGCCCTAATAAGCAAAACACAA
The DNA here is from genome assembly GCF_009176525.2 of Contarinia nasturtii. NCBI lineage: Eukaryota > Metazoa > Arthropoda > Insecta > Diptera > Cecidomyiidae > Contarinia > Contarinia nasturtii. Next base: position 2,509,927 of record NW_022197885.1, on the reverse strand, counting down.
TAAACATTTTATCCACTTATAAAATATCAATTTCAGTATCTTAAACGTTATATAAACATTAAAGCGTTTAAACATGTTTTCGTAACGAATTGTTTTCACTCTGACTCATGCAAGTCAATCAAATCACGTTGAACCGCAGACGAAACGGAAAAAAATAAAATTGCTAAGTAAAAGGTTTCCGATTTTATATTTAACGTTTTCAATTTGACCAAAAGTAGAAGTTTCACGTTTAAAGTTGACTTTCTTCGTCTCTACTTTCAAAATGTCGCTCACATGTTTGTAAACAATTACATCTCACAATTTGAATTATGATTTCATTTCGGTTCAATTGAAACGATTGAACTAACTAAACAGCCATTTGATAAAACATTCAAAATACTCATTTTGGATGATTCAAACAACAACAACAACAACAATGCGATACACGCTTGAAAACTATTCCTCGTGAAAAATCGATAAATATTCGTAATGCAGGAAAATAACGATATGTATTAGATTTTGGAGTTGCAGTGTCAGACACACAGAGAAAAAGCGAGAGAGTGAATGAGAGAGAAACAGCGAAATGTGTGTATATCTGAAGCGAATGAAAAAAAAAAGAAACATGAACAATGAACGTACGTCAATTAGATATGTGAAAATATATCGCTGTAGGGCGACAACGCATTAAATTGAATCATTGGTTGTATAAAATGTCATGAATGAAAATATCGAAGTGTTGAGCTATTCAATTACAGTCCATTAATTTGATTCGTGCATTCTGGCTATGGCTATTATGTGTATATAAGTTTTGAAACAATCCCCATTTTTTCTCTTCAAATTACTAAAATCAATCAATAGATAATACTATCGATTGATAAAATTCTAGCTAAACATTCAAAAACGTTAACAGAAAGAAAACCTTTTGCAATATTTTTCTTGCAAATTTTCCACGTATTTCAATCATGAAAAAAAAAATCATTTTCCACAAAAACATCCACGGAAGAAAAAAAATCAATATTTTGACGTTGAAAGTAGCTGTATTTAACACTTACATTTTTTCGTTCAGTTATTTGCTTCACTTTGTTCAAATTCCAATAGTCAAAAATTACTTGGCTAAATGTTCGTTGTTTAATGTTTTCTATTAGTTTTTCTTTTTAATTTATTTTGCTTAAATGATTTATCCTTTTGTTTTTCGTTTTAGTCCAAAACGGCAAAAATTCACCAAAGGATTTTCGTCAATTTGACTGGGAAGAAAATTTTCAATTGGATTTTTTTTTATTGCACAACTTCTACTAAGAATTGTGCCCTTTCTGTACGTCTGCTTATGCACAGGAAAATTTCTTCGCTGGACGTGGGTTGTACGTGCGACCAAATTCACAATCGGTTGATACTGCGCATGTTTCAAAACATCGAACATGGAAAAATTGATTCAAAGTGGGGATGACGTGAAAAAATACGTTTTTGTTCTATTTTGGAAAAATGAAATGCTTCACTTATTCAAATAACAAAACAACAGTGTCAGCAATGAATTTATATGTGCTGTCAATTCACATACCATATCAGTTTCCGGAGAATTTCACATTTACAGCTATTCAAATCGAACGTAAAACACGCGTGGAAAATATAAAGACCTAATTTTTGCCCAAAGGAAATGTATTTGCAGATATCAACTCTTCCATTCGAATATAGTTAAACATCTAACCAATAGCCTACAAAACAAGTCCATTAGTTAACTAGAGAAAATTCGTTAAATAAGCTCATAATTAACAAACAATCAAATTTTGAACCAACATTTCTTAATCAACCGGATGACGATAATGCACGAACAAAAAAAAACAAAAGCCAATTAAACGTCGTTGACGACAAGCCAATTATGGTGTAAACACTCTTATATACACACACATTGAAATCAAATTGTAACAAAATAGCACATTTAAGAGAAAAATTTAACAAATGAGAGAGAACCCATACATTTAGAATGCTATTTACAACACAACAAACAAATTGAGAAGAAAACATTTATATTTATAAAATTCATAGTGCAAAAAAGTAGCATAAAAAAAGTTACTTAAATTGAGCAAAACAATTAAATGTCCTTATTGAAACTGAATTGAATTGGTGTTGTTATTATTACGGGCGTCTATTTTGTTTCTCTTTTTCTCTTCTTGCATTCAGAGATTATCAAGAAACAAAAAAATATCCTCGTTTTTTGAGAAAGAAGTTTTCTGTTTTTTGCTTGTTTTTCACTCTCCTTGTCCCTTCCCCCTAGACGCTTCTGCATGGGCTTAATGAGTTCAGAGATTTTTCTAGTCTAGTTGTTAATTTGACTAATGAACGGATGATTAAATTACTGTTACGTGATTTGCAGGCTTAAGTGAAAATTTAAAATTCTACAGAAAATAAAAAATTTACCGTTTCTGGACCTCTACTTTTGCTTTTCAAATTAAAACTTTATTCAGGTAATTAATGTTAAAGTATTTTGTATATGCAAGAATTAAAATCGGTAGCATGATGGAAGAATGCAAGAGTTGGAATCTATGCATTGGCTTCATAGGACAAGTATAGTTGTCAGACATTGAATGACGCTGTATCTATCCTATAAACATCGAACTAACGAAAATGTGTGGTGGTTCATGTCTTATTTAATATACAATAGTGGAAATTTATCCAATGCACAAACCATTTCTTCTAGTTCCTCTTACATTAGTGTAGGGGAATTCTTCTTAAGTTCAGAGAATGACGTTTGCATATAAATACATGTAAAAGACACTTTTAGGCTCGTCCTATGATTGGCTTGTCCAATTTTGTTCATTTTTGATAATTTCTTTGCCCAAAGAAGTGTAATTTATGAAAATGTATTTGCAGATATCAACTCTTCTATTCGAATATACTTGATCATCTAACCAATAGCCTGCTAAGTCTATTACTAGTAGTTTTTAGATAACTAGAGAAAATTCGTTGAATACATTAAGCTCATAATTAACTAAACAGCTTTATATTTTCTAACTAAAATCCAATAAAGTTTTTGCGTTTTTAACGAATGCAACAACTTTAATTTTATTTTGAACCATTTGTGTAATAATGTCTTTTTACCCCTGAATATGTCAGTTTACATTGGAAGACTCTATTCAAAATAAGAATATATAAGGAAAACTTCATTAATTCTCCATTTTCCGATAGTCTCATGTTCAACTCCAAAAGCTTTTGGCATAAAAAAGGCCACCACTTGTAAAGTATAGTGGCTAGTCGCATATACCGTTTTGTAGTCGTTCCAAAATCACCCATCTAGTCATTAATGACGTTAACTGCTAGACTAGAAAACTCATTAACTCATTTAATCCACACAAGAAAAAAGGAACATAACAATGATTGAAAACCGCCAATATTAATATTCCATCGCAGCCCACTTCAGAGCGATACACATGTGTGTGAGCTGTACAGCTGCGCATTCATATGCCAATACGCCAAATTGAATCAGTCGCTATATTGTATTTGTAGATAGAAAACATCGTTTCGATTATCTGCATAGGTTTCTAGTAGCGACTCATTCGTTTGTCGTTTGTAAATTAAAATATCTGCATTTAAGAGGCGGTATCCCCTGATTTAAATGAATGTCATGAGAAAATATGTAGTATTCACAATCTCTGCAGATAGACACGTTATTTCAAATTATAGTGTATCTCAGCATTGCATCGGTATCCATATTATAATTTGAGTATTTTATTGAAAATCAACAAAAATTCAAATTATGGCACTGAAACTTCAATATTATGGCATTAGACAAAAAAATCCCAGGGAGAACTGAAATTGGACAAGCCTAACACACAATGCATAAATTCCAACTCTTGCATTCTTCCATCATGCTGCCGATTTTAATTCTTGCATATACAAAATACTTACACTTTTTTTCAATTCACGCATTCGAGAAATTCATGTTTAAGAGTTAACATTAATTACCTGAATAAAGTTTTAATTTGAAAAGCAAAAGTAGAGGTCCAGAAACGGTACATTTTTCGTTATCTGGCGAATTTCAAATTTTCACTTAAGCCTGCAAAATACGTAACAGTAATTTACTCATCCATTCATTAGCCAAATTAACAACTAGACTAGAAAAATCTCTAAACTCATTAAGCCCATGCAGAAGCGTCTAGGGGGAAGGGACAAGGACAGTGAAAAACAAGCAAAAATGGAAATCTCAGGACCTCAGAAAAATACCATTACTTTTTCGGCGAAAATCCTCAGCAAATCTGAATAATTTTCTTTCTCAAAAACGAGGAAATTTTTTGTTTTTTTATAATCTCTGAATGCAAGATGAGAAAAAGAGAAACAAAAAAGACGCCCGTAATAATAACAACACCGATTCAGTTCAGTTTCAATAAGGACAAAATTTAATTGTTTTGCTCAATTTAAGTAACTTTTTTTTTTAAATACAATCGTTTTGTTTCCTTTTTTTAAATTTATTTCACTCTCATTTTATCCAAAATGAGAAACGCTAATGAATCAAATTTGTAATTAATTTGCATCATCTTTCAATATTAAATATAACATACTTTATTTTTTAGAAATAAAAATAACAAAAAAACATATTTAAAAAAATAATATTTTCTCAAAGTGCGCATATTTATTATTATTATTATTTTTTTGTTGGCTTTTTTCTGGACTTTTTTTTACATGAAAATAGTGATTTGTGATATTTGTGATACTCAATAAACTGAACTTTTAATAATTCCATTAGTTGTGTTGTGGTTGGTTGTCAATAAATTCTCTGTTGTTTCACATTTGCACTATGAATTTTATAAATATAAATGTTTTCTTCTCAATTTGTTTGTTGTGTTGTAAATAGCATTCTAAATGTATGGGTTCTCTCTCATTTATTAAATGTTTCTCTTAAATGTGCTATTTTGTTACAATTTGATTTCAATGTTTATATATGTGTGTGTTTGGGTGTGGGTGTGTGTATGTGTATAAGTATGTTCACACCATAATTGGCTTGTCGTCAATGGTACGACGTTTAGTTGGCTTTTGTTTTTTTGTTCGTGCGTTATCGTCATCCGGTTGATTAAGAAATGTTGCTTCAAAATTTGATTGTTGCCGTGGCATTGCGTTCAGTTGAATGTGTTGAAATTCACCAAGATTTGATGAATCAATAGATGCCGAACTGCTCTTTTGACTATCAACAAGTTTTGCATGAATTTGTGGTGGCGATTGAAAGTCCACACTTGTCGATGTTGATGGTGCACTTTCGCCCATATTTCGTATGCCACTAAACTGAAACATTTGCCGAATTGGAACATTCGACGGTGGCAAATAATCGATATTTTGTTCACGTAAATTATAATATGCAACCGGTGATTCCAAATCCATGCCACTGTTTGAATCTTTGTTGATCGATTCATGTTCATTCATCGGACTAAATTGCTGTTCGCTAATACTGCCAAACGATGAATCAATACTTTCTTTTGTAGTCTCATCCAATCGGCTGCTTGTTAAATCGTCCAGACTTCCGCCTTCACCATCCATATCCGTCGATAAAAAGTCATCGTCCGAACTGGCCCGTGCCAAACTTGGTAGCGTTGATGTTAATATTGCCTTTTCCATTTCGATTTCTTGAATATGATCTTCGAGCAATTTTTCTTCACTCTCAGATTCGATGCTCTGCGGACGCGGGAAGATTTCTTCGGGAGTAAAAACTTTTGAACTTCTTAAGTTACTCAATCGTGCGGTAGCCGTATGCGCAGCATTATCCAAACTGTGAATATCATTTAATGTACATCGAACGTTGAACATTTTTTGGGTGATCAATGTTTCAATGCATTTTGTTTGGCGTCCAATGTCATTCAAACTATCTTGGGCTGGAACTATACGATTTGTACGCAATACACACGGTGCAAAGACAATGGCCAACGAACTGGCTGACATTCGATTGAATTGTTCACGTTGTGCGACCAATGCCAAATGGAATATTAATCGTTCTAATAGTGCATGATGGGCTGCCGGTAATTTTTTGATGAGTGACATCATCGTTGAAACCCGATCGGTTGTTTCGGATAATTCGGAAGCGCGCAAGAAATCATCATATCGATCAAATGTTAACAGTGGCTCGGGCATTTCACGTAAAAATGATTTCAATACATTGGCCAACACATGAACATTGTACAATTCATAGTCGATTTCACCTTTGGCCTCGGCCATTTTTACTTTAAGCTCTTTGATTTTTGAATTGACGCCACTCTTACGATACAAACCTTCCGTGTACAGACCATGCATTTCAATTTTCATAATTAATTGTTCGATTTTCACGGGTATCTTAACCGTATTATCCTCCATACAACATAAACTGAGACTGGTCAATGGAACCGCAAACAATCCAGACGTTGATACCGGCATGTATCTTGCGTTATCGTTTGATTGATTTTGGTTTTTGTTGCATGGTTGCGTTTTTAAATAGCATTTTTTGTGACATGTAAGTCGACAATTTTGGCACACCTATAAAATCGACAATAAACAATGAACGATCAGGATTAGATATTGTGTTTCAATTCAAATATTACTGTATATAGTTTAAATACATACCAAACCACGTTCAATTGGCCAAAGTAAAAACAACTGGCATATTTCACAAGCCGTCGGTATGTTAATTATTGTTAATTGGAATATATGACCTGAAAAAATGAATCATTGGAAAATCCAATTAGAATTAACACTTGTATAAGTATAATAATTCGTTTCTTTCTTACCATTGTAATTGGTATGTTCGTCAACTTTTCGTTTCTTTTCCTTTTTCCGTTTGGCTTTTGGTTTTTCCATTTCGCGTGAATTCATAAATTCGTTCATAAACACACGAAAACCGTTGACGCACATTGTCAGCGGAAAATCTTCTGATTTATTGCCGCATGTTTCCATGACTTGTTCAAAATTCGAAATCAGATCACGGTATTTTATATTAAGCGTATCCGACTTTTGTTTATGTGCAATACTATATTGTGCCACTAAATTGTCTTTAAATTCGCGTAATGCCTGCTTGAAAACTCGATCAACGGCAGCAGTTTTATCACAATCGGCATCCATTTTGTAAATTTTTTGTGCGATAAAATCTTGCATTAATTGCAATTCCTTGGCATCGCTTATAATTTTGTCAGCCGAATCGGTGTATTCACGTGTTCCACTGTATTTCGATGAGATTTTATCGGAATTTTTGCGCGGTTGTCGTTTCGATGATTTTTCACATTGTAACGTTTTAACGCCACCATTTTGAATGCATTTTGTGTGCACAAGTAAACGACAATCCAAACACCGATGACCTTCATTGATGAATGCATCATTCTCCTGGCAACTGGCACATTTTTCATTCTTTCCAATTTTCGTTGCTTTATGAAAACGATGACCGGCAATATTTATGTGTGTGCTCGATTGATACATGTCATTGCCGCGATTAGCTTCAAGCAATGACATTTTATTCGAGCTGGGATCTGAGTTGCGCCGTGATTTGGAATGCTGTAAAAATGGGCTGACTCTTGTTGGCGTATGATGGTGAGGTACACCGCTATCTGATAGCTTATATTTGGTGGTCGTTGTTGTTGTTGCTGCCACCATGGTTGTTCCTGTTGCTGATAAATCATTTGTTCCAAGAAGTGCGGCCGCTTTTCCGCGTGGCGTGCATACCTCTTCATTATTTGATGGGACTAGATGCTTAAACGGTGTGCTATTCAATTTTGTTTGAGTATTATTTTGTGACATTAAATGCATATTGTCCGGTGGTGTTGGTTGTTGTTGTTGTTTATTACTATTGCTATTGATTATTGAACTATTTGCATACATCTCATGTTGTGGACTCAGATCCGTCGGCCCATGGTATCTAGCCATTTTCGTTTCATCATACGACAAACCAGTGTTCAATTCACGACGATGAGTTTGATTTTTACTCATCGTTGTTAACATCATCAGCGACGATGTTAAGCTATTTGCCGATACTGTTGTTGTAGCAACAGAGGTCGTAGCTGTTGTTGTTGTTGTTGCTATTGCACTTGGCTTATCTTTGCTACTCAAAACTGTATATGTGCTTTCCGGATAGCCTGTCATTGGCTGCTTCTTCGTTATACTCGTACTACTTACATTATAAGTTAACATTTCACGTGGATCCGATTTCAGGCTCGAATTTGAAACCGGTTGTCTTTTTGGACTACTATAACTACTTTCAATTAAACGAACAGGGGACTTTGAGATTTCCCATCTGAAATAAATGCAAAGGGTAACCATGATTAGAAAAATCGACAGAATAAAAATTATTTTCATATTCATTTTATAGATAAATATGCTTACTTTTTAACCATAAAGGAATCGTCAAAATATTGCTTTGTCGCTGTGTCGACATTGTATGACCTTGGACTGCGGCTATCCACACTTTCGATGCCAAACCGTTTGTTATCACTTATTGAATGATCGCTCACACCGCTACCCTTTGTTGAAATCATTAACGATCTAAATTGATGCTCTGCTTTATTCAGTACGCTAACGTCATGATCAGCAGCAGCAGTCGTGGATGTGATTGATGATGATGATGACGATGCTTGACTTTTGGTGGCATCAATACCGCTCACATTTTCACCAATCAAATCCAAACTGTACTGAACCAATTTTGGATATGATTTACTGATTTCAACATCGATCGCCTCACCATCGGCCGTTCGATCGTGCAATGGCAAACTTTGTGTTGGTCGTAATTTATATCGTTCCTTCATCACTTTTTGTCGATGGGATCGTTTGAAGCGTATACGTGCTGCACGGCCACGAATGTGTGCCTGCAATGCTACCAAACCATTTAAAAGTTTCTTATACATTTTTCGCTCTCGATACATTCGGAACATTGATTGAATTGCGATGGCAGCATTCGTTCGCAATTTCAATTGATAAAGTTTATTTTGTGCCATACGCATTCGCCAAAATGATTGAATTTTAATGGCAGCCGTACGAAACGATGTAAATTTCTCACGTTGAATTTTCGTTTTGAACCATCGCTGAATCGACACTATACTTTCAATGATCTTTGTGTGCAGCTTATAATCCAAGGACATTTTCTGAGATTCACGCATATAGATCTTTGTGGTTCCTGAAAATGAAAATGAAACATATGACTCTTCGCTGAAGCTAAACATAATATCACGGTGAATTGGCTATTACCTAATTGATAATGTTGCTTATTGAGGTTCATTTTATCCATAAAAGTGCGCACATCTCGTTGCGAGCTGACTAGACCTTTTGGCAATAAAATACGATATAACTGAATGAATTCTTCATACGTCAACCGGACATTGTAACCAGCCCGACGAATTCGCACAGTTTCCAGCATTCCGGTGTAGCGTAACTATATGAGAATACATTTTAAGTGTTTAGTAACATTCACGAAATCCAAAAGTATATTCGAAGACTTACCTGTCGTACAACAGTCGCATCGTCGAATTTATTTGGAATTTTTTCCGAATTTGATTTTATGCATCGAATGAAAAATGGATTCGCCTGAAAAGCAAAATATATTATTAGAATGCAAAATTGGGCCACTTGAGTGGCAAAGTATAATCATTGGTGAAGAAACGAAAAACGCACCTGATTCAGAGTGTCCATCAATGCGGTTAATGAATTCTGGAATTGTGCGGTGACGGTAAGTGGCTGCTTGCGTGTTTTTATTGTGGTTGAATTCAATTGATTTTGTCCAGCTGTTAGAGTTTTAACAGTTTGTAGATTTTTCAATCCTTTTTTGGGTCTTTCACGTGGTCGAAATGATTTATTTTTCCTGTAAAAACACGCGCCAAAAACCATTAGAATTGCGGTAGCATTTCGATCGTACGACAAGTAAAAATAAATCAACATAAACAATTATATTAGGACACGAAACCGAAATTAGAGGAGGGGGCATGCATTTTACAAAAGGACGTTGACAACAATGTAACAATAACAAAAAAGTCAGAATAAAAATAACAAAACGAGAATGAGGAGAATAAGCGCCGTGTATTTCAAGTATAGAGATAAAAATAAACGTTATTAAACATTCATCGTTGTTTGAATGAAAAAAAAAGAGAGAACGAAACATAAACAAATCAGCGAAAATGTGAACGAAAATTGTATGCGTCACAACACATATGTTTAGAAAACAAAATGACAATATTCGATTGGCTATTTTCACATGAACGACGTTGAACTTACGCTATTCGGTAGATTGTTAGATTCACCGATGAAACGGTAATCAGATGACTGAGCAACGTGTAAGAGAAATGAATATTTTTAAAGAAAAGAATATTGTTGATTAGTAATTTGATTGATCAACAAAATTATTGACGGACTCTATTGATAAGGGCCTATTCATTCAATTCATGTTGAATATTATTTACATTCCATGTTATCAAATAATTTTTTTTTTTTTTTTCTGTTTATGGAAATGAATGAAAACATTTGTATTGTGTATTGTTGCTCACCTTAGTATTGATTCGTTGGGACTTCGGAATCGGCTTATGCGATTCGATTTAATCGACTGACTATTTCGTTCTTTACGATGTTTCATACCAGCATGACGAAATGCAAAATAACCTCGGAAAAATGCCCGAAGTATTGCCCATCGAAATACAGCAACCGGATCGGCGCCCACCAATTCACGCACGAATGCCATACTCGAATTTTTCAATACACTAACTATGTCTTGTCGCATTAAATCTAAGTTTTTCTCCCGCATTTCAGTAACCTAATGTGGGTGGAAAATATTACATCATCAATGTAATAAGGCGATAAAATGTACTTCATCACAATTGAATTTTCATTGATGGCCTTTCAGGCCACAATTACAGTTAATATAATTTACCTGATATTTTACTTTCCCTGCATAATGTCGGATAATGAATGCATTTTCCTTTTTTTGCGGTTTCTCGTAAAACTTATTATCGCGATGTACACTATTGAACTTTTGTAAAAGCGTTTCATTTGTGGCTCCCGGAAAACTGAAAAAACGAAAGAAAAAAATCACAATATTTATGGGAAGCTGTTAATTATAACTAATCGATTGATTGGTTTAAAAAAAATTAATTACGTTCTTTTGCTATGTTTGTAAAGTGGCACCGGAAAACACTTTTCCGTTGTTCATTTACGCTCAATAACATTGTTAATAAAACTGAACGATATGTGTGGTAAAAAAAAACCTGAAAAAATGGCACTTACTTGCATAAATCATCTAAAATACATAAAAGGCCCGTTGGTTTTGATTCAAATAGTTGCAAACAACCTGAATTGTCCATGAACTCAATGTCTCGCCATTTAATGCCCTCCTTTTTATATTCGTTTTGTTCGTACTTGAAAACATGTAATATGAAATAATACTGTAGATGCTCGTTGGCATAGTTAATGCACAATTGCTCAAAACTGTTTTGCGAATCAAAGTCTTCGAAACCGAATATATCGAGTACGCCAATTGAATGGCCTGTATGAGGCAGTTGGTCTTTATTCAAAAGTGCATGATTCACTTGTAATACAATCCAATCGAATAGAGCACCGTATAGGCATTTTGCAAGTGCATCACGTGCTGCTATTGCTTCTGGTAATTTGTATTGCATAATTAATGTTTCGCCGCTGGCCTTAACACGTTTCGATGTGAGCGCCGCCAACAATGTATCCTGTTTTACTTTAAGCAATTCGGATATTAGACCGACCACATCGATGTTTCGCACCTGAACACTCTCATCATGATGATAAGTGGATTTTTTTGGAAAGAATTCGACATTGCCCAGCAGTAGTACAGCCGACAATACATTGAATAGGCGTCTCTGTTTTTCGGCTGAAAAACCCACCATTTCCATACTTTGTTTTAACCGCGAAAATTCATACGTTTCATCGCAATTCTCCAATTGAAGATTTTTTGAATTTAAATAACAATATTTATCGGCAGGAAGTAAATGTAGAAGCTCACGTTCATGTGGCGTTGCGCCAGATAGTAAATAGTAAAACACATGATAATTTCGTTCTAATGGTCCTTGTGATACGATTCGACTCTTTTCAAGTAAATATTTTTGTACGATGGCGCCTTGAACCATTCCATTTTCCTTGTATTTCACCTGAATGAATTTACCAAATCGACTAGAATTGTTGTTATGTGCCGTTTTTGCATTGCCAAACGCTTCCAAAACTGGACCAGCGCTGAGAATTGTTTGCTCAACACCCGATCCATGTGAACCCTTTTGTGACAATGCCGTCAAATGATGCAACAGAAAGTTTGTACTCTCCGTTTTACCAGAACCAGACTCACCACTGATGACTACACACTGCAATTAAAACAAATTGAACACAACATATATAAAGTATATTCAATTGGATGTGTAATGTTTTTCGTTTGAAATTTACCTGATTACGTTTTTCTCTTAACATACAGTAGTATGCATTATCTGCAATTGCGAATATGTGTGGTGGTAAAATTGGTCCAACACGTTGATTTTGATAAAGTCTCACATATTTTGGATTGTAAATGGGATAGAATTTGAATGGATTGACCGCAATCAAAATACTACCGACGTATGTGTATATGTGGCCGGCAACAAAACGTTGCCGAAGATTTTCCAAAAGTGTTGACTCATTTAGGTCGAGTAATTGGCACAAATCTGGATATTCACGATTCTCCGGTTGAAACAAGAACGGTATGAAATCTCGAAAAATGTGTAAATCAAGTCCGTAATTGTCCAGCCATGGCGCTTCACCCTGTGATTCTCGCAAATAAAATCTACACCGAAATGCAAAAGTAAATCGAAAATCGTTTTAAACATTGAACACATTTTTAAATTTAATCAAAACAGAAACAAAACATTGTATTTGGGTCAAATAATCCAATCTAATTCATCATTTTAACTAATCATATATATTTATCGTTTTACCATAAATCGCGCTTCTGTTTCTCTTTTCAAACTCATATGCGGTTCATTCGGTTTCAAATTTAATGTTAATAACAATGTTTTATTACCTGTGAAAATCTCTTTCGGAGTGAAGGGGCCATAGCAACATTACTGAAACCGGTTTTTCATCAGGTGATAAGCGTCGCTCTTTACTTTCACCAGCCACTTCGGCCAATTCATAATTCGTTCCCTGAATGCAGATATATTTAATTAAATGACGACGAAAAAAGAACATGAATAAAAAAACACACACAGAGAGAGAAACAAAGAGAGGACAAAAAAAAAAAACAAAACACGACAATCAAAAACATGACCAGTGATTAAAATTGGATTTTTTTCGCTCCCTCCCTCTCTCTTTCTTTTTCTCTCGTTAACATTGTGTGCTCATTTATTGTGGTTTAAACGACAAACATGCTGTCATTGTTTTACAACAGAAAAAGATTTATTGTTTACCGTTAAATTAAGACGTTCCACAATGCATGCTACAATTTCTTCGGCGGTCGTTTGTTTGGAAGCTTCAACGCTAAGCGCTTCATAGTGCAATGACAATTGACCAACATAAACCTGAATGAACATTCAAATTCGAAAATAGAGAGCAAAGAAAAGATTGATGAGCACGTGGTTTTCATTGCACGAATTCAATGTCAGCCGAGAAAATACGTGCACGAAATTGATACAGATTAAATTGAAATTGAAATGTTGAATGGAAAGAGCAATGGTGGTTATAAGCCTGTAACAATTTACCTGTAGAATGTAGCGAGAGCAATTGCCGCTGGAAGCCAAATCGGTCGTGGATTGCATTATTTTGAAGTCTGTTGCATCGATTATCAACTCGTATCCAACTCCAAACGGACATTTTTTGCCCTCCTCACCGAAATGAGCACAACTTGATTATAATCAAATTTTCTTTTGTTTTAGATTTGTGTGGTATACTTGTGGTTGTCGTATATTACAAATGTGATTTTGTTCTGTTTATTTGTTTCCTCTATTCATTGATATTGTGCCTCTTATCCTGTTTATAATTCGGTAAATTCTTTTCGAATTCGGTTTTTTTTAAACGTTTAAATTTATTTAACTACGGCACCATTCATGATGATCATTGATTTATTTATTCATATGAAATTAACAACGACCAAGAGGCAAATAAAAACACACACGGCACATCTAATTTCTGTTGAAACCGTTCACACTTGTTGCCACTTGTTTAAAACTGCCTGTAAAATGGAAAGATAAAACGATTCATAAAATTAATAAATTTCATGCGAAATGAGTTCGCTGTAATGAAAAACAACAAATATGCTTTTTGTATACATAAATTTAAGAAATGCAAAAAAGATGATGTAGAACGAGATGACATTAGAATTAAAAATTCCATTTGAATAAAGAGAGAGAAAAAGAAGAGAGAAACAAGTCAGACTCAACAGTCAAATATGCAGCCAAATATGAACATTCAAAAATTGTTTCATTAAGATCGAAAGAATTTAAGTGACGGGTTATGAATGTGATGACGAACTGTTGTCGCACACTTATTCACTCAGTTTTCTTGGAAATTTTCGAAAATGAAACAGAGAGCAACAGTGATTTGTATGAATCTACTACGTCTAGTTGAATATAGTTAAAAATGATGATAAAAAATAACGATTTTTTTTGCTGTTTGTTTTTTCTACTCGTTTTGTGTCGCCGCGTCGTTCTCTTTTATTCTTTTTCCTCTTCGTTTTTATGTGTGTACTTCTTCTTTATTTTTTTTCGTATGACTTCTGTGTCTTTCACTTTAATTTGATCGCACAAATGCGGACATGGACATATGTGAGATACGAATTCAAATTGTTATTTTACTCTGGACTGAAATCGTGAAAAAACAAATCAACACGAAATAGTGAGGCAGTCACACATAATACATGTGAACATGACAACACCCTAAACGATAATGTCATGCAACAAGAAATCGATTGTTGTGCTAGCCTCAATGCTCAATTGTTTTTCACAAAATGTTCATGTGACTGTGCTGTTCGTTGCTTAACTTTTATCATCATACACCGTTTCGTTCCGTCAGTGCACCCAATTATCACTCGTTGGATAAATAAAATGTAAAACAACAACAATGAGATGATAGACCCAATCAAGAGAGAAAATTGAATGAGTCACCAAGAGCACACAAATTATGTGCCATAAAGTATAAATAGATGAGCATTGAATGACATTATTTGAATTGAATTTGTTAATGTTGTTGTTGTTGCGAAAGCCAGAAAATATCAGTTCAATATTGATAACAATGCCTCAGTGTGTATTTATGGAAATCCAGTGTTGAAATCCATAAATAAGCACGTTATGTGTCACATATTTTCATATGCAATTCTCAATCCCTTCGATGTATCGCCATCGTATGATTGCTATTGGTGCATGGGTCTGCACACACAAACACACATACATCCCAATGCATCCGTTATTTCTATTGAGAAATTCTATGTTGACATGTGTGGATGAAGAAGCATTTTAAAACGATTTGTGTGCAACATACACACTGAATGAATGCATCGCTGCATTTGTTCTAATCAATCAAGAAAAAATCGTACACAAAACGATAAATTGAAGCGCATGTCATTTCACATATTGCTCATACACAATACATTGTACGTGAGCATATATATATATACGCAACCGTACGCTACGAAAAGAGCAATGCATTATTATCAGAGCAAATTGTTGTAGGTCGAGCTAATTTCGATTTGATACCAGCGTATGTGCATTGTGCAAACGAACCAACGACAACAACGACAAAGACGATGACAACGATGATTAGAAGACTTTATCATTTGGTTTGTTTGCCCAGGCAAACCACTGATAATAGTAGAAATTCAATCTGAGAACGAAACAAAAGAATAAAAGAAATAATAAAACCAAAAGGAACATAAAATCGACAACAACAACAACAATGAATGCGATTTGTCTTTGTTATTCTTTACGTTTGTTTATCATTTTGGAAATTGTTTGATTTTTGGACATTGTCAAAACACACATGCTTGACTGGTTTATGTGGCGACACACTGTATTATTACTTCGTTTTTCAATACATTTGTGATCGATGGAAATGACTCTTATCGCACATTTTTAGTGTGTGGCTCATTGGTGTGCTTTTTTTCACTGCCGTTTCATGCACTCTTTTCACGGAAGGACTTATTTATGAGTCAATTTGAAGGTAAAACCTTTTTCTTATTTTTTTTTCACTTTTTTGTAGCTTTTTTTTATTGCAGCAAGAAACGGTAGGAAGAAAGTGTTGCGTGCAAGCGCATAAAATGAGGTAAACATTATTGCTAAATAGTTGAGGATATTCGCTTTTCTTCACATCAATTTTATGTTCGTGCACATGGAAATCCCCTCCCCCTGTCCTATGTGTTCTTGTCCAAGAAATTATCATTTTTTTGAAACTATTTCAAACTCATTCATTCGTTGTTTCATTTTTTGGAGAAAATTATAATCCAATTTGATAAAACAGAAGAATGAGAGAGAACAGTGAAGCGATAAAATATCTCGCCAACACACTAAAATGAAACAAAACGTTTTCTCTTGTAACTGTTTATCTGCGCGAATAAAACAAATTCTAAAAATAACATTTTAACACTCTCTCTTGCTGCGTACAGAGTAATGGATTTGTATGTTTTTTTTTCAGTTCACACTTGAAAGCTCAATGCATGATGAAATTACGCGCTTGTTATATTTTCCGCACTCATTCACTTCGATCCAACGAGAGAAAAAAGGCATTTTGTGTGTGTTATATGGTGGATACATTTTTCACGCAATGTAAAATCTCTATGGCACAAAACAATTCTCGCTTTTACCCTTTTTTTTCTTTTGCTTCTCGTTGCTTGCTTTTCATCGCTCATTGCCATTTTCAATTTATCTTTATGCATGTACTTAACGATGATGATTTTCTTCTTCGTTTCATTTTAATTTTGGATCTTTTCTAAAATTAATTCCACCATTGCACGGTGACGACACGACGACGATGATGTTAACATTGAGAAAGCTGAGAATTTGGAGCGAATGAGAGAGAGAGGAAAACAAACGCCTTGAACATTTCATCGCCCCATCGATGCTGGTTCATTGTGAAAACCAGCCATTTTTCGCACATCAATGATAAGCGAATGATTTGTGAGTGTCAAAAATGTTCAGTAGGAGAGATGAAAAAAAAAATCTATGAAATACACCACACACTTAACAAGGAAAAAAGAAACAATCTCGAAACTCGTTCAAAACGGATTTTAATTTTTTTTTTTTTTTCACTTTCGCATGTCATTTACATCACACTTGTGATTCGCCTACGTTGAATCGACCGAAGAGAACAGAAAATCATCACAACAAAAATGCGTATTGTTTACGCTTCGTTAATGACTTTGATTTGACGACAAGAGCCTTGCATTCAATAGCCTTCTCTTCACTTTGGCTTGATGTACCGTATTTAATAGGTGACAAATGAAAAAAAAAAAAAAAACAAAATAATACAAAATCCTCATTTTATTAGATTTGGTTTGGATTTTTTTTGGGAACACAAATGTTTTGACGTTTTCTCGTAGAACCATTAAGTTAAATAGTCACATCACCTTTTTTGTTGTATTTTGATGAAACTTTGTTTTCGGTTGTTGTTCCACTTTTGCGCAACCTGCTCACGATACAAAACAACCAAAACTAACGACGATGACGACGATACACCACTTTTTTTTCGTAAAACACTTTTCTTTTGATATATATATATATGTCGAAGCGACCGAACTTATTATTCTGCTTCGCTTTGAATTTTTTGACACAAAGCAACAATCAAATGGCTGTTTTCCCATTCAAATATAATTCTTATTCACTCTTTTTTTCTTCTTCTTCTGCTTTCAGAACGTTTTGCTTTGCTGTGTACTTGTTTGGTGTTGCTGATTGTTTTTCACGGGAAGTTGTTGTTGTTTCAATTATGTATTATTATAGGAACGTTTGGCTGTCTCTTTTTCTCTGTGTGTTATACACAGGCGATTTTTCTGTTGTTGGCGACACTTTTTCACTCTATTTTTTTGTCGTGTTGAAACTCACGTTTTAATCGTTTTGTGTGCTTAAGCTCCGTATCAATATATCGGATTGTTGTAAATTTGTGTGTGTGTGTTTTTTTTTGTTGGTTTCGTGAATTTGGTGTTTGATTTTGAGACACTTTTCACGAATTTGTTGATTTTTTTTTATCGTATTCACTGGAATTTCAAGTGTTCACTCGCATAACCAATTTCGATAAATTTCCCTTTTTTATCTCTCTCTTTTTCACTTGAGTTGAAATAAAATTAAAAAAAAAACACAAACAAACAAATAGATAAAAAAAATATACGACAAGAAATGGTTTTTATTTAAACAAGTTACGAACTAAACGCGAAATCAAAACGAAAGACTGTTAAATGATGTATCTTCAGCCATTTTAATTATTAATTTAATGATACATCTTGGGTTTGTGTGTACGAAACTCACATAGCACCGAGGCAGTAGTAATGTAGCAGCAACAGCAGCAATCAAAGAGCCACAAAAACATCCATAAAACATACACAGGCTGCCCCATGCCATCGATGTATGCGTGCATGTGCTTCGTTATGGAAGTCGTCATTCGGCATTGCCACTGGTGGCACTCTCTATATCATTGTATGTGTGGCCACAAATATGTGAGTGTGGGTATGCGTATGTTGGTACCCACGGACGAATATATCGATATGGATATATTCGCAAATATTAAAATATCTCAATGAAATTGCTTCTTTTTTTTTTCTCTTACACTCTCTTAATATTTGTTTGTATGTGCGCGAGCCAACACACTTCGCATATGCATACATGTACTTGTTTTCAAATGGATATATGGAATTCTTTTGCCATTTCACTTGTGCAATTACACTGGCATTCGTCATACGTCATAGTCTTGAGATATTGGACGAGAGAAAAAAAAACGATTTTTTTTCGCAACAATTCCTTCTATGGTCAACGGAATTAAACGATACTAGTTATCGTTGTAGCTATTTTTTGTTTTGTTTCTAGAAAAAATAATCATTTTTTTCTTTCGCTTATCTCGATTTGTTTATTCATTCGTGGCATGCCACTCATTACGCTGATTCAGAGCATTGAAACTTCAAAAATCTTTAAATTCCAATACAGCGTTCCATTGCAATGGGAGAGAAAAAATAATACACACAACTCCAATCGTTTTTAATAGGTGTGATACATTCAATGGGTACGTTCCGATACGTACGGCTGTTGTGTCGTAAATATGTCAAAATTTACTCAATACTTTATCATGCAATTACATACTAACACTATATGTGTGCTTTGCGTATGAGTATTTGTATGCTGCCGTCATTTAATAAGAGCTGCCATCACACGCAGGCACATCTTCAACTGTACAAACGCATCCAATACGAAGCAACATGTTGTTTTTCCAGTTCAGCCAATCTGTATGCGTGTACACCAACACATTCACATCAATAGTCAACTCATGTATGTGCCTCAGTTTCTTCAATATGGCGAACCAAACTGAGCATTCTCTATGCCGCAAACAATTTGTGTCACGTGTAAACCCGTCTTTATTCGTATTCGTGAAACATTTGGTTCAATACTATCAAAATTGTACATGTTTAATGTGATATTCCGTATGTTTCTACAAAAAAAATCACTATTTACATAAAACTACATTGAAAATAATCAATTTACCAATAAATAAATAGATACAATACTGGTATTTCGTCAGTGATGACAATTGTCATTCAAATAATAGGTTCTCTCTTTGTGTAAACATGACCTAATGTTGTGCTATAAAATTGTTTATGGCAAGTCCACGTATACGAATCGGATTCGGTAATTACCAAACCCGTCTGGTGTGTGTTACAAAAGTGATTGTATTATTCCATTATTGCGTATTTCGCTATACATTCACCGTACAAAGAGTAAGAGAGAATCGAAGAAAATTGGCCGAAAATATTAATTTGGCCCAAAATTCGAAAGGAGTTGCATCAGCTTTACCTTTCGCCGTACAATTCATTCGCAAAAATACGAAGCTATTGTACGTTCGCCGTTTGCGACGAACTCAAAAGCGACACCATATTTTTGTATGAATCAACTATCACGACCGACCGAATAAAAAAAACACACATTTGAGATAATTACATTTATCAATAAAAACAAAGGAACCAGCAATTCATCCAGCAATCAGTGAAAGATTTGTGTGTGTGTGTGTTAAGTTAAAAGGGCATTTATTAATCATCGCATACATTTTGGAATTTAAAATAGTGTTGTGGTTTTTTGAGCGTTTGACACAAATACGTGTATTCGATAGTAAAACGATTTGCTCTACATTTCATTATTATTATTTTACCGTATGTCACCGTTGTGAGCGCGCTCTCTTACCAATTTGACAGCGATGCAGTGTAATTTCAACCCAATTCAACGTATTCATTTGAAGAACCTTCCAGTAATACATTAACATTTAACAATGAGTGTGTATACAAGTTGTGTGAAATAATTAAATAAATCATATTTCATAAAATCAATGATTATTCGAAAATACATTCGAAAGAATTTTCTGTGCACGCGATCATTTCATTTTGTAGGTGATTGTGTTGTTGGTGTATTTTTTGTGAACGAGTGAATAACGAACGAAGAAAGAAACGCAAAAAAAAACTTATAGAAAGAGAGAAAGGAACATAGATAATCGATTAAAAAGCGTTCAGACGAAAAATAAAAAGTTATACGAAAATGGACTTTGCGATGAAAGATTTTGATTTGCACACAGCTACTGGCGATAGCGCGGTGAATGTGCAACATAAAAAACCATTTGACATTGCTGACGTGGATAATAATGCAATGAAAATTGAGGTAATTACGAAATTTAAGGGTAAAAAACAGCAGAATTTGTTATTCTATTGTGCTAGTTTGCAAGTAATTTATGAGCTAATATCTTTAAATAGCATTGAAGGCGATTTGAGGTTTCTTTGTATTCGGTTTATTTCATTCAATATGCTTTCGCAACGATTTATAATTTCAACGCACACTCAATTGTACATATTTCGGTGAAAATACAATTATACTTAAATGTATTCGGAGTAACATTTTTTCGACAAAATGTTATTTCAACATAATAATGTCATTTCGACATTATTCAAAAAAATTTGATTTAGTCGGAATACAATGTCGCCGGAGGAAATAAAATGATGTTGATTTAGTGATTGTTAAATTCTTAGAAACAGCCAGATAACTCGTAGAATGGGATTCCGACTCCAATATGTTATGATTGCAGCGTGTGTTCCTTTTTTACAAGCGTTATAAATAAATGAGTCTTCGAGATAATGTTTATGATTCTTTATTTTGGGAATATGATTTGATTAGAAAAAGCGTAGTTTTTCCAACTTATTTTTTTTTTTTTTTTGCTTCACCTTGATCTCATAAATTAACCTTTAAAATTGCAATAAAATTGTAAAACACGTGTAAATATTCAAAAGCGATAACATTTTGCGCAATTCAACAGAAATTATTATTTTTTTCATCTTCCTTATCACTAACTGGAGTGTGTAGAAGAAAAAAAACACTTCTCTCCATCCATATGTTTCAATATTTGCTTAATATGGTCACATTCGAATGAATCTAAAAAATGTGTTTTTTCACCTTGTTTGTAAAATTTTAGAACGAAGAGTGGAATATCGATAGTATATTTCCACTGAATACTGATTTCTTAAATGATTTTAATGACTTGGGCGACCTGAATATGGATACATGGACCGATGCATATGATTATATGTCATCACCAACATCAACCGGCACCGAATCAGAAAACGACCACGATATGCTGGGCATGAAACCGATTGCTGATCAAATGCTAAGTCCACCACAAAATTTGATTTCAAGCTCCTCCTCAGACAGCGGCCTATCCAGTGATCATGTTGACTTGTAAGTATTTCATAATGATGATTCATCGTTGCATCACATCATTGCAATACACGTTTTATAAATGGTTTCGTTTCATTTTCAGTGACATGAATTTCGATCAAATCGGATCGGATCTATTGCAGCAGCCACTTTTGTCGTCCCAAATCATTCCAGAATTGGCTGATGAAGAACTACAACTTACAAAACTAGTGAAACCCGAAGCCGTCTTGGAGAAATCCATTAAAATATCACCATCAAATACACCGAAGTTCATTAAACAAAATGCAACTCCGATTCAATTGAAAACCAAACCAACGGAACAAACGGTTTCAACACAAAATGTTCAAAATATTAAACGAGCTCCAACGAATGTAGTTCAAATGTCCGATGTAAAACCCGTTTTTAAACAACAAAACGGTGCAATCATCAGTGAAAATGTAGTTGCAAACAACACTTCAATCGTTATCAACAAAATTAACGGCAATATTTCAGGTATGAAATTTATACTTTTTTTTATAAATGAATGATAAGATTTTATCATATTGATTGATAATGTTTTTTCGTTAAAGGTATTCGTAAATTGGTTCAAGTGAAAAAAGGACCCAATCAGAAATCAATCATTCTTCCATTTTCATTGAAGAATGGTACTGACATTCGTTCGATTAAAATTATCAAACCATCATCGTTGACAAAATCTCCAAAAATCCTAATGGCCGCATCAAATCTACTACAAGAATACAAACAAAATGCAATTATCGTCAACAAACCAATCAAATTGGAGCCCAAATATGGTGAGTTATGATCATGTCAAACCGTTTGATGAAAATTCTAAAAGTTTGAATTTATTTCAGAAATTGATTCAATGTCAGAACCATCAGATTGTGAAAGTTATAAATTCGAAGAGATGTTTGTGCACGACGACGACGATGATGATGATGTGAATAATGACAGTGAACAAGATGGTGAGACTGAACATCAATCCGAATATCCGAAATTGGTATTGTCCGGTGAAGAAAAGCGATTGCTTGCAAAAGAAGGCATCACACTACCAGCCCATTACCCGCTTACAAAGCACGAAGAACGTGAATTAAAACGAATTCGACGAAAGATCCGTAATAAAATTTCCGCACAAGATTCACGCAAACGAAAGAAGGAATATGTTGATGGATTGGAAGAGCGTGTTAAAAAATGCACCGATGACAATCAAACACTCCAAAAGCGTATTAAATTATTGCAAACACAAAATCAAAATCTTGTGAATCAAATGAAGAAAATGCAAAGTTTATTATCAAAATGTGGCAACAAGAGTGTACAGCCCGCAACATGTTTGATGGTTTTATTGATGAGCATGGCATTGATTGCGGCTCCAAATTTAAAAATGAACAAAGATGGCAACGACGGTGCAATGCCAACCGATATTATGATGGAAGAGAATCAAATGCAACAGAATCGTCGATCGTTGTTGTTCGATTCAAGAGAGAAATTTGGTGATGCTGTTGCCGACGAAGAAATGGGCAACGATTTTGGTTTGTTCTGCAAAACCGAAGATAATGAGCATAATTATGCAACAGATGCATCATGCAATCAATTTAATAAAGTTGGTGATCTAATCGATACATTAGATTTGGATGATGATGATCCATGGGTACCGCCAAACCGGACATCACATCAGAAAATTCCGGCCGAACATTTTGACAACACATATGACAGCAGTGTCGTGATGAAAGACATCGTCATGAATGTGTCACCGGTAACGCATATTAAAACAGCGAAAAATCTGAGCGATCTACCACCCGAAAATGCATACCAATTAAAAATCGATGCAAATGGCATACCGAACATTGTTAATTTGAACACCGAAATCGATTCAAAGAATGTTTAGTGCAAACATCATATCGTTTGTCATGATAACAGCACATTTATTGAGTGTTACCATCAGCACACTCATTGATATACAGTCGCTTTGTTTGCATTTGTAATTGCTTGTTTTTTTTGTTGACTTCTTTTCATTCTATCTCTCTCTCTCTCAGTCATGAGTCTTTCATTTTTACAGTGCAAACAATGAGTATTCGAATATGATTCCAGTTTAAAAAAAAAACTATAAAAACAATATATATATTTTTTCATTTAAATTTCATCATCGTATTCGCAACGATAAAGCCTTTAGCGTACGTTTGATCTTTATCTATTACACACTCATTTTTTTCTTCTTCTTTGATTCAATTTGTTATCTTGTTTTGTTTCTATTTGCTCTTTAACTGGAATTGGACAGCAACTCAAATTACATACACACATATATTTTTTCTGTTACGAAGGGGACTAGCAAAACAAGGGTTTTTCCTTTTCTTTGTTAGATTAGTTCTATAAAAGAAGATTTATAATTATCATTTTTTTTCGTGTGTTATCACACTTTTAATTTTATAAGATGATTTCGTCAATGACGATAGAAAACTTTCAAATTTTAACGCATTTTTAAACAAGTAAATTCTTTGAATTATTATTTTGAAATGATGATTATCAAAAAAAAAAAAAATTATATTCGACACATACATAAGTGTCGAAATTCGACAAAAATAAAGATTATTTATAGTTTTTTTGTTGTTGAAAGAAACTAAAATGCATGTATTAATTTGATTTTATTTGCAATGATTCACATTAGATTTAATTGACTTATTTATATCCTATTATAAATACATTTTTACACAGAAGAAAAAGATTTACACAATTCTTAATGAATAAACTAAAACGGAATTAAAAATCAACAATTTTTTTTTGTTATAAAACGCGAATATATTTGGCACTTTATATTTATCTACTGAAAACACTATTTTTTAATTTTAGTAAATGGAAGAATAAATTTTGGCCGAAACCGAGAGTAAACTGTAAAACCATATTATGCATATATAGCTAGTTTAGCTCGTTGATAAATAAAAACAGGAAGTGCAACTTTGTATATAAGTATAATCATATATCTTCAGATAAAAATTATCAAATAAAAACTTGGAAAAGCAAAATGAACGACTTTATTTATTTTCATTTCGTCGAATCAATTTAATCGCGATAAAAATGCATGAAATCATGAGTCATGGTTTTCCGTTTCATCAAAGAACCGAAGAAAATGTTATTTTGCTCGGTAAATCCCAGACGAAAATAAGCGAAAGGAATTGAAGTGTTTCTTGTTTTGTTTCAGAGAATTTTTCCTTTTTTACTTACTGATAAGTAAAAATAAAACAATAATTACAGTTAATCATGAGAATTAAATTGAGATTAAGAGTTACTATCACCCCTTATTATGTAAAACACATTTAGTAAATCGAGTCAGCGATTGTCACCGAAACATGAGGCAATGCTTTTGAGAAACACCCATCGACATATTCCACATTACGCAAAAAAAAGCATGTAGAAATAACGGTAAATATTTTCTGTTTTCTTCAGTCTGTATATTCGTGTTGGGCTGGAATTTTTCGACCGTTAATATCAACATTTTAACGATCGTAATCACAACAATGTCGAATATCACAAGTTGCTTAAAGCAAAACGACTTGCTGCATTTGCTATGTGTAAATTATTAATGAATTAGCATGTTAATAAAAGCAATGAACGCAAAGTGGATTATTGATTCATTGTCATCGTCGTTGGTCGTTCGTTAAAAAGTTACGTATTATGACGTTGAAAATGTATTACTGTAAATGGTGTAAGCGAATTGTGGATTTCTTTTGATGTATCATGCACAGGTTATGGCACATTTGACCGACAAGTAAAAAAGAATAAAAAGATAAAAATCTTCCATTTGCCGTTGCTTGATGATGCGCCCATCATTCTATCTCTCTCTATCTCTTTGTTTTCCTTAATTTATTCCTATGCTTTTCCGTACAACGATATTGTATATAGGATATATATTTGCGTGTAAGTAAAAAAGCCGACCAACGCGTATGGTGAACTGTTACCGTATGGTGAACTGGTGTGTTTCTGTGTGTGTACCGTTTTACGTAATCGCATATTCATTCATTTCATATTGTATCTGGGTTTTTTTTTCGTTGGTTTTCGGTACGCGACCATACATCATTGGGCCTACAACAAAAAAAACGCTTTACTGTTTTACATAGCGATGGTAACGACTGAGAAGTCGTTGGCACAATGACTATATAACGTGGTTTACATATGTCGAATGATGAGTAATTTTTGGATTCTCCATATCAAAACGTGAATTTTGGATATGAAACCCATATCGGCAGTTCTGTGTGTGGTTTTTTTCTTGCTCAATTCTCTGCCGTGCCGTCAAATTCTCACTCGAAAACATTTGCTCAATAATTTCAACTCATTCGAACAACACTCAAGAAGAGAATAATCTTTTGATTCGAGCCAAATTATGACATTGAGTAAATTGGTTGTTTACGGTTTTAACCCCAATTCAAAGCATATAGTTTATGCGATCAATGTTCAAACATGCGGAGAATCATAATGCAGCTGTTTTGAGTATTTTTCACAAATTACTCGTTCGTTCTTGCTCATTCGACACTCTCGCATGTACTGAAATGAGTTAGTTTGCTGAGCTATTTCTCTCGCGCTCTCTCTCTCTTTCAATCGCGCATACATACCACGTACAGATGTCACATCATCGCTGCAAAGCGGTAGTTAACGTACACATACCATTGAAGTATATAACAAAGTTCGGTCGTTCACCTCGAAACAAACGGACTGTTTTATATTGTGTAGTAACATACATTGAGAGAAAAGTGAGCGCGCATTTAGTCGAAGTGTGTACGCTTGGTATTCGGTCTTTTTTTCGGTGTTATTGTTGTTGCTATTACTATACGTTTGATTTGTTTTAAGACAATCTTTCTCTCATGCGCGCATGTTATCATATGAAAAATTGTTGTTGTTGTTGTTGTTTTTGTTGTACAGAGAGGAAAATAAAACAGAAAACTTTTGAACGAGAGAAAAGAGCAAGAGAAAAAACCACATCCAACATACACACACACATATATATATATCGTCATACAACAGAAACTGAGAAAAGAATTGTGAGTCGTTTCATTGCCGCTGTTACCGTTGCTAAACATACACCAAACGTTAGTTGAATTCAAAACAATGGTTTGTCTCGATTTATCGACGAGGCAATCGTCAAGAACTACCGATTAAAACAAAAAAAAATTCTACCGGAGTGTCCAAAACACAAAAAAAGACATGCACAATCTAAAAATAGAAACACATTTTACGAATTTACAATGATAAAATAAATAAAAGTTGAAATTTATTGTGTGATTGACAGTGTAAGTTCAATTAAAAGTGTATCTTTGTTAAATGAATTCGTTTTAAAACAAATTTCTTTCTTGCGTGTGTTCAATGGAATTTATTATTTCTTTTTTTTTCGACTGATTGTGTGACGTCGATTTGTATGTATTGTATACCAACAAAAGCGCACTTAATTTAAACGAGTTGTATCATCGACATTGTCGTCAAACGGAAAGGTCGTTATAATCGCGAGTGTATTAGAAAATTATCAATTGTTTGTAATTTTTCGCTGATTTTTGCAAAACCAGCTCACTATGTTTGATACGTGTTGTGCTTTCATATAACGGTTTTCGCATACTTTTCGCAATAATTGACACATGAACGTATTATAAATACGGACAAATTTGGTGCATTTTTATTGTTAATCGAATCGATTATGTGAAGAGTTTTAAAGTGCAAATCATAGTTATTTCTGTTGAACTTGATTCGGCAAAATTGAATGAAAAAAAAATTTGCTTGACAAGACTATAGGTAACACAATTGTTTAGGACTGCCAATTTACTGCCAAGTGCTCTTGACAATAGCCGAAATTAGTAGCGACGAGATAAAATAAAAGAAAATTGAATAGTTAACGATAAAAGCGAGTAGATAATGCCAAAATGAACTCGACTCTGATATATGTTGATTTCTTCAAACTTCAAAGAAAGAAGAGTATGATGTGTGCGGTGTGTGCGTGAATGAGTGCGCGTTTATTTTGAGATTTGGTTCGACGAGAGAGAGAGAGAGAGAGAGAGAGAGAGAGAGAGAGAGAGAGAGAGAAATTAGTCATATCATTTTGTTTGCTCAAAATAATTCCACGACATTTTATTATTATATTTTGTGGACAGTATTACGACCGTATAGTTTGGCATGAATTTATGATAATGACGTTCTGTAGCGTTCGTTGTGCGTTCCTGTGTCATTCTAGCCAAGACAAAACAATCGCATTCGCCATTTAAAAATATAGTGTTTATTTATTTTAAAAAGAAATTTAAATTCAGAAGGCCAAAACCATTTTGGTGTCACTGCAGTGCATTTCTCTCATAGACTTTATTTGATTTTTCTTCTTTTTTTAAATTAAAGTCACAATTGAGTATGCGTTGTGTCTGCATCATTCGAAAATAGAATAGTTGCTTTTATTTTTGTTTTTGTTTCTATTAGAGAACGCAAGGTCCAAATTAAAATTGACCACAAACTAGTGTCCGGTCGAGGTTGGAGGCTTTTTTACACGGTGTGTGTGTACGTGTGTGTCGTGAGTGCGTGAATGTTTAGAGAAAGAGAGAAAGAAGTACACAGTGGAATGCTATTGTTGTTCGAACGTACGCAAGTGTGTGAGAGTGGGTTCACGCAAGTTCATTCGCCTATAGCGAACGGCAAGTGAGAAGCAAAAACGAAAGAAAGTGGTTACATTTCCCAGTCTCTCGAATATGTATATTTCGAATGGCGCTTTTTTCGACATTTCACGAAAATGCTATAAATTTATTCAAGGACAATGTCACTTTAAATTTGAAAATCTCAGCGACACAAGATAACTATAGAAATAGTTGTCTATTGTGCATCTTCTGAAATGTCGAAAGCGAAAGGCGATTGAATAAAATTAGAATTTCGCGAGAAAAAAAAATGTGAGAGAAATTAAAAAAAAAATTTCATCATTAAAATGTGAAGATGTTCTTGTTGTTGACGACGTCTTACGACATAAAGGTGATTGCCACCAAAATAACCGATTCACTTCGTGTCTTATTCTTCTACTTCTTTTTTTTATTTAACGTGATTTCTATTTTGGGAGTCAACGCCATCCGAATTGAACGAGAAAAGAAAAAAACAACCGAATAACACAATACACACAATTACGTCTCTTGGTGTTCTTTGCTGGCTTCGCCTTATCACAAATTTACATATTGCATTTCGATGTGTGTTCCGCAATTCGGTAGTGAAGTGAGAGAGAGCATTGTACGCCGTCGATTACAACGACGGCAGCAGCAGCACCACCACCACCAATAATAGTAACAACAACAAGAACAACGACAACGGCCAACAACACACAGCCGACATGATGATGATGTAGTAGAAGAGAAATTCACATTGGATGGTGAATTTTTCACGGCCAACGAAATGGCCTAGAAAACGTCGAGTTAAATAACGAAGCAGAACAGCAAAGGGCATTGCCTTCTACAATTTTGTACATACATCCATATGTGTGTAGACATTTGTATAGACACAGAGCATGAGAGTGAGAATGGAAATGAAACAAAAGGAAAATACGCTCTTCTTGACATCGGTTGTTTAAAATAACTTCGATTGGTTAGAGCAAGAACGCACATGTATGTACATGCATGGGCGGGAAAAGGAAATGAACAGAGCGAAAGAGTGTATGTGTGCGTGTATGTGAACGAGATCTGTTCGTTCATTTGGTATGATTTTTGAGCTTGTGTTTGTTTAATATTTTGAATGTGTGTGTTACGCGGAATAGTACAATTTTCATATATTATGTGGTGGCTGCTTCTGCTGATCACATATACACACGCATAAACGAACGCTACATTTCTACAAACTCATCGATTTTTATATAATTTTTGGGTGTTGTTGACCTTTTGTGCGCACTTTTTTTTTTCTCCGTTCTTTCAAATGTTTTGCTGTTATTACACAGTGCATCTTCGGATACCGATTCTGATGTATTGACATGACAAGAAGGGAGCCCAAAAATCAACGATACAAACGTACTTGAAAGCCAACGTGTGGTGTGTATTTCAAATACACAAGAATAGAGAAAAAAAATAAAATAAAAACGCCACCAACAGCAATAGTTTTGAAAGAATTCCGGTCTTTAATGCACGCATTACTCTATTATTATGAGAAATCGAAAAAGAAAACGGAAAAAAAGAACAAATAAATGTCCAAAAAATAGTGTTTCACAATTCATTATCAACCGGCGTTGTCGTTAGATATATTTTTTTATTTTCGTTTTATTTTCTAATGATATGTAGATATTTCATCATAACTTTTCCTGTTTACATGGTACGGATCGCAATGCGAGAGTGATTCACATTTCAAGCCAAATTATGGTATTTTAACCAAAGTGTATGAGTTTCAAATTACAAAACTAAATAGAGAATATCTCGATAGAAGTGTGATATGACTAAATTGTGCGGTGCAAAACATTGACATTTTATAGTGTCATCTTACACGATGAAGTGTATGAATTGAATTAAGTGTGAAGAAATAAGGATACAAAGAAAATAACAATCACAAACAGAGTACAATGATTGAATAAAAATATATTCATATTCAAAAAAATATATTATCAATGATATGGATTATATTGTCACACTTTGGGATTTTCGACCAGTGGAATTTTTCTTTTTTTAAAAGGTAAAAAAAATCTATTCATTTTCTCTTATTTTGTAGTTTATAGATTTTTTTGTTTATAAATAAAGTGTCAAAGCAATAGAAATTCCAACACAACCAAGCAAAAAATCACATCACCAAACCATATTATGTAGAATTTTGTCAGTGTATAATTTCCATGTAATTAGAATCAATTCACCGAATTCATAGAAACCATTTGAGATTCGTATCAGAAAATTCTATTTGAGCATATCAAGTGGATCTTTTATGGCTGCAATCACAAAATCATTAATATCATTTGGGATGAATCATTGACATTTCCAATATTAATGGAATCAAACGGCAAAATTCAATCAAAAATAAGATATAAATAGAAGAGTTTTTTCCCTTCAAATTTGAAAGAACGAACAAGAAATCGGAATACAAAAAAACGAGAATATCGAGAAAAATATGTTTCACTTCATGAATGGAGCACATAAGGTTAATGACTCATGCTAAGGGTCGAGCACGGTTATTCAACTCAACCCTAACACATACCATGGCACTTATGCACCAACACTGTTTTCAGGAGCAATACGTAAACTGTCGTATCCAAACTGAATGGAAGTAAACCAGTGCCGCACGCACACTAAAAGCGAGAACACATTGCCTTGCATTCGGGCCATTCACGTAAAACAACAATGCACAATAAATAAAATGAAAGAACAACAACAACAAAAAAACCACAAAATTTATTAATTGAGAGATCACAATTCACTGGCAATTTTCGAAAATCAGATTGCAATTTGCTTTCATTTGTTTTGTTATCAGTATTTATTTGTTTTTCTTTGTGGCACATGAAATTCTTCATTTATCGAAAATCATTCGCGAACATTCATTTCACAACCAAAATCATTTCTCTTCCTTCTTTTGTCAAACAGATAAATGTGCCGAATTGGGAGAGAGCAAGGAAACATTAATGACCAATACGTATGGTATTAAATGCATAAATAAATGAAATCATACCAAATACACTGCAATGCTCATAGTTTTCCAAATTAATGAAAGTATTTGCACTTTGTAACCCTTTTAGCTGAATGTTTTAGAATTGATAAAATGCTCCTTTCATATGACTGTAGTAGCATATCGTTTTCATGCCATTTATTTCATCTTCATTCATTCATTTTCATTTTCATCATCATTTCCATTTCGTTTGCTTCATCATTTCTGATAATAATAATTAGATAAGTTATAGAATGTATACGCCTAAACAATGTTCATTTTCATTCTCATTCTCTCTCTCTGCTCACATCACATCATCACGCATCACAATGTTTTAAAGTCAGATACTACATAAGAGTAATCAGTGTAAACATTCAGATGAGCCGAGGCTCGTTCTCAAGTTCAATGTACAGCAATACGCATTGCGTGTGATTGAACTTTCAGTGTGTCTATTGTAAATCCTTTTGTTTCTCCTTACTATCTTCGTCTTTGCTCTCGAATCGATTCATATTCGGGTTTGCTTTCTTGGTGTTGTTGTTGTTGTGGTGTGCACGCGTGCTTGTATGCAATATTAGATATTCTGGTTGTTGCAATTGTTGATACTATGTTGCCATGTCTTTGGCCGCCTCAGACCGATTCGAAGAATTGCAAAATACAAGAAAAATTATATCTCACTTGAGACATCTCATGCATTTAAATCATTTTTTATTTTAAATAAAAATAGAATCATTCAAAGGCAAGAGTCGCAATAAATCAATTTCGTTTAAATATAATATTTCACAAAAATGTGAAACATTCTACAATCGATTCGTTGTATATTGCACGACAATGATGATGATATGATGCGTACATCAATATGCGGAAGTAGAATTTCGCTTTAATTTCATTTCAAAACATTCTCTCATATGGTTACGAGTATATAAAACTAGCCTCCTTTATATACTCAACGAACCCAACGTTTTATATACATCGATAAGTACAATAACTCCATTTATTCATTCTCTCGCACGCTTCGTATCCACTCATTCGCAGCTCTCGCTCTCTTCGCAACAATATTACTCGCATATGGAAAATTACTCACAAACATTATTGACAGTGTAGCCGGCTTTTGAATCGTTTGACTCATTTTTGTGGTATTGTTTTTTTGTTCGAGTTTGATTTCGATTTTATTTTGATTATATCGCATTTTGCGAGAAAAAAAAATCAATCTGAAAAATAAATGAATCAATCTTGAAAAATGGCACGTTTTTGGTAGCAAATGATTAAGTAAGCAACATGACTATCCTACCGAAATATGTACTGGAATGACTCAGAAATTGAGTGGATGTTGGTGAAAAATGCTCATTTTTCCACTCTAGGTATGTTTGAGTTTTCACTCATTTCCCCTATTTTCGAACATCATTGTTAGTGTATGTGTTGAGCCAATTGCGAATTTCGTACGACATATGAATTCTCCGCCAAAGGCATGACGATCATTCATGAGTTGACTGTGCAAGAATGAGCACATCGGTTACTGTTAATTTACACATGAAAACTATGAATTGAAGAAAAATCGAGAATAGTCTACACAAACGCTTTGCTCATCCAATCATCCATTCATCCAAATCGCATACGATCCGAATATTCGTTTAGCCGAATGGACTAAAATAAAAATAAAATAAAAGTTTATCAATTAACGAAATATTGCACGTGTTTTTGCTTTTCAAAACATAAGCATACAACATTTCAAGAGCGTACTAATGAAAAATTTCGACTAAAAATAGTCGATGCATGTTATTTTATTTATATGCATGTTTTTTTTCGTTCTTCTTTTTAATTATAACTTTTTTTTCGGTTACAAAAACAAAAGGACATTCCCATTAAATTGAGGATACATGCAAATGAAAGAAGCAATGCTCGATAATTTTCAAGCTCAAAATAGCCGATTTTTTTTAAATATATACATAATTTTCAGAATTGCATCAAATGCGACACTGGTGCCATTTTTCTCTTTTGGATATGTGCATAGTTTCAATTGAATTAAAAATGCATTAGAATCTAAATCCGAATTTGATCTAGATTGGATCGGTTGGATTTTTTTTTATTGTTATTGATATGAATGTTGAACGTCAGAATTGTTTGATTTAGTCACGTTGAAATGAAACGTTTGCTACGAGGGGTGGTTGTCATGGTGTGAGTAGTGTATTATCTTACTTATATTTCATGTGCTTTTCATCGTGTTGTCATTTTTCCCTTGTATAGTTTTTAGTGTGCTCTGTTTTCTTTGTGTTAGAGATAAAAATCAATGCATTTTGTGCGCTGAGAATATATGCATGTATAGAGTTTACGGGTTAAACTCGGATATGGCGGTTTGTGCATAAGTTGCAATTGCTGATGCCTGACACACAAACGACAAAACGTCGTATGCACAGTCAAACACCCGTATACACATATAACCATACAAAATGTGTATGCACATCGTCGTTCATCTTTTTTTTTCGTGTATTTTTTCTTCAAAAAGCTTTTATTTAAACGCACACAATGATATTGATGATTCTATGACCTCGGACAACATCGAGTACGTTCAACCCTATTTTCCAAGGAAATATTTTTTCCACTTTTCTATTTCGATGCCATTGCAATAGAGTGCATCGCATATAATGTGCTCTATGTTATATAAAAATCTGTACGCGCTGTACATCAGTGTATATTTTCAGTGCTATCAGTCAATAGTTGTGTATTGTGTGTGCAATTGCATTGTGCGCGAGTTTGTAGAAATTTTCTTCGATGCACACAGCACACATATTTTATTTAATGTTTTGTTGGTGTATTTTGTCAGCAATGCACAGAGAGCTCTTGCTCGGTTATGTGCACAATAGCTCGTATATAGCAGCGAAACGACACAGAGGCGAATACGTAATATGCACAGCATTTAGGCCAACATTTTCTCTTGAACTATTGCTAATGCTATTTGATGTGGCGCTCTTTCTCCCGCTCTCTTCTCTCGTCGTTGTCGCGCGCACACAAAATTTCTGCATTCTGAATGTAAAACTGCACTACACAGTACAGCACACAGCAGAAAACACACACATGCATACAATGCAACTAAAGTTAGAGATAACGTGCTGCTATAACTAACTAAGTATTTAGCGTGTCGATTTGCTGCCGCTGTTCTTGCTGCCGTTGCTGCTGCTACTGACTTCATGCACGTTTTCTATCATCGTCATTCTTATTCTGCATTTCATTCGTCTTTGGCATTTGTTTTTGCTCGTTCAATAACAATTTTCCTTACTCGGTACGATTCGAAAGTGGTTGCTCTTGCTATTGTCGTTGTCTTCGTCATCGTTGTTATTGTAGAGCTTGCATATCATGTCCACAATTGGAAAATATTTTCATTTCCGCTTCATTCAAAACGAACTTATGCAAATGTACAACCGCACACTCTATCCTCCTCGATTACATGCATACACTCTATACCTAGGTAGCTATCACACATGCACACCAACCCTTCAAGCTCAGGATATTCATTGCAACAGTATGTTGGTTGACTGTATGACTTCACCTACTTATGTTTGTATTTTGCTCTACATGTGACACAATTTTCTTTTTCATACTTCATACGCCTTTAAACATGGTTCACTGAAATTTCAACCGATTTTTCCCTCTTCCTATCCCCTCATATCTCTCTCTTTTTATTGGCAATCCTTTTACAAGGCACGGACATATGAAAAAAAATCAAAGCCACAATTTTTGAGGTAGACCTTTTTGTGCCGAGGAGACGAAATTAAAATAAATCGATTCCATTCAATGCTGCTAGCAATTAGCGGCATTTTTCTACCCTCAATTTTCTACGTATTTTTTGCTTCTTGTCTCTTTTTTCGTTTTCTCGTTATTTTGTAACTAATTTACTTTGACAAATGCACGTGGAAATTGCGGAAAACATCATTTTTCTTTAATTGTTCGAAATATAAAACAAATGTTGCTCATGCTCACGTTAAACATTCATCTTTACGCGCGTCACGTCAATTATGCTGACAATGTAAAAACTTTAATCAACCGCCCGAATGAAAGTTGCAGTAGTTCGTTTTTTGTTCATTTTTATTTGTAATTGACTGAAAATTAAGAATGTTGATCTTCTTCAAATGAAAGAATGGCCAATCGTAGTAACTGGAGCATAAATCAATTTGATTCTTTGTGTATGTTCTGTATGAAATGGGTTAATAACGTTCGCGATTCATTAAAGTTCAAAGGCACAATTAAAATCGTGAAACAGGGCAAAAATTGTCATCAAAAAAACACATTTTTCATATTTGTATAAAATTGAAAAACATTTTATCATTTAAATAAACATATTGAAATTGTGTCCATGAACAAATTTATTTTAAACACACTGAAAAAAAGGCGCATGGTATTTTTGTTTGTGTAAAACAAACCAAACATAAAAAAAAACATTTGTAGCGTTTCACGATCATTTAACACTTCTATAAACATTCATGCATCAATTACAATGTAAAAAGTAAAAGTTTTCAACTACAAATGAAAGAGTTTTTTTTTGCGCTACGACATCAGTCAGTGTTTTTTTAAGTATATGTAAGTTGCATTAAAAATGAACTACGACGATCGATAAAGTGATAACATTCGTCAAAATGGTATCATATACTCGACTTAGAGCTCTAACTTTATTCATTTATTGAAATATACTTGCGATTCATCAGTCGTTTTCTTTATTTATCAGTCGCACGTATAATAATATAAATTGACGATGACAAAAAACATATGACACGCAATGAAATTATTTCAGCGAACATGTGTTTGTGTGTGTGACGATAAAATGAGTTGTTTTGATTGTCACCCAGGCTGATTTTTATTATTATTATTAAGACGTATTTCGATAAAATATTTGAAATAACAACATCCGTGACAACACTGTTTTCGATTCGAATAAAGAAAAATGTAGAATAATGATAAATTTGAGAAGTTCAACTTGTGTCACATATACAAAAAGGAAGAAAGAGAGAGAATGAGAGAATGACTTAAGGACCATAAAATATTTGGAGCGAAAAGTAACTGATGAAAATAACATGACCCATTCAAGTGCTATTTTTGAAAATGATCTTGTGCGCTTGTTTATCAAATTTCTATTCTCAAATGTTGCTTATTTTTCAAAAATGGTTATACACTTCCTCATTGAATCCCTGCAAGTAAATTGTGAAATGCACGACATTGCATAATTAATTTTGGTATTTCGAGAGCGTTTGAAAAACGAAATGATTCAGCGAAAATGTTCATTTCTGTTGAAATGGCAATGGACACGTTGAGCTAATTTATTAAAATCCATACTTCATCTCTTCGAGTGTGTCGTTCACATTTTTTTGCTGATTTTAAAATAGTCGATCTAATGTGACTATATTGTGTGTGTGTGTTTTTTTTTTGTTTGGTGTGTCGCTGTGCCATTTGTCAATGAATTCCAAGAAATCAAGCAGATGGTGTATTTCATTAGTGGGTCGTAATGTTGTCGATGGCAACGGCGGTGTGAACAATGTTCAATTACAATACAATGTAATTAAAAAAGCTCATGAAAGTTAATTTTATTTCTATTTTTAAAATTGGTTGGGTGTTTGTTGAACTGTGCATTCAACACCCAATGAATACATTGAATGCGGTAACCAATAGTCGCATTTATTGCAGAGGCGATCCAACATATTCCAATAAAATTGAGGATTTTAATAGTCCACAATATGCTGTCAAAACCGCAAATAGTGGCATCACAATTAAATCGTTTCCAATTGATTTCATTGCGTCCCGAGTTCGCGTAGCACACATACAAATGCAAAATTCCAAACGCGATAATGCCAAATTGAGTTGCGTGTGTGCGGTATTATTAATTTTTGCCGTATTTCGTAAGTTTTGAACGAATTAGAAAAGAAAACAAAAGAGAGAAAGAAATAAAAAAACAGACATACACACACACATCTACAGGCAGACAGAGCAGGCTGTACGTAAACACATTTAGGCAAATATAACGCTCAAAAGAAAGGAAAATAACATGTTTTGATTTTTTTCTCTTTATTTCTATTCATCGTTCATTTATTCCTTCTCTTAAATCATACACTTTAAAGTACCTTTTCGTTTTGTTCTCTTTCT
Organism: Contarinia nasturtii; assembly: GCF_009176525.2. Classification (NCBI taxonomy): domain Eukaryota; kingdom Metazoa; phylum Arthropoda; class Insecta; order Diptera; family Cecidomyiidae; genus Contarinia; species Contarinia nasturtii. The sequence goes on along the minus strand of NW_022197885.1, from coordinate 2,472,386 downwards.
CTAAATTGAGTGTATTTGGTTTGACGGAGCGCACAACATGAACCGTACACATAACTCTATAGAAATGATATGCCGTGTGTATGCAGCAGCAGCAGCAACGATCCTATAATACGTGTATAGGTGGAAATATGTATACATGTGTATGCCACAGTCACAGTCATAGTCATAGCGCGCACTCAGTGAAACCGATAAAAACGGTGCACACACAGCATAGCGCAAAGAACGAGTGCGAGCGAGAGCCAAGAGGCCATTGACCGGAATCATTTGACCTACTAACGTGAAAATACACTGTCATTGCCGTATAGTGTTTTTGAATATCACAGTAGCAGCAACAGCAACTGCCGCACACACTATCACATTCATACAACAATACTGACGTTCGCTTCGCACATTCTCTTCGCCTGCTCACTTCTTTTTTGCTGCGTTCGCCTGCGCTTCCCAACTCACTCGCAATTCACATTTTATATATATACTTGAATGTTATGTACCTTGGTATGATAAAAAAAACCAACCAAGGAACATACATTGTGTGTGTAAATGTGTGTGCTAAAGCCAATATTATATGCACGTAATTATGATGAACGAAGTATACGCGCATACAATCAGATTCTTAACAAACGACCAAACTAATGATACACATATATCACACATTACGTTGCAGTTGTTATTGTTACGTTCGCATTCAAAACAAATTGAATTAAAGAAATAAAAAGCTGCGTGTTTTTAATATCAATAACATGTTCTCAATATATGTGCAATGCAATGTATTTGGTTTTGATTTTCGTGGACGTCTTAGTTGCTGCTAAAAAAAATACTTGTGTATCATTAGACATTGATAGAACACTGCATATAGTATTTTTAAAAAAAATATATCTATCTATTGTGAATCGTCAAACTGAACAAAAATGAAATTATTGCAATGGACATTAGATCGATTTATGTACACTGTAAGAGCAGTGCAGTGTACGACTTAAAATGCCATCATATATAGAAATCATTTTATGTTTTATAATTTATGCGAAAAATAAATACTTGCATTTTCAAAAGAGATTTTCTATAAATAATTAACAAGTTTTCTATTTATTATCAAACACTCTTACTTCCAACGCTACGGTACTTCTTTTTTTATGTACTATCTCCGCATGGAGTAGATATATACATTTTAAGATAGAGTCGCTGTATGTGTTGAGGGGATAGAACGAGGGAAACATATTTTATTTGCAGAATAAACAAAAAACAATTTTCTACCACTTTAGATGCACTTGATATGCCATGACAACGATATTGTATGCAAACATCTTGGATTATAAATGCCTCCGGCTCAATTTTCATTAAGCACTTTTAAAGCTTATTTTCTATAATACAATCCTCGAACACATAAATCTCATTTAGTTATGAATTTCAAATTGAATCACATACACTTTCGATCCAACTCAGCGATAACGAAGGGACGAAACTTTTTCTCTTTTTTTTTTTAAATGAAGCCACCAGTTTTAAAAAACGTTCTACAATGTTGTTTGATAACCTAAATTTCAAACATTATTTCCTTCAACTTATCAACCGACATTTGATAGTAATAATTTCCCAAAGTAGTCAAAAACTAAAGCTAAAATCAAACTTTCGCAGGATTGTTAGAAAAAAGGAGAGCAGAAACGAAATGTGGTGTGTGTGTGTGAGAGAGAGAGAAATGACGTGAGTTTTCAAAGAAAAAAATCAATTGAATGAAGAATGTTTTGGGATTTCCCATTTCAACGATATATGCATATTGCACATTTGTATTACGTGTTGAACTTTTATCTAACAAAAGCAAAAAAGTGCAAGCAAACAATTCACCCACACAAATATATGGTATACTCACATTTTTCGCCAAAGTATTTGTGCAAACGATTTTTGCATAGTATTATATTATATTGCAACATTCAGCGCGCAACTTTTCCATTTCTTTCAAACACTTTTGATGATTCGCTTTACATTTCGTATCTCTTTTTCTGTTAGGTCGTACATTTTCATCGAGTCAATGCCGTACATTGCATGCAAAGTTGCATTTCATTTTCACCGTGTACATGGTCAGATTGTTTTTCTCTCTCTCTTTTTGCCTCAATTGGATTTTGTTATGCGATACCGACCGAAAGTATTGTTAGAGCGTAATTTAGTTACGAAAAAAACAACAATAATCGCAACAAACCATCAAAGCATAGAAATCAACATAATAACGAAGCAAAAGGAACGGGGGTAAAGGGAAAAAGAAATCATTCGAAACGGGCTGTCAGCAAAATAAATGTGGCGGCAAACCGTGCATATATACGACACCTAACAATTTTACAACAATAAATAAACGCTTTTACGAAAGTTATCGTGATCGTCGAAAATATTCTAATGAGAATAACGACGCCAAATTTTCCAATAATATCCATTGCATAATTGTGTACATAGGAGATGCTACTGCATTGTTCAATTTGAAAATGGCAACGATATGCTATTAGAGAGACTGACACGAGACGATCTCACTCACAAAATTAAATTTAGAAATGCAGTGTGCGAGAAATAGTGAAAACGAACTAAAGTAAAGCCACACACCAGTGCGAGAGAGAGAGTTATGTGCATGCCATCAGTCGAAGATAATGATGTTGAAAAACAAGCTCTCTCAAATCATGATGCGGTTACTGTTATGCGATAGAGAGCACTACTGACTGAAATTAGATAAACAGGAAGTGTATAACTATACGCCTATTGCGTTGATTTCAATTTTATTCTGCAGATGATTGTATACGCTCTATCTGGCATAAAACACAACGAGAATTGAACATATGAAGAACACGTGAGAAAAAGAAGGAGGCAAAGAGTGAGAAAGCGTACAATAAAAGGTGAATTGAAATCAACATAAATTATCGATATTGGTGAAAAACCGAATTGCATCGTGCACAATTAAAAATTACAGTCATGCCAAATTGCATTGAAACAACTTGAACGCACAGAGAGTTGAATAAAGTGACATGATTGATTTATGCTTTTGCGTCATTCAAAAATCGCTTAACACGATCGCATATTTCAAAATAAAATGTGATTTTGTCATTTTGTGTTGACTGAACAAAACCGTAAAGATCAAGCACATAATGCATAAACAAGCATTACCAATTAAATATGTATGAAGTGTGTGCTTCAAATACAATAAAACATAGATAAGATCACGGAAAAACAGGCGGAAAACGAACATATACTATGGAAAATTGTGCACATCTAATAATGCAATTCGTTAAGCACGCTGAATAAAATGCTTTTAATTTCATCATGGCATTAGATTTACCTCTCTCGCTCGCACATTTTCATTCAAGTTTTTATTTTGATGTTTGTGCCGATTTATTCTTTTTATTTGTGTCGTAAAATGTTCGCATTGTATGCGAACGTGCCAAAATACAGAAATCAAATCGACATTATGATGAAAATTCACTGGCGAAGAGAGTTCAAAAACACCTTTTTTTACTTTCACTAACGTCATTTCTTCTTCTTCTTCGCTGTTCAATTGTTTGTGAGCATATCTATTTCGCTGTGAGCGGTGGTGTGGAGTACTTTTCATTCGTTCGCAATTGAATTTTTTTTTTTCGTTTGTTTCATTGTTTATTTATTGAAGTTCCCTAACTCGCATACAAGATTTGTTGATGTTGTCATGATGATCGTGTTGGCGCTTATATTTCAATAGTACACAATTCATGTCTCGCTTGTCATGAATATAGTATGCCCAACACGAAGGTGTGTGTGTACTCCGTACATAGATGTTGATGTATTAAAAAGCCTGCTTGCCTGCCTGCCAATCACCATAGAGATTCGATGGAGTGTATTTTCAAATTTTTTTCACCGTTCGGTGCATTGTCTTTCGGCATATACCTTGTGTTTTATCCCACATTTGGTTCATTGCCTTCGTTCTTCCTTGTGAAACAAAAATCCAATACATATTGCAACGTAACGAATATATAACGCACACACATCATCCATGCAAACTGCCACAATCATAAAAAAGAACAACTTAGGATTTCAATGAAATCGACAGCGCCACAAAACGTTTTTTTTTTTTTAAATAATGTAAAAAGAAGATAGATCATCGTTTTCTATTTCGTTTTCGATCGTACTAATGATTGAGCAATGCTGTTGTGTTAGATATTCCTGGTCTTGGCATTTATTTGCAACTTTTAATGATGAAATCATGGTGTTTTGCATCTAACGTTTTTCTTTCGTCTTCGCGTAAATCGGCTTGTTTTCCATCATTCTTTCGTGTACAAGTTTACCATGTTTGTCTGGTTTATCTCCGATATTTACGACGTCGATGTCGACGAAGAAGGAAGCATTGAAGCAAATAAGTGGGTACGGCTTGTCTAATAAATGCAATGTTAAACGAACATTTAACATTGTGCAATCAGTATCAAGCAACGTTATTAAATAACATCCATATGTGATCGTTAAATGTGCATGCTCAAATTATACGGAAGTTAAAAAATAATTGGCTTTTATTCAATTCCTTTTAACCGTTTGATACTTTGTGCATTTTTTTTGTTCATTTGTCTGCATTTCTGCCGATCACGACTTTTATTACAGCCTATATGGATGGAAAGGTGGCTTTTATTGTGAAAATTTAATTGAATTTCCTCAAGCAAAACAATTTTTTACTTTGTTTAAGGAAGATATGTAGTAATACCAGAAGAGAGGACAGAAAAAATATGCAAAATACATCTGTAATAAAGAACATTTTCCCGATAGTTATAATTCAATTCAATCGGCGACCATTGGAGAAATAAAAGCTTTCAGTCTAGATGAGGAAAAGAGCAATGAAACCAATTTGTTACAAACTTACGCATTAAGCTTCCAAATGTAAACAACAACAAGAATAAAATGTGAGAAAAAAAAAGAAGCAATTTACAGAAAATATTATGTAAATAAATGCAATTTTCGTATCGTAAAAAATAGATAGGGAAAGAGAGGCAGAGAGAGAGAAAGAAACAGAAACGAAGACAAAGAAAAATACGATAAATCTTGGAAAACGGTATGCAAACGATTTTTCACTGTAAAGTGCAATATGCATCGCATTCCCGTGTGCAACTTAGTGAATATATTGTAGTTTCCTACACGTAATGCGATTGCGAGAATGAAACACGAACAAAACATGCCTGAAATGTATGTTGGGGAAGTTTTGCATTTTGGTTTTCGGTGTTTTCTTCTTCTCTCATTTGTTTGCCACTTTTTTTGTAATGTTGTATTCACGCGTTGTACGATTTTAACTATAAATAAATGAAAAGCTGCACTTATTGACCTACATTTAATCAAATGCTGACGTGGTGCATTGACTTTGCTCGATGTATGTATATTCACTTTGCAAAAATGACATCGAACGCAACCTGGCAGCCGCGCACAACAGTGTGTAAGCGGTAAGGTATGTGTGTGTGCCATCTGAAGGGAAAAAAGTGTGAGTTTCAGTGGTGTGCACGAGTGTGCTATAGTAATAGAGTATGTATTTGTGTGAAATGCTTTATTTTCCCTTTGAATATGATATGGTATATTGCATGTCGAACATACATATTTTCCATTTGTGCTATTGCCCAGTTTTGTAACGATAAGGGAAAATAATGCCCACAACACTGGCCATTGGTCAATTGCTATTTTTCGATTCCGCAAACATTTGACAAGTTAAAACCAACTGTACGATCGATAAATTTTATCGAATCAGATGAACAAAGAAAAAACGCCAGAAAATTCTATATTTATTCATCCTCACATTCCGTTTTTTTTATATGTTTATGTATGCTAGTAGCACCGCTACCACTTACCGACACTTTCGTCAGTTGACGTTTGTCGCGCGCGATATACTGTTATATGGCCATTTGTGCTGGTGCAAGATACGCACTTTCATTATTTTGCCTTCATTTCGTATGCATTTTAACCAAGCACAGCCTAAGCTGTTTGACTGTTATCATTATTGTTATGATTATCGATTATTTCGGTTCATGAATCCATCCACTTGCCCCGAAAATGTGCATTATCATGGCAAACAGTCGCTTGTACTTTGTCGAAAAATCAATTGCATTATCCATTTTAATGACAATTTGCATAAAATTTTCATATTCATCGATGATTATTCATGGACATTTGCACAATGTGACAAGCACTGCATGTGGAAAATTCACTTGATCTACACATGAAATGATATTAACGCAATTTCAATGTAAATAACAATGTTTTGGCTGTAATTAAAGTCGGCGATGAGTCGATTTTGGCTACTTTATATGCGCGAACATTTTTTTCTCTCTCATTTTTCTTTCTTTCTTTTACCATTTCCTTTGCTCACACGATTCGTGCTTTCTCATCTCATCAGTTGAATGCGAACAATTTGTGCATGCACGCATTGTGTGAAAGTGAGTCTTTGAAGTGACTCTTTTTTCTTAAAACCATATATATATATGTATTTTTCACATGTGCGTCAAACTTGTTTTTGCATTTCCTTTTTCAACTCGTTATCGTATGATATGTATTTCAGGTTTATTACATTAATAATTTTTTTCTTTTTCGTATTCGTTCACTGTTCGTTTTATTCCTTGGTGAATTCAGATGTAAAAGTCTCCGACGAAGTGGAAAAAAGACGACAGAAGAAAAAAAGAGCAACCGATGTGGTTATATTGACGTAGAAAAAAGTTTGTACAAAATCAGGAAGACATCTTATGTGGTACATTACATAAGCTTACCTGTACGCTTACATTGATGCCATTTGCGGCAAACATCTGCACCTCGAATAGATTTATATAGAAGAAATACAAAAATACGTTGTGAACATAGTGCAGGCACTGCGAGGCAGAGATCATGCAAGAGAAAAAAGAAAGAAGAAACAAAGTAAGCAGCGGCATCAAGTAACAGCGCGCACCGAATGCTATTGCATTCTGTGTTATTACACAGTAAGTGAGTAACAGTAAATGTGCAATCGGCCATTGGGTTACATGCATCTGGTTTTTTATGCGTGAAGTAAACGAAACTGAATCGCAAGATCGTCAAACATTTAAGCATTGCTTGAAGCATTTGTTGTTGTTGCTGCTATTTTTCATTCACTCTCTTTTTCCGTATTTCGTGTTTTGCGATTCATTTTTCATGTTGCTTTGCGAACATTTCTATTCCAATCGCATCGTCACCGATTTACTTTGCCGTGTGCATATCGGTGAACGAGCAAATGTTTCGATCATTGATTTTGCAGCAAAGCCAAGCAGATGAGAGAAAAAAGAGAAGAGGTAATAAGATGTATAACAACAAAGACAAGCAACCATTAAATTACTGTTGCGGAAAATTGTTTTATATGGATGCGATGATATTATGCAATTCAATCGAATTGCCAATTTTCGAAAGATTTGTCAATGGTGTACACATCATTGTCGTCTTGAATCGAAGCAAACTGTAGCAAATCGAAAGCGCATCATATTAACAATTAGCATAGATCTAATTTTGAAAGAAAATGCTATTCATTTCGATGGCAAGAAAATAGTCGTTAAGCCAAATCACACAGAACTAGAAACAGTTCATGTTCGAAACGATAAACAAACTCCATGTAATTATTTATCGTCAATATAAGATTGTGTTATATATATATATATTTCTCTCTGTGCTGTGGGTTCCATGACGCAAACAATCTTTTTCCGTGTTACACGTATCATACAGACATGTATTCCGTTATAGTTTCTGCTGTTGTTGTTATTTTTTGTTGCTGTTTTTTTTCGTCGTCGATATTTCATGAACTCGATTTTCGGTTTAGTTTGTTATGCCATTTCATATTGAGTATAAATGTATTTTTTTTTCGCTTATTCCTTCATTTATATTTCCATTTGCACAGCCGTCAACTGAGTCAACTGTACTTTATGTGTGTGTCTCTCAAGTATGATATAATGACATTTTATGTGTACAGCTTAAAGTTTAGTCAGTTGATTTATACATTTTTTGTTGTAGTTGATCGTCGTGTTCGTCGTTGTTGTCGTCATCGACCGTCGACTGTTTATTTTTAGTAAATTTTGTTCATTCGAACGGTACTTTCACTTTCTCTTTCTCCGATAGGCGATGCTCCAATCCAATACACACATGACATGTTCGGACACAATGTACACAAAATCCAGCGTCAAACACAAAAAAAAATTCCTTCACACACACTCTCTATTTATTCACACAGAGAGGAAAAAAAGTGAAGCACATGAAAAGAGCGAGACCCAAGGCAAAAAAAAAGTTTATGAAATTGCTATTCACCGGTCGTTCACCAGTAGTACTGTGCTTCGTTAGCAAAATTTATGTTGTTTTTTGTTCGTATTTCTCTACATTCGATTTTCCAGTGCAAATATCTCACTATTCAATGTTGCATGATTTACCTATTCAATTGGCATTTTGCGCTCGCTCGCCGTTTTATTTCTCCTCTTCTTCTTCTACTCTACACATTGTTGCCGCGCAATGTTTTTCAACATGGAAGTCTTTCGCTATCTCAGTCATGGTGCCCGTTCAATTAAAGATTTTCACATAGTTTTCAAAGAGCGTTTATGCTCAATTTTTTTCCCTCTCTGTTTTGTTTCTACTTATTTGACTATTAGATGTTACGCGATAGCATTAAATCATGGAATCGTGCATGCAATACAAAAAAACACACAAACACACACATTTTATGCGGAAGCGATTCTAGTAAAATCATTTAAAGTTTTATCTCACCAAACCGTTTTAAAAACTCTTCCGCAATCAAGTCTCGAGCGCAAACACATCTGGTTAGTTCAGTTTTAATCGTAGTTGCATTTTGACTATTATACCGAGAGAGATGTCTTGCAAGACTTGATTTATGATAAATCGAGCTGGTTATACCACGTAACCGACAGCACATTGACCGATGAATATAGGAATTAATTAGGATGAAGTCACACGGAATACCATGGCACAACTTAAATATGTTTCCGCAAATAGCAAACGCTTCGTGCCGCACATAGAATTTTATGCGGTGCGGTGAAAGTGATTTCGGAAACATAAGGAAACTAAATTTAGTCGGAATTTGAATGAAAATGGAAAACATGCATCAATATGTTTGAGACGAAAACAAATTTTATCGATTGATGAACGAGTTGAAGTGTTTTTCTTCGAATCTCTTTTCTTCGAATTTATTGAATCGAATTTATGCAGTTGATGTGTACAAAACATGCAATTTATGGACAAATCACATATACTAATATCATATTTTGAGATTCAAATCCTTTGTTGTTTTATGTAGATTCCAATTTTTGTAGGGCAAATCAAATATAACATTACATTGAGGATTGTGAATAAATAAATTTACACACATATTCAAAGTGGTATGCGGTCGAAATTATGCCATTATAATTTTCTAATTGCAGCTTTTATACTACACACATTTATTATTCATTTACAATGGCTGAAAGCAATAAAATATGAGAATTTTGTTGTCTGAAATGACATAAATTCTATAAAAAGAGGCGTTCAATTCGGATGTGATACGGGGAAAGAGTTCATGTTTTTTTTAAATCAACTATCCAAAAAAGAGAGATGAATGAGTTTTGTTTTCGGGTCATTTCCGACAATGCAAGAGAAATGAATAGTTTGTCTGTAACCGCAACGGTTTTCGATATGTGATTTTATAATTATCATCTGTACGATACTAACCTACTAAATTTGTCATTGCGTCCGTTACCGGATCGGTTTTACATATTTTTTTCTCTCTCTCTAACGCTTCAAAAAGCGTTCAGAAAGTTATAATACAATTCTGGATTTTGTTTTCCTGTTTGTCATTTCTTTTTGTCGTTTTATCATCATCGCAAAAATCATTTAACATTCAAATACTTTCACGGTTTCAAACAGTCGAACAATGAAAAGAAAAAACGACAACAATTCGATGAATAAATACTACTAAATGCGACATTGTAATTTGGTTATGTGTTAAAAACGATGACAACGACTGATCTATCGACACCGAAAGAAATTAGTGTGAAGAATCCAAAAAGAGTGTACACATAAAAATAAACAATGAACAAAAAAACATTAATTTAAAAAAAAAACAATAAAATATAGATACCGACAACACACAGGCAGCATTTGAACAAAAACCTAATAAATAGAAGAGGAAATTTTGTTTCACTCGAGTACATTATGATCCATTTCGCTATGTGTACATATTTCATTATAAATTTGCTGGTATACTGTGAAGCCGAACTAAGCAAAGGAGAGAAGCAACACACAAAAAAAGTAGCTGTATGTAGAAAATGATGTATATTAACAACATAAAATGAAATGAACGAACGAGTTCAACGTCTGCTCCACTTTTTTCCCATCTATACACACACCACTGCATGTACGTGTATAGTGCAAAGCGCGCTGCCAATGTTTGCCTCGTCTATGTATGTATGCGACCGTTAAGCAGTTTAAATATAAAGCTGTATAGTTTAGTGGGCAATGAATAAAAAGTAACGAAGAAATATGAATAGAAAAAAAAACCAACGAACTAATGCAGAAGAGGAAGAGGCTAGAGAAAGAGACGAAAAGTGTGAAAAAAAGTGAAATAGACAAATGTCGAACGAAACACAGAGAAAAAAAAACGGCAACGTTTGTAGAAAATGGTATTGTGAAAATGTATCCATGTATTTTGAAGTGGCCGTGCACGCCAAAGCACACTAACGGTTTTTTGAAGAAAAAAAAAGTGTTGCGCTTTCAATATACAATATAATCTAAAGTAGTTTAATAAGTGATGAGCAACAAAATAGCATGTTACAAAACTGAAGTTATAAAAAACACAACAACACAAATAGTAAATAGAAAAAAAACAAAGCAACAATCAAGAGAGAGCACACGCGATTCGATATTCGTATGTGTGGAGCGCGAAGGAGCACCATGACAGACAATATGGTATACTCGATAGAAGATCATGTAGCAGCGAGAACGCAACATCGCATTCATCTTACAACTGTTACATATTTTCTCCGATTGCATAGCAGTAGCACTCTATATTTAACCGAATGCTACTAGCGCTGTTGCTGTTTCTATTGCCATCACTTGCATTCACGCTTAGAGCGCGCGAGACTATAATTTCAGAAGACCCATACATCGATTATATAATCTAATTCTAGCCCATATTGTTTCGCTGTCTTTCGTCTCTTTCCATTCCTTCACTCTCTCCTTCTGTATTGCTAGGAATAGCTATTGCACATTACAATTTCACAATCGCCAGCCACAACACACAACACACTAATATCAATCAAGCGATGTGTCTATTCGTTACTATTTTACTATTTCTTTGAAATTTCCTTTATCAATATTCTCGTTCACTTATTCTCTCTCTCTCTTCCTCATTCTTAATTTGGAACGTGTGCATGTGTTGTTATGAAAAAGAAAAAAAACGAAAACAAAACACCGTATGCCGTGTACGTTTTCATTATGTTTTCTCCACTATTTTTATTTTCGTTCTGATGAAATGTTTTTTGGCGTTAGAAAGTATGCGAAGTGTTCGCGAGAAAAACAAAAGTGATGACGAAACTGTGCACCAATATGAAAAATAACACCCATACTGAAAAATGTGGACGTCATTTGCAATCATTTAATGAGATCTGATTTTTAAGCACGTCAGGCCTTTGAACGCACGATCATTCGATGTGCAATAGCACATCAGTTTTGTGTGCCTCTTTCAAAATGTTGAGCTCATAAAAAAATATAAACATGAAATCACATTGGAATGCAAAGAGGTGATATATGGTGTCCATCTATAATAGCCAGTATGCTAGAGAGTTCGACACCCTTTCAAACTTCAGCTGAGAAATAATCGTACCCATATAAAAATAGAAAAATGTTTACGATCACTGATCTCGTTCATCTGACATTTTTCGCAATGAGATCGACACTACCTTTAAAATCATGCATTCAATAGCAAACACATTTACAAAGAAAAGTGTTTCAGTCGCGAAAAAAACGAGAGATATATTAATGGCCCATTTAAATGAAAAATAAACAATGATATCTCACTGACAACGAAATTCGAATCGCTCACTTTTCAATCATTTCGTCGATCTTGTACGTTCAGCATGTGATGATTTTCGCTATGTGCTACAGCAGCCGGCCAACATAGCAGCATCGGTCGAGTTGAGTAGAGCAACAGCCTACATAATCAGCATAAAATCGCTTTCACAACGTTACCTTTTTTTTATATTAAGCTACGTAAGGTTTTTGAAGTTCACTAGTCACAGTTAGCTTGAATGCCTGTGATGATGTAACAAGTAATGAGCAAACTACACGATATCACACGCAAACGCATACAAATCAAACGGCAGCAAGCAGCAGCAGAAGACGTTGACGAGAGAGAAAAAAAGCAACCAATATGTAATGTGTATTGTATACAAATGAAATTGAAAATGTGTGTGAGAGTGAGAAAGAAAAAAAGAGTTAGTCGATCAGGTTTTTTTCTTCGTTCATTCAGTTTTCTTCTTTTTTTTCTCTCGAAAACACACAATTACAGTGAATTGCAAATGAAAAACAGAAGAAAAAAACAGTTACACGAAAAGATAGGCAGGCGAAGAGATAACAGCAATAATAACAGAATTAACAATAAGACACACAAATAAATTCACGAAATAGAGTAGAGTGAATAATGAACGAATAAAAAAAAGCACACATACGGCTAAAACCGAAACAGAAATAACATTCGGCCAAATCACAAAAACAACGGTAAAAGCCACATGCGCACTCATATAAGCAGCTCGTTGTTGTTTTTTTCCTCTCTTCTTTCAACATAGACAGACAATTTTTCATAACAAGTTATATTGTCGTTACATAAAGTTAACACTGAACCCGAGAAGCTGCTGTTATTGCTGCCGATGTTGCCATTCACTTTTTTGTGCACGTTGTTGAATTTAATTCGAATTCAAAAGAGAGAAAAAAAAACTCATGCGAAAAGCTTTCAATTTCTCTTTATACATATTGTTGTGTCCAATCGGTCAAAGGGATCCAATAAATGACAACTCTATAAAAGCAAATTCCAGCACGAATGATTCCATTTTGATCACTCCAACATTAATCGCAAGAAAAAAGCTTTTATGTGTGCTCCCCATTTCTAATTGCGATAAATGACAAAATGCCAAAGAAAAATGATTCGACTTCTTTTTTTTTTCTTCGGTCACACCATCCAATCATAATCATCGGCGCTTGCATTTTTATCGTATTGCAACGAAATCGGCCGAAAATTGTACGATTTTTAACAGAAAAAAAATAAACCACAAAAACAACAATGCATGAGACTCAAGGCCAATGTGAATATCATTTGAATTGAAGTGTTGTTTCGGTGCGCGTTTCTGTGTTGTTGAGTTTTTTTTTCTTATTCACTTTTTCCTCTTCTCTCTGTTGGCTCTCGCACATAATATTATTTTATGCAGGCAAAACATTGATCGTGTTGGTGAACTGACTCCAAAATGGTAACGCACGTTTGCTTCTCTCGATCCGCTTTTTTTTCACTCTCGATATTGCTCTTAAGCGACGCTAGCAAATCGCATTCGAATTTACTTAATGTTGTTGTTTTTTTGTCAAACATTTGAATTTCTTCGCTATTTTATCATTCGAATTTCCGTCGAATTTTCGAGTCAATCGAATTGATTACGTAATATTATATATTTCGGTTTTTGTGGAATGCTTGTTATTACTTCAATTTTCAAAAGAGTTGCAAAACAGTTTTTGGCTTTTGTTTGTATATCTTTTGATTCAATTTATTTATTGTTGCTTACAGCGAAAATTCGAGCCATTGTATAGTTTGACAATCCTAGGTCAATAGCGCGAAATAAAAAAAAAATAACAACACGAAAATAAAAACATGATTATTGAATCCAAAATTACAAATTCTGAAAATGTGTAGTTCACCAAATACAACGATATATAACCATAGAATAATAAAAACAATCAACAACAACAAATTCAGCGAAAAAAAAGCGCTGTGTCTCGATTGCACTCATGAAATCATTGCATCGATTAAATAATATACATTGAATAGGCAAGTGTGCATGAAAGTGCAAGTAGTGTGGCAAATAGAAAAAGCTCATTGGCAAGAACGATGTGAAAAATCCATATTTATTTGTGTGCTTAGACCATGGACCTGATAGTCGTCTATGGCATGCGATTTCTATGAAGGATGAACGAAACGCATACACACAAACCTATTTGCATTCAACTAACTTTTCTAACGATTTGCCTAATAAAAAAATTTGTGAATGCAGCAACGAATAAATAAACGAACGAACAAAAAACGAGCTTACCATCACAATGTGTTTAGCAAATGCTAATGCCCCACCATGAACACACATATTTCGCCCATGAGTTCATGAATTTGATAACGAATATATGGAGCCTCAGAATTGTGTGTTTGCGCTCTTTTTTTCGTGTGAAATAGAATGTGGATGCAATGCACAATTGCATCGGTGTGCGCGAACAAGCAAACACAATATCAAAGCCAATAGAAAAATTAATAAAATACACAGCTTCACTGGTTTAGTGCGGGTCGAGTCTTCGACGTCAAGACCGATGCACAAAACTATACAAATGGTTAAGATATATACTTATATACTTGGTGGTATAATATTAGTCAATATCGAAGACTAACAATTTATGCACGCATTAACGCGCTTAGAAAACAGTGTTACAAAATGACAGTCAATTGCATCCACAAAATGGGAATATTTCAAGACACATAGATAGATGGATAGAGAGAGAGAGAGAGAGAGAGAGAAGAGAATAAAATAAAGACTTTGGTGTGGCTGAAAAAAACATACATCGCCAGACACATAGCTGCTGCTGCTAATGTTGTTGTTGTTGTTTTTTATGTTCATTTTTCATAGGCACATACGAAAAAAAGTGATTTCAATTCGAAAACCATGAAATCTGGTATGCATGTAACACATCGAAGAGCACCGAATGCTCGACTGCACGACCAAATACACACACACTTCAACAACACTAGACCCAGAGCCATGCATTCAAAATGCATACACTAGCTATTTTATCTATTAATATAACAAAGAGACGAAATTAATAATAGTTCATGGCAGACCGAGTAAGTGCATTCGATTTAAATGCATGCGTATGCGTTTCTAACGCCAAATGAAAACGTTGTATAACTATTGTGAATTGAATGTATTTATTTGCAATAGAACAGAGAGATAGAGAGAGAGAAACATGAATATTGCTAGAAAACAACAACAATATTATGAACGAAAAAAAAACTTTAAAAGCGAAAATAACGAAATCTATTGGATAGAGCATTTGATGTCGTCGTTGTAGTCGGTGCTGCTATTTGCCATTCGCTTCTCTCGTTTGCCATACACGCTCTGCTTCGATGTTATGAAAGAAACGAATGAACAAAGACGACAACGCTGCTGCTGCGGTCGTCGTCGTCGTTGTGTTGTCGACGATTGTGCTGTAGAGTGAGCGCACAAAATAACCTACTTTCAGTATGCGGGTCAAAGACCTGGAGGTCGGACACTGTGGAAACTATTCGCGTAATCATACAAAATATCGCTCCTCGTTTCGGTGTATTGGTATTTGCAAATATCCACATTGAATGCGCACACGGCCACATCTACATCCACAATGCATACACCAATACGAGCTTAAAATCACGAACATGTTTCTACATTTCCACGTTTAATGCACAACAACAACATCAATAATCATATCGACGACGACAACAGCAATTGCAGCTAATGCTGAAAACAATGCCAGCGAAAGAAAAAAGAAAATGTGATACAACGTGTTCAATATATTAATTCCGATAAGTCGAACAATTTGCAGCAGCAACCAATGCACATAATACACCGTCACACAAAAGAAAAAATGCATCGAAATAGTAAGAAGAAAAAAAATAAGCATTGGTTAAACTATTAGACCGATTAATGTCTCTTTCGTTGGCTTGATGTGTGTATGAAATGACATGCACTCGTTCAAAATCGATATTGCAACGAAAACATTTTGAATTGTATAACTGGATAAAGAGAATACAAGAAAAAAGACAAGCAATTTATATATAAGTGAATAAAAAAAATATATTGGTCGATTTCATTAAATTGGTTTCGATTCGCCCGGAATATTCAATAAACTAGAAATATTTGACTAGTTGACATGCGTGCATTTCATAAAGTATTGAGAGATTATTGAAGAAATTACGTCAACCATGTGTAAAAGATAGAAAAAAAACGACTATATCGTAGACATTTTTTCTCTCTCTAATGCTGCTGCTGCCACTGCTGTTCTCTAATTGCATTCGTTGTGCAAGTTAACTGAAAGCCCTGAGCTAGGTCGATGCGCCGATGTATGCGTTCTAACAACAACAAACATTGAACATTTTGCCGTTTCATTTGTTTAGTCTATCGTTGCATATTTTCAAGAGAGAAATAGAGAGCTTTCGGTGTATTTGAATAAAATTGTGTTTTTCTTCTGTTGTTGGATACGAAATAAAACAAGCATCATTTTTAATGATTTTTTGAAGATAAGGCGTGAAAATCTTTGATTTGAAAGCTTTTTAATAATATGCGAATGCATTTCAAACGTGATTATGTTCATCATTTTTAAAGCGGTCGATGCGAGAATTCTAAATTGTATAGAAGAAAAACAAAATGTACGGTAGGTTAGGCTTTTGAATTCGTTTACTGTGCCGAATGAATAATTAAGATGCACAAAATCGACATCGAGCGCGTCAGCAAAGTCAATATAGAAGTGTGACGCATACATGCATACATAGTCAGCATTCGTGCACGTTAGATACGATGAATATTCGTTAATTGCTTGTGGCAGAAGCGCATATATTATCGTGGATGTATTTTAAAATGTGCGGCACACTATTTCTGTGTGAGGGAGGAGGGGTGGCGAATATTTAACCAGATAATATCTGGGTGAGAGAGAAAATGATGATTACATGCGAAGAGTTCAAATGAAATTGAAAGTGTTGCAGCGACAAAATTGCATATCGCCAAAGGAATGCATCAAAATCGAACGACCACTACTTTGTCGTTGATACAGAGGTTTTCTAAACCACACACTGAACTCATTACGCACATAAATGCGCGTTGTGCTTGTTTTTTTTTTTTCTTCACCAACTTTATATAATGCGAATTGTTACTGCTGCTGCTGCTGCTGCTGCCTTGCTCAGATTTCTCGTTCGCATTTTTTGCGCACTTTCTAAATACGTGGTTCAGAGCTTGAGTAGGGCTCTTTTTTTCGAATATTTTTGAGTATGTGTGTGTGTGTGTTGTTCGTTGTCGATCAAAATAAAATTAACCAAATAAGCAACTGCTTAAATACGATGACGAAAGCACACACTTGAAATGGCAAATGCACATTTAACGATAAATTTTAACATTGACAATAATAACATTGAATTAACCGTGTTTAAACTTGTAGCAGATTTAAAGTGGTTGTTGTTGTTGTAAAGCGATGATTCGTGTGTGAACATTCATTCTTCGGTTTTTTTGTATATGCTCAATATGTCGATTATTTGCAGAAATTTACGTGATTCACCTGAAATAAAATGAACGGTAAAAAAACCAGCGAAAAAAAGATCAAAAGCAGATCTTGCATTTGTTGCCACTAAAAACAAATTGACAAATTTAAATTGGTCATCGGTCAACATCGGTGGTTGCTATTGAAATCGAAAATTTGAAACACGGTAATCAAATATCTTTATTCATCAACACCACTTATTGATTATATTGTCTATGAATGTTAGGTCTTTTTTTGTTTGTTTATATCAGTCATTGTGAAAACAATTTTAATATTTCCAAAATAGCACACGCCATAGTCGAGTAATCTTACGAAATCATCTGAATGTAATGTCTGTTTTGAATAAATCAAGCGGTTTTTTCCTCTCTTTCTAATCACTCTCTCTCTCGCTCTTTTTTATATCCATAAACTACTGTACATAGAAACCGTATATGCCATATGGTTGAATGAACTCTTACCGATTTATGTATAATTGGCTTTTATATATTATTCGTTTGCCCAGTTTTATTTCATTTTTCGTGTGTTCGTTGCTCATTCCACACGGTATACCTTTACTTTTCGCAATCTGTTTTCTGTTTCCTGCTTCCTTTATCCACATATATGATATAAACTCAACTAAATTCACATGAATGGCTGCAAATGTACAAAAGGTTTCAAAGTAAAAGTTTGATCGTGTCATGATACTCTTCGGCTAAAATAAAATGAATGAGGTAAATGACACATTTCTGAAACGCAACAGAAAACAAAAACAACAATACAACGTTGCGATTTTGTCTTTCACTCTTTTGTGGTGTACAACCCCATACGGTATGATTTGTTGTCAAAATATAAAATTGCTGGCACACATGAGCAGGCCGGCAAGTCATCAAGATTTCGTTCAACGACAATATGCAAAAAGACAGATATGAACAAAAACGAAAATAATTTGCCGGAAAAACCGAGTGAATCTAACAGATTTTTGCTGATGCTTAATCGTGCGAATAAGCGATGCGAAAAGTGGCAAAAGAGTGAAAAGGAGAGAATGTAGGAAACATTATTTCAGTAAATGCCATTTTAGTTTCTCTTGCTTTGTGCACATACACACACATTTCTGTTTGTGGCTTTTTTACTTTCTTTGCATGGCTTGTGGTTGACCTTTCCGAATCAGGAATGCTACGGTAAAAGTAAAATCACCCATTAAAATATGCTTTGGCAAATGTTTTGCCCGATACATAAAAGACGATATATTATTTCGTGACTTTGTTTTTCCGCACTTTTAAAATGCTCGATCATTGCTCTGGTCTTTGTTAACATTTAATTGGATCAAAATTCACTCTCTTCTGTAGCATCACATTTTAATGAACGAAAGAAGCGGAAAAGAAATGTAAACAGCAAAAGAAAAACCTTACCTCCATCGATAAATAAACAAAAATATGCGGTCAATATCACCATAGGCGACGATGACGACTTTCTAATGCAAATTCATTTGTCGATGGTCGTTGGCCCTTTTTTTGCGATTCATTCTTCTCTCTTTTTTTCTTCAAAGTATTCATAGAAAATTGAAATTGTTGGCCATTGATGGTTTGGTGAGGCTAAAGTATACGCGTATCATCTTATTCTGTTTTGTGTTCCGCTTTAAGTGCTTATTTATTGCTTGCACACGCTTCCCGATCTATCTCAACGTCAAAATCAAAGAAAATAAATGGTAAATTCATAATTCAAGCCAGAGGTGCAAGTATGCGAATAAATAACAGTAAACGAAATACACAGCACAACAATGGCATATGAGGAAAGAAATGCGATCGATTTACCCGAAACAAGTCGATGTGTGTGAGGCGTGCGTGTGCGCGCGCGTTTAAGAGAGGCGCGCACATTCAACACAGAAACGAACAAGAGAATGAAGAAAAATAGCAGCAATGGCACATACAAGAGAGCACAATAAACTCTTCCGCATTGAAGAGAAAAAACTTTCTTTTTTCTCTGACGTAGCGCACATACTCAAATGCCCCATTCGTTCAGCACTTTGTGCTGCCATACATGCAATTCGATCGTTCAGTCGTTTAGTTTCAATGCTGTACACTGTGGCAGACACTGTGCTCAAGTAAATTAATATTTTTCAGGAAAAGACAACTTACAATGGAGAAATAAAATGCAGAGAAGAAGTAAAAGAAGAGGAAGAGAAAGAAAAAAACTTAACGAGAAAGAAAAAAAAAAAAAAAACATAACAAAATACTTTTGCTTTCATTCATTTCAAGCAGTCGGTGCGCGCAAATTCGAAAAGGCCAAAAGAAAAGCAGCACAAAAGAAGCGAGAAGAATGAAGATAGTGAGAAAAAAAATAACAGTTACAAAGCAACCGAAACATAGTAATCGTGGTAACACAATGTAATGTTGCTGGTTTGCTGGTGGTGTGCCAACGAACGTGATCGTCATCATTGCCATCAACGTAGGTCGTGCTTACTTCTTTTCATTTCGTTTGATTGCGCACTCCCATGTCTGTATATGCTAACACCACACAAACCATACCAAATACAATTTGTTGGCCATTGTTTTTCGTGGCACACAGTTAAGCGAGCAAATCAAAATTCGAGAATGGAATCATCATGAGCACAAATCATGCGTACGGAAATGTCGACTTTCGTGTGAAAGAAATGCCAAAACACACACACGAAACAATCTTGGTTACTCATTTGTTGTATGTTATTTACTACCGTTTAAGTGTCGACAATTTCTGTGGAAACCGCGCACATAATGGCAACATGATCACATTAAACCGACGATCGGTAATTGTTTTTTCTTCTCTCTCTCTCTCTCTCTCTCTCTCTCTCTCTCTTACTTCAGTTATCTTGCATCACATTTTCCGTCCTAGACTCGTTTCAAGTGACAAACAACAGTCCTCAATCAAATATATCAATAGAGAATAGAAAAACAAAACAATAAACTGATGAAAGTTAGCGCCCGAGTCAAGTTTCTGATAACCAAACCCATTTTCCAAATCGAAACGTATTCATTTTTTTTCGGATTCAGTTTCTCTTGCGTGAACTTCACTGACGTTGAAAACCATCATAATATGATATGAATGTTGTTTTTTTTCTTCTAAAATCAACTGAAATGGATTGCATCATACCAGTGTGTTCGCTCCAATAGCATAGAATGAGTACAACGGCTTGTGTTATTCATATGTGTCACATAAAGAGCAAAAAACACATATTTTTGTATTCAAAGTCATTCGCTTGTATGAGTACATCGCTCTAAACTAGAACTAAGAAGCTGCTAAAAAGTGATACACACGCGAACGCAAAAAAATCCAACAAATCAACTGAAAAGGAAAATCTATTCGAAAAAAAAAAACGAAAATGTTTAGCGTAGAATGATTTGCAGTCGTGATTGTCATATTTGTTGCTGATTTCATTTTTCTTCTTATGTTTTGTCGCTTGTACTATTTGACGTTCTATTTCTTGGTCGTAGAATAAGATGCGCTATATGGTGGGGATGGTCGCTTTTGTAAAAATACTGTCATTTGTGTGTAAAATCTATATAATGCTTTTATGTACGCCTCCGAATTGATACGGCGAGATCGACAGAGCGTCAGTATAGAATATACTCAAGTTCTGAACATTGAATTTGATTTTCGTCTGTCGTTTTAAAATGAAGAAATATAGATAAGATACAAATAGATACCACTACCAGCGCGGATTAAAAGCGCACTCGATCGATTCAAGCGAGAGATCGCATGCGAACGAATAAGTGAATGCGCTAAGCGTAATTTCTCAATTTTCTGGGTCGAAACGAATGAAATCGAAATTTAGCGGCAGCCGTGTGTATTATACTTATCTCTTGTGTAATATTTATGAAATCAAACATATATACATGTATATCGAAAACTGTTGCACTCACATAATAATAAAAATAATAATGTATATGCATTCAAACTAAAATCTAATGCCGCCGCACCACGACGATGTGGAATGTCTGAACGGTCGTCGTAGCCGTCGTCGCTGTTAAACGTATCTATTATATAAAAAAAAATCGTTTGCAATAAAAACCAGAATTGCATACTCAAAAGCGACACATGAAGCATGCATATATATATAAGAACAGCTACACAATCATTTTGCAATTGCAATTAAATGCCAGAGTCAATGATGAATTCAAGTTGCATTATGCACGGGCCTAGAGAGGGCAAGTTGAAGAGAACACCAACACATTCTAACTGTCACTGCAACGAGCAAAAACAAAAACAAAGTTGAACGAAAAGAAAAACTCGGCTCGGTACTGCATTGCAAGTCGTTTCTCTCTCTGTCGCCTTGTCCCTCTTGAATATCAGTCGATTTTATTGCAGAACGACACACATTAAGTAACATTTTATTAGAATATGTGCACACGTAATGCATGTTTATTAATTGCCAACAAGCATATGTTCCAAGTCGTCTCTATTCCATATGCATGGCCATATTTGGTGGTTCATCGAATCTATTTTTTGACGTCCGACAACAATAAATGGTCCATTTGTGCATAACTGAAAATAGCAATTGTATAAATATTGCGATGATTTTACCCGGGGTAGGAACATTTATGCCATTTATTCGTTCCTAAAATGAAGTAGGACAAAAACAAGTCATTTTCACTTTTCATTTAGACACGTTTAAATAACAAAACAGAAAGTGAACAATTTTATCATCGCACAACTGCGTTAAATTTTACGCTGCTATGAATAACAATAGGTCACTAGACATGCATACACTTTAAAAATGGCATTTGACAAACTCTCAAATCAACGAACGCGACTGCGATGAAGGCAATGATGATGACGATCATTCGTTGCACTTAGCATTTTTTTAACGACAATTCTATTAGTACAATATATCGCACCGTCCCCAAATGCAATGAAATAAACAAAAAAAGAGCACATACATGAATATACGCCCATGATTGTAAACAACGAAACACACCAAGACTTACAGAATGAGAGAGAGTGAGAGAAAGAGTACATCATTTCAAGATGCGAGAGTACTAAACAAATACGAACAGATGAAATCTAATCTTCTTTCTCTTGATGAACGACTTTCAGTTCATTCTTTCTTTCGCTTTTTTTTTGACGAGCTGACTTAATGTTTCGTTTGTGTCATCATTACAGTTAATTGTACGACAGACATATCACTGAGTTGTACTACACAAGTCTATCTAATGTTTGAATGTTCTACATTTTACGCGCATTTGTATGCGTTCTCCTGTAAAATTAATTAAGTTTCTGAGTCAGAATTGTGTGGTCTTTTATCATATTGTGGCTGATGTAATTACAAAATCACCATCCGCATAATCAATTGGTTTCCATGAAATTCAGTCATATTAAATTCGCTTCTGTTGATCTTTTATACAAAAGACAACAACAACAACAACAAAATGAAAGAAAATGAAAACAACAGACATTCTCAACCAACAACCAGGTGTATGGTTATCACACGCATATTACAATTTGTATCCAGCCATTGTTTCTTTTCAAATTGAAGACAGAAACAATGACAGAAAAAAGAGACTTTTTCAATTGCAAATTTCATGTAGTGCGAACATCACATTGAACTTGTTTTATTTCTTTTTCTTCCAAGCACTGCTATGAAAGAAAAAAAAATAACAACAAATTTATCTATTTCCGTAGCTTACGCACAATTTCGAAACAGATCGCACACACTGTACAAATATAGAATTATGCTTAAGTGATCTAATGCAATGTACGATAGAAAAATCATAAAAAAAGTAATAACAATAGCGGTCATATTTTATGGAAACTACACACTCCGCCAGCATCTTCAAGGGATAACGATAGAAGAGAGTGAGAAAAAAGCCACTTTTCTTATGTAGTTTCGATCATTTTGTTATGTACATAATGTTGAACTTCCATCTCTATCTCGCTATGCTTTAGCTTTTCCTATCAGCATTTGTGCACAGCGGGGAAAAACGTATCTAGCATGAGAAGCTTATGTAGATGAAAATGTGTTTATGTTAGCATATGTGCATGTGGTGCCAATGTATAAATGCTTGATATGCGGCACCGTAAACCATTCAAATGCGTTTGTTTGCGTTTCGCTTACTCTTGGCCATCCGCATATATAAATAAATACATATATGTCGTTTGCTCGTCTCGGAATTCTCATGTTCAACGCGCTATTTGCATGTAGTCTCACCGACCCGTTCACTCATTCTCTCCCTCTTTCACACCGTGCCGCTATAGTAGAACTCAAATAAAAGTTCAGTACACATTTTATGTATCCACCGTTTGTTGGCTGTCTCTGTATATGTGAGTGTTTGTGTTCACGCGGACAACTGTATTGGTGTATCTGCGGATATGTTTGCTTTTTCGTTTGTTCGTTTCGTACATTCGATTAAACTCTGCTTAAATTGGAGTTCAGTTAGTAACCTACTTTGATGCGAGTCGCGCGCATACATGTAAACTATGCTCGATACCGATTTGAAAAGAAAAAAAAATAATTTTTTTCCTTTGATTCATTGAGAGGAAATTTAAAATTCAAAAGAAATACCGAATAAACGGCAAATTAAACTGTTGAAATAATTTGGTGGAAAATTTTCCGCGCACGATTTTCATCGGTAAATTTTTCCCCTCACAAGACAAAAAAAAAGACTTGAACTGTTCGCGAACTCGAATTCATGCAATCGAATGACTGTTATCACTCTGTTAACGGTTTCGTGAATATTCATGTGTTTTGATCGTTTAAATCATTGGTAAAAAGTGATTCGGAAATTTATCAATTTTATCAACAAGAATGTTTAATTTCTTTTTTTGGGCGAAAAAATCATCACATATTTGTGAAGACATTCGAAGAATATAATATATTTGAAAAAATGTGATCGACAAAAGTTTAAGAGAAAAAAACCCGAAAACAAGATCGATCAAAGTTTTCAACAAATATTTATAAAAACAGAGTTACCAAAAAGTGATCATCATCATTTAAAAAAAAAAAATAACGGAAAATCATTCTTCGGCCACCGGGGAAAAAGTCATTAAAGTGCATTTAAACTGAAAGAAAAACATTGAAAAATAGAATCGGAAGAAGAAAACTCAGCGAAAGTCACTGTGAAGTAATTACATTTGAATTGATCATAATCATCATTCGGCGGTATCGATCTGAACGAAAGTAAGAGAGACAGTGGAAGCTGAAGAAAGCACAAAAAAGACAGACCAAAGAAAATTGACGAGTGGCGCGCGTATGTTTAGCGAGAGTGAAGTAAAGACTCATGTTGTGCTGCGCTCAGTTCATGATCAGAAGTGAAAGTTTTTCACAAAAGTAACAATGTTCGTACAGTAGATATATATGCTCACATCGACACAAACACACACATATAGACACGCACGCATACACATGCACACAGACAATCGTACCCGATTGCAAATTGCGACAGCGCAAAAGAGAAGCATAGACACAGCGAACAGGCACCGACGACAACGACAACAAGAGAGCTTGTGAGCCGAGTGTTGAGTGTGTTTCTTGTTTCTGGTTTTGTTAAAGTGCAACTTGATTTAGAGTTCGCACGTAGTTTGTTGTTCGGCTGTGTTTTGTCCAAATATTTTATGTGCTTGACTCTTGATCGTGGTGTATACTTTTTTTTCTCTCTCACTGTAAAGCGTGCTTTTCGTTTCGCTTGATTTGAACTGTCTATTGGATTAAAAAAAAATAATAATAAACAATTTGTAGCTGATTTATGCATTTTTTGTTGTTGAGGATTTTACCATAACTATTGAATATAAACAATTTTTGTTCTGGTGATTGCATTTGCAGCATGATGGAAATATAATGTGCGGAAAGAAATTGTACACATCGTTACCGACATTTAACTATTGGATTAATTTATAAGTTCCGTGTGAACGCAAATGCCAACGGAAATGCTTGAAACAGACGCATTCAACAAACATGAAACACTAAGTTTGATAAGTTAATCGCAAATTCGGCGATTTTGTGTTGATATTTTGTAGAAAAAGTGATTGACAGCAAAGGCACATGTGAGATAAAGACAATCGGTATTCCGACGATAAACAAAAATTAAAATGAATTCAAATCAAATTAAATTACTTGACTTTATTCCGGAAACATGAACGGAAATTTGTGATTTTTTTTAAAGAGAGAAAGAAAAATAGAAGGACCTATGTGATTACCCCAAAGAAAAAAAACTGACCCATATCCAGTGATTTCATGATTGATCTTGTAACAAAGTTACTTAGACACAACCAATTAAACCCAGTAACGAAACAATGTGAACATTATAAAAATTGAAAACAAGTGCAACAAAAAAAAAACGACGACATCAAAAACAAACAAGACATTGAGACATAAAAAAACTCAAAATAAAATTACAGAATTATTTATTTATTCTCTTTCGTTTTGGTCGAGGATTTCGGATTGTAAAAGAAAAAAAATTGAAGAACAAAAAAAAATTAAACGATAGGCTTTATAAACAAAAAATTAAATAAATAAATTGTGAAATCCAAAACACACGAACCTGGTCATCAAAATTTTGGATTAGATTTTTCCGTTGCGAAAATTAAATTTGAAAAATTAAAAAAAAAGAACTAAAAGCTTCAATAGAACGAGACCATTTCGATTCGTATATAAAGTAAAAATGACATCGCTAGGTAACACCAACAAAATTTTTTTGTAAAAAAAAAACAAAAACAAATTTGCAAAACTAAAAATTCATTTTTTTTTTTCAAAAAGAAAATTTAAATCACACCATCACACAATTTTGTTTAAATGCATTCTCGAAACACACCACATAAATTGCTGTTAATTTATTGGAATGACTCAATTTTATTTTTGTTTTAATTCATCAAAAGGGTCATTGACAATGAATTAACTAAAAAGAAAATTTCCATTTCACCAAAAAATTGATTTCTTGATGATGAATTGGCACATTATTTTGGCTATTTAATTTTGGACACTCGCAAAAAAAAAATCAGATTCGAAATCATTCATTGAATTCACCATATGATCGACACAAGAAAAAGAGAAATTCAAAATTCGATAATCGCGAGCATTTTTTTCGAACGATATTTCAACTCAAAATTTTTCCCTCTTCCCCTTTCTCACACACACACACATACAAAGATACACGAAACTTGTTTTTTTTTTGAAATACAATCAGAATAAAAACACATTCAATTATAGCGATTAATTCATGAAAAATAAACTCTGGAAGCTGTCATACATTTCAGTTTATTTAAAAATTTTGTTGTTGTTTACTTTTTTTGGTTCCGTTGGTGTATTGTTTTTCGTTTCTCATTTTGTTGGATTTCATCGTTTCATCTCTTCTTGGAAAATAAAACAAACAATGAACCATAAATTAATGACCAAATAAATCAATAAAAAAAACCACACAAAAAATCAATGTAAAAAATATATATAAAATAGATCATGTAAGTTTTAATTGCAACACATAATTTTCTTTTTCTTTTTCATTTTATTTCCCCTTTTAATTAATGAAAAGAGTTTGTGAATCATATTGAACGTTTTATACTCTCATTTTGATTGTCAAAATATGTGTTTCCAAAATTCAAAAAAAAAAAAATCTTCAAAAATGATCGAAAATGACTGAAAAAAATTATTCGAAAAACTGCTTAAAATCTATCTAAAGTGGCCAGAATCGATTATCAAATGATACGTTCACAAGCTTTTTTTATTTAATTAAAACTGAAACATCACCAAACGAAACAATTCCAAACAAAAATAAACACCATATTTCCCATATTAATTTATTTTTCGAACTCTTCTTCTATTCTAATTTCTCTCTAAACATAAATCTTATGTTATACACAAAACAAATGAAAAATATAAACACACTTTCGACATCAATCAAATCTGTTCACACATTTAAAGTGAAAAAGAGAGCGTCATTTTTACTGGCGATCAAATCTTATAATTTTGCATGCCTCTTTTGATATATAAACCGATCTCAGACCCATTTCTGATGAAATTGTGGAACAACGACGACGAAGAAGAAGAGCAAAAAAAAATTAGAGGAAGAAAAGGAAACGTTTAGTCATTGTCGAAGTTCAAAAGAAATCAGCGATTAAATTTAGAACGCCATTTGTGTATGATATCCGTTGCCCCTTATTTTTTGTTTGTCATACGCAAAAGCTTTGCGATTATATTAACTGCATAATATACGCTCCAATACGGCACACGAAATGCATCCAAAAGAGGATTTTATATGCGCTAACTCGTGACACATATTTGCGAATGCAATTAAATAGTGAACACAACCGAATGGAAAAATGTACGCAGTAATAATAATAAATACAATAGAAAATGAGAAAAAGAAGAAGAAAAAAACGCAAACACACACATTTGAATATAGGCGACAAAAGTGACGTAGAACTAAAGAACGATCAAAATGACGAAAAGAGATATTTAAGTATGACATACATTTCGTTTGGCGACGGGAATCACACGTTTTTGTTCGTCATTGTCGTTGCTACTTACAGCGTTAATTCTTATACGAGTGTAGATGCGTGCACGATTCGTACGGCACCGAATAGATAAGTCGACGAAAGTAAATGCAAAAACCGATAACTTACCCTGGCTTTGTGTACGCATGCAAGCATTCAAATTAAAATGATAAATTGAAGTACAAAAAGCTTACGATGCATTCCACTTTAATTCTTTATCCATTGCAGTTATGTTGATATATGTGCGTGTGTTTTTGCATTCGAAAACCAGAAACGAAAGAAGTAACGAAAATCGAATTGTAGCGCCAAAGAATTACAGATATTGTCATAAGTCCATTTCAATGCTCTACGCCATTATAAACGCCACAATATTAATGTAATAACGGCATGAAAGTTCGTATGCAATTTCTATATTGCACGCACTAGTTGTTGCTGCGATACATCAGTGTATAGACAATTTTCCACTTTTCCCGTAAGTTATGCAATCGCATTGAAACATATAACATAATAATCAACAGCAACAGCAGCAGCAGTAATGCATGCTGCACTTGCTCAATTGCGTAAAATACCCGCTTCATGTATGAATAAAAAACTTGATTTCAACACAAATATCACTGTGGTTCTGTAACGGAGAAATATGGATAATAAAGCAGCAATTTTCTATTACATACTATCCTCCTAATAAAAGAAAATAATAAACGACGAACCTGCGCAACATTGAGTTCGAACTCAATAAAACAGCTCAATAGTGAATTGTTTTCCACTCGTTTGCATTTCAAATATTTAACTCATACTCAAACTTCGACTCATCATCGCGTTGACACAAACGTTCAAATTGAATGGTTATTGCTCATGTTAACGTTCGATTTTGCATAGCCAGTAAAATAGATGCCAATAATATCATTTACCATACGCCATTTTAAAATTAGAAACAACTGGAATTTTCTTATGCTTTGACTAAATCTTTGAAGAAATAAAAATAATGTCAATCCAATTACAGTTAGCTAATATTGAATTGTATATGCGCAATGCTAATAGAATTTGTTCTATGTGCTTTTTTCTATCTTTTTTTGAACGGAAATCAGGAATTATGACACTAAGCCGAAGCCCGTATAGCGAGCTCGATAAAATGAGCCTATTTCAGGATCTGAAATTGAAACGAAGAAAAGTTGATTCTCGATGCAGCAGTGATGGTGAATCATTAGCCGATACGAATGCTTCTTCGCCCGATTTAATAGTACCACTTTCACCAAAAATGTGCGATCATGGTGGATCTGTTTCATCTCAACAACTGCACAGCCAACAATCACACGAGAAAAATCGCAACTCTGTGTCACCAGCAGCACTGGATAACGACTACAATAGCACATCAACAGACAGTACGGGTTGGTTGCATTATCATTTTAAACAGATTTCACCGACTTGTCAAATATATTTGATATTTAACTCTAAAGTAACTGTTAAGATAGCAGCAAATATGAGAATATTTGGAATACCGGAACATTTTCCGAATTCGGAAATTTTTCTAAGAAAAAAAAAAACGATCTTTCAGGAAAAAGTATTTTCGGGAAATGTTCCACTCTTCAAATATTTGCAGTCAGCTCAAATTGTTGGCTTTGAAAAAGAAAGAAGAAAAACATTTGAAAAAGAAAATGACTCCATTGATTGTGTTTACTCAAAAAAAAATGTTTTTTTCTTTTATTTTATTTTTTTCATTAGCGACTGATGTGCGTTCGGATACATTTATGCAAGCATCACCACAAAGTAGTATAACCGTTACCGCAACAAAAATCGATGATAAAAACGTGTCAACCGGCGGATCAACGCAAGCCATTCAAATGTCCATTGCCGAAAAGCAGAATGCGATTGTGAATACAGTGGCCGCTGCAGCGAATGCAAATATGAATTTGAATAAAAGCATCAAGCTGATCAACAGTACCAATAATAATAGTGTATTTTTAAGTAATCACAGTGGAAATGACCGCCGTGACCATATCGCGCCCAATGAAAATATTAACGATAACAACAATAATAACGGCAACAATAACAATGATTCGATGCCTAACACAAGTGTGATTCGATTGGTGGGAGAAGAGCGTTTGCCATCGCCAACAAAACAAGCATTTCAACCGCAAACCACAAAATCTACAATCAATTCGTTTAATGCACCGTCTCAACGAATTATGTCACCGCATGCCACCGTATTAGTTACCCCGTTGCGGATTAAAACTGAAGCAAATTCGCATCAAAACAATTGCATAAATGCAAACAACCATTCAACTTCAGTAACGACTGCCATTACATCGATGTCAGACTATCGAAAAGGTATGCCATCGATGCAACATAATACAAATAATACCGTACCAACCGTTGTTACAATTGAGACCAATAACAATTTGAGTAACAGCCTAAGCAATTGCAACAATGGCAATGGCCATGGTAACGGAAATACGACGACGAATTTAAATCACACAAAATCAACCACATTGCAACGAATTGACACGGATACAAATTCCAAACTAAATCCATTATCACCGCAAAAGGTACAAATTGTTCAAACAACAACGCAACAACAACAACAACAACAACAACAACAACATCAACCACCATCATCACGGGCTGGTCTTCAAATGTCGGCCTCGAAAAATTCCTTTTCACCGCAAATACAAAATAATCAAGATGTAAACAAACATCAAATGCCGCCGATGAAAAATTACATATTCCCGGTGAATTTGCATGCGGCCATCACAAATCCAAATCCAAATCGTATCAAACGTGAACGATCTCCAAATCTGTCAATCAATCCACAAACACAATCGTTACCAATGTCATCAGTTCAGCATTCACAGGCGCCGAATCAATCGATCACAACCGTTACACCAGTCACATCAACCGGTCAAATGTTGCATCCATCGATTCAATTACAGCATCCCGGACGTGATGGTGCCATTTTATTCCGGGTTAAAAATGATGCTCAATTACCGTGTTTGATTCAAACAAACAATCAAAATCGCATCATGTGGAATTCAAATACACGCATAAATGGCGTTAAACCGGAAATTATCGGTGGACCAATACCATTACGATCGCCTGTTTCAAATTCTGGCCATACATCGGTGTCAACGACAAATCCGAATGCATCACAGCCACGCAACACACCAACCGTTATAATGGGTGAAAGTTGTGGTGTTCGTACTATGGTATGGGGCATTGAAACCGGACCACAACAACAACAGCCACCACATCAACAAACATCACAATCCAATTCAATTAATCTACAAAATCATAATCAGATACAATTGGCTGGACCATCGAATAACGAAGAAGCGGCCCAATTGTTGCTGAGTCTTGGACAAAATCGAACAAATGAAATGCGATCGATGCAACAGCAGCAAACAATTCGTTCACAAAATCCACTAAATATGGAACGCCTATGGGCAGGCGATTACAGTCAATTACCCAGTGGACAACAAATACAAGCCTTGAATTTAAGCTCTCAACAACAATGGTCGAATCCATCACAACCGATGAAGGTAATTTACATATATTTACATCGAATTATGAACAATCGAGACGATTATTGGATGGTTTTTATACAATTACAGAATGAACAAGAAGTGCCACCAGAAGACGACGAACAACCGTTAGTTTGTATGATTTGTGAGGATAAAGCAACTGGTTTACACTATGGAATTATAACGTGTGAAGGGTAAGTGTTGCCGTGCAAGCCGGTTTGAAACAGCACCGTGAACTAACTCAAACTTTCTTTCAAAATGACAGTTGCAAAGGATTCTTCAAACGAACAGTACAAAATAGACGAGTCTACACATGCGTTGCCGATGGTACATGCGAAATAACAAAAGCGCAACGAAATCGATGTCAGTATTGTCGATTTAAAAAGTGCATTGAACAGGGCATGGTCTTACAAGGTAAGCAATTTTATTCATTTCTTGTGTTTTATACATGTATTGCGTTGAACTAAAAATTGTGTATTTTGTAAATTTCAGCGGTGCGAGAAGATCGTATGCCTGGTGGGCGAAACAGCGGTGCCGTATACAATTTGTATAAAGTGAAATATAAAAAACACAAGAAGTCTGGACAGAAAGTGAATCATACAGCCGCAACGTTGCAACAACAAGCACAACACCTACAATCACAACAGCATCAACAACAACAACAACAACAACAACAACAGCAGCAGCAGCAGCAGCAGCATCAGCAGCAACAACAAAAGCTCAGCATGATTTGCGGTGATACAAATTCGTTGCTTGCATCGCAACGGATAAACAATTTAAAAACGGAGAATATTGTCAATAACATCCCATCGCATTTGTTGAATGGCACCATTCTAAAAACGGCTCTAACCAATCCAAGTGAAATTGTACATTTGCGACATCGTCTCGATAATGCGGTCAGTTCATCAAAAGATCGTTCTGTTTCGTATGAGCATGCGATGAGCATGATTCAAACATTAATTGATTTCGATGCAATGGAAGACATTGCAACACTGCCACATTTTCCAGAATTTCTGGAAGATAAATCGGAAATTGGTGATAAATTATGTAACATCGGTGATTCAATAGTTCATAAGTTGGTATCGTGGACGAAAAAGTTACCATTTTATTTGGAAATACCAGTGGAAATTCATACCAAATTATTGACCGATAAATGGCATGAAATTTTAGTATTAACAACAGCCGCTTATCAAGCACTACATGGCAAAAAATCAACGGCTCAAATCATTCAAAGTGCACAGCATCAAAGTCAAACGCCGTTTTTGGAAAAAGACGATCCTGAATATGTTCACGAGGTAAATTTTTCATAAAATTACGAAAAAAAAAACTCAATAAAATGACCGTCTACCAATTGATTGCATAGGTGAACACGCATTTGTTAACACTACAAACATGCTTGACTACGCTAATGGGTCATCCCATCTCAATGGAGCAATTAAGACTGGATGTCGGACACATGGTTGAAAAGATGACACAAATCACAATCATGTTCAGACGCATCAAGCTCAAAATGGAGGAATATGTCTGTCTTAAAGTGTATATTCTACTAAACAAAGGTAAAAAAATCAACAATAATCCATTTTTCATTCATTAAATGTGCAATTTTATTTGAATTCGATTGATATTTACAGAAGTTGAACTTGAAGGAATTCAGGAGCGATATATACAAGTATTGCGAAGTTATTTGCAGCACACATCACCAAATAATCCGGGTCGACTTGGTGAATTGTTAGCTCATATACCTGAGGTATGTACACTTTTTATAATTGTGCTCCAACAAATAACAGCTTAAAATTGCACAATTTACATAAACATTCTCTGTCATTTTCTTCTTTTAGATTCAAGCAGCTGCAAGTTTACTGCTTGAAAGTAAAATGTTTTACGTACCATTTGTGCTGAATTCGGCTAGCGTAAGGTAAAGCGGTGGTATTCAACGAACAGTGAAACCAGTTCAAAACATCAACCGACA
The DNA here is from genome assembly GCF_009176525.2 of Contarinia nasturtii. NCBI lineage: Eukaryota > Metazoa > Arthropoda > Insecta > Diptera > Cecidomyiidae > Contarinia > Contarinia nasturtii. Next base: position 2,438,948 of record NW_022197885.1, on the reverse strand, counting down.
CAAAACCTTATGAATGTAAAATCGATTATATAGATGTTAGCCGCGCATCGAAAAATGCTTGAGTTTTTTTTCACATATTTACACATCCACACCGGCAGTACAATGATCGATTTGTTCTCATCTCACATTAAAAAAAAAAAAAAACAACAACAATAACAACAAAAATTAAATTGTAAAGAAATTAAATAATACTGAATGAATGAAGAAAGAAAAGAAGAAATCCTATCGAATTTGCTTTCGAAATGAAAACAATTTGAATTGTTATAATGGAAAAGAAAACTATACGAATATAATAATGATAATAACGATGAACGCGAGATGTACCTATAAAATTTAAAATCATTTTTAAACGTAAATCGTATTAATTTAAAATAAAATTCACACACACACACAGATACACACATACACAAAACGCATGTAGAAAATTGATAAAGAAGAAGACGAAGAAAGGGATAAAAAACAAATAAAATATATGAAACAATTGGAAACAGGATTACCAGAGCATACAAATACATATATATTATATGAATTATATTATAAAATGACTATATTTACACTTTGCATATTAATCTATAGTTATGTATTGTCGCGTAAATAAATGAAGAGAGAAAAATAAAGTAAATGAAAATGACTAACATTAATCTTATAGATGAATTGGAAATGCGTTAGATTTACAACAACAAAAATACACACACATGATGAACGTTGAGATATATGAATAATAACATTTAAATTTACTAAATTAATATTGAATTTGCAAATGTTTGCAGAATATACAAACACATATACACCCACACACCCACATACACACACACAATGACGTGTCAATCGAGTCGTATCGCTTGGTTGCATCGTCAAGCATTTTTATTTTTTAGATAAATTGAAAAGAAAAAAAAACATTGTAATAAACTGCGTTATAATTTCTCGTTTTAATTTAAAAGAAGATATAAAAAAACTATTGTAATTACTATTGAACTATGAATGTATTTTTAAGGCGATATTTGTCGTTCATTTTCATTCTTTATATAAAAAAACAGCAAATGGAAAAAAACCTTTTCTCTCTATCTATTTATCTATCTTTATGATCACTAACAACAACAACAAAAAAAACAGTTCACTGATCCTCCTCACACACACATACACAAAAGCAAATAAGCTCACAGATTTAATTCTATTTCACGTTGACAAAAAAAAAGAAGTCTATGGATGATATGTAAAATAAAGCGAATTATCTAGAGAAAATGTAATATGTAATGCAAAGATTCACTTTATGTTAAGCAAAAACAAACAAAACAGTTGATAAGAGCTATGGACTTATTACTTATAAAACATTAAATAAAACATGAATAGCTATGGTTCCATTAAAAGCTGCTACTAAACTACCGATATAATTAAAACGCATTTGTAAAGAATGGATGAACAAATCTATGAAGAAACATATTTCAAGTCAGCAACAATATTGTTTTGGTTTAACAATTTTAAAACAGATTGATGGCAACATCAGCTATAGATGACTTCTGTTCACTAACATGCGTATTCGACTGGTGCATTGAAAGCAGTTGCGATATATTGTGATACAATGTTCCTTACCCATTGTATATCGTAGGCGCAATATGTTATATTGCCGCTGTGTTCAATGCAGTAGTCGAAGACGCATGCTGGTGAACAGCCGCCATCAATAGCAACAGCTGGGCAGTTGGCTTGAGACATCGTCTGTTTTGAAATACTGAAAGTATACTAACAAACTCTTTCACTGTTATATTTATAAATAGAAAATCGAACAAAGACCACATTAGAACAAGTGCGAAGTAAAATACCGCAGTTATTTTATTTCTAGGCTCAATGAAATGAAACGTTTTGTTCACGTTTGTGCATTTTAACTACCACTATTTTTTTCTATATGCTTTGGAAATTCCACTTTCATTAAGCCTCTTTACACCAAATTCCCATTCCTTCAGTCAATAGCGAAATGTTGGTCATTCGCATTTTGATTTTTCATTTTTTTTATTAAATCGGACCTATTTCGATGTCCATTCATTGTGCACACCTGGTTTTATCATGCTTTATTCAGACTGTATTTTTGCATTTTAGTTTAACTTATCATTTCACTTGACTTTGTTATCGTTTATAAGATACACATGTTTTTTTTCTCTTTAAATGTTGGTTTTGTTTGTTTTTTTGTAGTTTATTCGTAAAAAAATACCCTAAAGACTTGTCTTGAAACTCAATATATTGATTGATTGTCAATCGATCTTGGATTCAAGCTCCCTGTTTTTCATACACTAATTTTTAATCACAATTTTCGACTTTCAAACTAACTGCCTAACAAGCATTCGCATTGAGAAAACCGCGATGGTTTTTCTCTCACACATAAGATCTGTCACTTTTTTTTATTCTGTTGCTCACATACACCACACTCTTGCTCTTTGTTTCATTATTATAATAGTAGACAGAGAAATGGAAAATTAAACAAATATATAGTTACCTTTAACAGAAAATCGATGTCAATCAATCGAAACTAAAAGAAACTTGAAAATGAAAAAAATGATACTTGCAAGTAAATACAAAAATCAAATAGTTTTAATGATAAACTTTTAATGTGAAATAAAAAGAAACTTTGGAAAAAAATGGTAAACTGGTTGAGAGAAGAAGTTAAAAAGTGGAGAAATTGAAACATCTTGCTTGCATTTTTTGTCCAATAAAACAAAATCTTTACGGTTCTACGTTTACATCAAGCGCAAGAGAGATTTATTGTTTTTGAAAAAAAATGATTGCATTAATGGGGAGCAAAAAATATGGAGAAAAATATGAACCAGAAACATCATATAAAATTGTGCACTTGATTAAACGAGTAGAAAACGTACCTTTCACACACACAGAGAAGAATCAGTTAAATAACGGTGTTTGAAACCACGCATACATACATACATATATAAATACACACAGAGAACGTACACACGCTCACATCGATGAAACGGTGTCCCTCTCATATACATTCACAGCCACTGATTCACACACACACATAAGTAATATTAATTTCAAAATAAAATTAAGATGGATTGATTAACAACAACAAACCATTGAACTAATTTTTAATTAAAACAAATGGAGAAAAAAATATATAATCTGTACTAGGAAGTCTGACGAGAATGCCTTGAAATAAAAAAAAATTGTAGAAAAAACGACAACAAGTAAAATTAGTTTGAAAACCAACACAAAAAAATGAGTAAAAAATGATTATGTAATTAAAAAGAATGAAAATAATAATAAAAAATATATTGAAAAAAAAAATTAAAAAAAATGATGAATGTTAATGTGTAAACAAAACGGTTAGACAAGAAATATGCGAAGATTGATTAAGATTTTGATTGAGCAAAAATTCGATGATGATATTGAAAAAAAAAAGAATTAATACACATACAAATAAATTGAAATGAATAGACGCTTTGTTTGGTTTTTATTTCATTCCGTTTGCCATTCATTTTCGGCACACATTCATTTACATCGTTACAAAACACATTTGTTTTAGCTTTTTTTCTAATTATTAGGATTTTACTTTGATGACAAATCCGAAGCAGCAACTTAAAACAACGAAAAAACATATAAACATTTCAATTTGCTTCTTTTGCTATAGTTTGAAGTCAATGCAAATAATATGATAGACCATTACATGGGAATTACAGATGTTCCAAATATGCTGTAAAATAGTGTATTCAACCAAAATAAAAACCACAAAATGTGTTCGAATTCAATTTGGCCCCAGAAACAAGTTCAATAAATATTGTTCAGGTGGGTTACAATCATTCAATGGTCTCATCTGGAATAAATTCCGTACAAAAATGCAAAAAATAATATTACATTAAATCTGAAACAAAAAAAAACATTAGAAATTTGGCATTGAAACTTTTGTTCAAATCGCGTATGGATATACGATCATGACTTATTATACATTACAATGTGTAAATAAGAAATTTTAACAAAAACATCCATACATATTACTATGTAAATAAAAATAAATGTTAATTATATGCAATTCACTTCTAAGATTGTTTTGATTTTTTTCTCACATTTTACAGATTTTTTTAAATATATTTTATACTTTTGAAATATATTCAACTTGACAGGATAAACAATGATATTTCAGCGATATTTTACTCAAAATAATTTCTCAAAAGAGTCATATTTTCAAAACCACAAAAACTATGCATCACAAAACGATTTTTTTAAATTCTGAAGAAGACGAAAAAATGTTGGTCCGGTTGACGAAAATGGGTTAATAATAAACCGCAAATGTTTGTCTGTTTTCGCTTTACTAATCGACAGAAGCGTACTGACGTAATCGCGTTTGCGTTTAAATATGTGATAGCTGATAAAGGGAAGAACAAAATAATTACAAAATTGACGTGGAATATAACGGTTCCATGCATTGGAAAGAAAATGAAAATTTACTTATTTATACTATATATTTGTTTTTATTGTGTTATGCACCTGACCATCGATCACAAACCAGTATTAGCTGGTGTAATGGAGAGATTTGATGAGCTGGAACCAAAAGATTTAGAAGAAAAATTTATAGACCGTGCAATGAACAGCTCTCTTGTTCCATCGTCTCTTAAGTCATTTCTTGATGCCAGAAAAAAGTAAAGTCAAAATAATTTATTCATTTTATTCATCTTGAATTCTTTACAAACAAGACCTTAAACAGTGCAATCAAAAGTGTCACAATATATTTAAGAATTTGTGTGATTTTACAAAATTAGGGTGAAAAGAGCCCAACGTTATAAAAGGACAATGGAAAATGGATTAACTCATATTGAGAATATGGTGACTGGCATATCTAATGATGGCAATGAAAAGAGATCAAGCTTACGGTATAGAATCTAAAAATGTTTTATCTAATCGAAAATAAATCAAATGCTTTGTTTTCAGCTCAAAGGTTTCAAACTGGCTGGGCCGTGGTTTGTCTAAAGTGGAACCCAATTTTGGAAGATTAACCAGTTGATGGGATGTTTGGAACATTATTTATGCCTGTACATGCAACGTGAAATTTAGCATGAAATTATCAAGTGTATCAACTTACGGGTGTGAAAATAACACGTTCCCAAAGTTAAGGTTTCTTCTAAGTGTAATGTATTTAGTAACTTTACAAGATAATCTTAGATCTATTATCGCGACTTTATTTCCGATGGAATCGCTTCAACAATTAAAAAATCTAAACATCTAGTATATGATTTATATCAATCGATTATATAAAGAAGCTAAAAATAAAAATACTCTACTTTCTAACTTTTTTTACTAAAATCATACCCGATGTATTTAAATGATTTAAATCTAAAAAGAAGTGAACGTCATCTTCTATTTCTATGAGTCAAAGGACGCGAATAAATTTGAATATTATACAGGTTATTGTGGATTATAACAGACGCACGTATCTTGTTCCAATAAACGTCTTTTGTTGTTGCCTATGTAATTTAAATGAACACATGATGTAAAGGAGTTTTAATTTCTTGGTGTAATTTAGACGAACTTTGATATTGCACATGTATTGCAGTTGGAGCTATTGATAATATGATACCATTGTAATATCATTTTGCTAAACAATTGAATCGTCATTTTTCAGCAAATATGTTGTCACCGAGAATTCTGAAGACTGAGCATTCATTTCAAAAAAAATTCATCCGAAATGATTCTTTTGTATTAATAATGGCGATTTGAACTTATAAATATTGATAAGATTCAAATTTCAATTTCGACATAAATTTGCAAAAAAGAGTTCTGTTCTTGTAAAAATAAATTAAAAACTGCTATAAAAGAACGTCTAACGTTTCATTTTATTTCATTTACGAAACGGCCGGAATAATGAAGTTTCATTTGATCTTGGCAATACTTTGTTGTTCTGTATTGAACAATTGTGTGGCGTTACCGGACTTAAGCAATGTAGTTTCCTATATTCCAACAAGTGTCACAAACCAACTTATTACTTATGGCGCGAATGTTGCTTTTCCGGTTAGTTTTAATAAATTTTTGACATTGTATTGATCAAATTGTTCTTCATTTTTGTTATACTTTTAGGGCTCTGGGGCTGCACTTAATGCGTAAATGAATAAATAATTGAAAAAAAAATACTTAAATTGAAGTTTTATTTTGAAATTATTATCTATTTTAAAGTGCTAAGGATGCATATGGCGCATATTCGCAGCCGAATGGAAGCTTTTCCTCAGCAGCAGTAGCTGGTGCTAAATCGGGTTTGAATAGGTAAGTGATGTGTCTTAAATTAAACTTTTTCCATTTGAATTTCTAATATTTTTATTTGAATAATTTAGCTTATCCCCTGTTGTGGGTTTGGCCACGGGAGGCATGGAATTCATACAGGACATTTATGAGGGAAAAACTGTGTCTGAATCCGCTATGAAACTGTACGTAAATGATTTAAATAAATAAAAATGATTTTAAATGTGAATAATGAATCTTTAGAGGACAAAAGGCTTTGGGTAAGAATAAAAATCCGACTTCTACGTCTATAAAAGTGGAACACACAGTTGTTTTTACATAGTTTATTTGTTATAATACAACAACAAAAATACCAGAGGCTCAAATGGGAAAAGAAAAAGCGGCTCTTGTTTCGAAGGGTTTAAACTGCGCAAACAGATTTATGACTAAAAATGAGTCAGCTCTGGATATTGCAAAAGATCTGTATGTTGTTTATATTTCATAAATGTTTCTAGTGTTTAAAATTATATTGTCTCATATCACACTTTCTTCAGAGGCAAAGAAGCTTTCGAAGCGTATGTTCCACAAGGCGAGGCAATTTTAACGGCAGCTCAGGTAGCAAATGATATTAAAAATGGAAAAGACGTATCGGAAGTTATTAAGGACGTGTGAGTTGTGTATATTTATTTAAATTGGTGGCATTTTTAACCATTTCAAATGAAACATCTAATCACCTATAGTGGCACCGAGAAATTTAAAAAATATGTTCCAAATGGAGAAGAAGTGTTTACAGCAATTCAGGTCGCAGATGCCGTTCGCAAAGGAGATCCACCTGAAAAGATTTTGGATGATTTGTATGTTGTGTGGCATATGCACATAATTCTTCTTCACTTCCAATTAATCCAAATACCAAAATACTTCAAACATTTTTAGGGGCAAAGACGCTATCACAAAATATATACCAAACGGAAACCAAATTGTGGAGGCAATTCAAGTGGGACAGGCTATTAAGAATGGAAAGACAGATGAAGTAATAAAAAAATAGTGCGTAGAACAATTTTTACATGTATAATTGGAATATCATTTGTAATGTGAGAGTGGAAATAATGAACTTTTTATTCAAATAGTGGTGAAGGAGCTATAGAAAAGTACGGTGGAAATAATCCCATGGTAAAAGGCCTAATGAACCAAGCTGTTAAAACGTTACCAAATATGTAAAATCAATATAGTATCAGATAAGTTTCCCTTTAATCAATTCAATTTAATATGAATTTATTCAATTAGTGTGACCAATCTCCTTCCAAAAAAAGAACCAAAAACAAAGCCTACAGGAAGTGGAACAACGAGTAAATCAACTGCAAGTAAAGTAACACCAAGTAAACTGGCTGCTAGTAAAGTAACACCGAGTAAGCCAGCTGCGAAGAAAGAAACACCAAGTAAACCAACTGCAGGTAAGGGAAGTACAGTAAAACCGACAATATCATCAAGATCTCCACTGAAAGATAAGACAAACTCAAACATATCGACGTGAGTATTAAAGCAAGATGATTGAGTTACATCGATAGATATTTTCAACCAATTTTAATTCGCATTTAAGATCGCGAGAAGATGTAGTAATACAGTCAAAGAAAAAATGTTGGATGTAAGGCCAAAACTAACATATCAATGATTTATGGCACAACAATTGATTACAATTAATCTTTTAGATCGCACCCACTGCAAAAGAGAAAAGAAGAAGAAGAAAGAAAGAAGAAAGGTTTTATGTCAAGAATTGGACTAAAGAAATAGTGAAGAAATGTGGACACAAAACCATATTCATTTACATTTGTGGTCTTTATGGAATATATACGTGAAATATAGATCAATTTGAAATGTAAAAGGCCAAGTTTTTTTCTTTCTTGAAGAAATTGTGAAGAGGTGTAAATTGTCATGCAAGATTGTAAATTTTAATATAAGACAGCAATTTTCGAAAACCGTTTCAATAATGACGTGTTCTAATCCAATTACAATGGAATACGAAATTTAAAAAAACTTATTAAAATTTCAATTATTTCACCGCACATTTTTTTTCTCATTAAATGTCGTCAAATGAGGGGACTGAATATTAATAAAAGCATCTTGATGGTTGAAGCAGATGCGACAAAAAATCAGAGTATGAAATCGCACTTGTTTAGCGAAGAGCGTGGTGTACTTGTCAGGAGCCGCTCCTGAGTTCGTATTGGTATACAGCACACACTAATACAAACAACGTTAGTCACACTAACACATTCATAGCTAGGAGCGGCTCCCAGCAAGCACGCTCTACGTGAGTGACACATTCATGCTCTGCAAAAAATCATGTCATTAAGAAAAAGACCATAGGCATCGTCATTTAAAGCAGGTCAACTCTTGTCCAACCACCATGAGTCCCTGTATATTAATATAGGCGAGAAAAACATCGCACAATAATGCGCCATCTGTTGACGTGGTTATCAATGTATGTAGTTACAAAGACGGAATTGTTGGATGGTGTCTTGACTAAATTTTCATATCGGTTGTTTTCAACCACAATTCGCACACGTCACCAGATGGCGTTTTTACAATATGAAATCTCTCAGTCATGATTGTTGCTCTTGTCGAATATTCGAAAGAAGGGTTTTATAAAATGTTAAGAACACTAGGAGTTAATATCAAAATTTCCTAAATAAAATATTCACTGGACCTCTTCCGAAGCGTTTAATGCGAAAAAATTATGTATTTTTTTTTATTCTTTGTTGCAAAATGTTACATATGCTACTCTGAGGTAAAAACAACAAAGGAATCTATTGAATAATCGTGTTAAAATTGCTCAAAATACGAGATGAATACGTATAAACAGTTGGCAGATAAAATACTTTTCTTTAAACTCTTGATAATAATTGACATAATAATTATAATACAAATATTTTTCAATGGAATTCCATACACAGTGGAAAATAATGTGTTTTGATGAGAATTCTTATCGTTAAGCGCAATGGATATAAAAGTGAGCTGACATCTGATATCAAATTACATTTCATTAATACGGAACAATGAAGTACTATTTCATTTTTGTGGTGGCTTGTTGCCTTATCCCTAGCATTTTGAATGCTCCAACACCGGGCAAAGGTAAAGGTAGTAAAGCTGCAGACAAAGGGAAACATTTAGTTTCAAAAGCAGTGAAAACGGCAACACAGATTGCAGAAAATCCGCTTGTTGAAGCTGGGGCAGATCTTGCAGTAGATCCTGTAACACTTACGGCTGCCAAGGCGTAAGTACATTTCCATATGAAATTTATACGAATGTATTATGCTTTATTAATAAATCATTTCATCGTGTCATTCCACAGTACTGTTAAAGGAGTAAAGAAGTTCCATGAGACTGGAAACTTGGCCGAAGCAGGTCAAGCTGCCATTGAATCAGGCATTGCTAGGTAATTTGATTTTAGCTTTGAGCGTTGCAAGAATAAAATAAAGCGTAAAAAAAATAGTTCTTCTGGTGTTGCTGATGGGTTCATAAATGGAGCTGGTCTTGTCAAGGACATTCATGACGGAAAGGATGTAAAAGCTTCAGTCTTACACCGGTATGAAAATGAGTTTAAAAAAAATAAAAAGCATCATTTCATAATAATTCGCCGTCTTTAGAGGCAAACAAACGGTTAAAAATCTTCCAGGTGGACAGGCGTTGACGCTTGGAATCGATGCAGGAAAAGACTTATTAGATGGAAAAAGCGCCCAACAGGTTATTACGGAAAGGTGTGTTATCTATTTTCATGTTCCTCTTATTTTGATTGTTGCACATAAAAAAAATGCAATATTTCCAGCGGCAAAGAAGCTTTGAAACAAAATGTTCCAGGTGTTGATTTAGCGAAAAAAGTTAAAATGTAAACATTTTGTTAAAACTTAAATATCAATTGATATTAATCAATAAAATGTTCATATTTTAGATTGAGCCCAAATACGTCTCTTGAGAAGAAAAGAAAAGATGCAAAACTGCAAAGAACTTGTTCCAGTTTTCATAAACAGTATGATTTAAAAAAATCATTTTATTTTTAGATAAGCAAACATTTTTATTTTCCAATTTTTCACAGTTTCACATCTTGTTTGGCCCCAGAAACCGAAAGTGATCCAGAGGATTGAAGCAACATTGATAGGTCGAAAAATTGTCATAATGAAATGACATATTCACATTTAAAATGTTTTTCTTAATTATTTAATAGAAATATCTTGAATGAAAAAAAAAAACATATTTTTCTAATCAAAGAATTAATAAAAACTACTGGCCAAAGACAAAAATTTTATTTAGAGCATGAACTAGAAAGAAATATTATCGATATTTGAATTTATTTGGTTGAAACAGTTTTCTTATTAAACGTTTATTATCAACGACGAGATAATATTTAGAAAAATTTGTTGAATATTCGTTTCATTTGTCTCTTAGTTACACTTTCAGTAGCACAATGACTGTTTTGTGTTAACATTTTTGGGTTTGTATGAAAGTACACGTGTAACGCAAAAAATTATAAATAAATGTTCATTGGAATTTGATCATAACTATTTTGTGGTAATTTTTTGGAGAAAACTGTTGTTATTAAATTTAAGTTGTTTCAGTTTTTTCAGGCTTCAATCTCTCCATACAATAGGAACCAAGTAAAAAAACGTTATTAAGATAAAATGTCGATTTATTTCATTTCTGAATTACATTGTCTAAAAAAAAAACAATTGAGTGCTTTGATTATTGGATAATGAATTTTGAACGTAGTTAGGAATTAAATCGAATGAGTGGTGAAAATGTATTAAACTGATTATTCATTCAATACTCTATTACTTCCAGCTCTTTTTATTTTTACTTTTTTGCTTCTTCAATTTCTTGTTTTGGCTTTGACTTGTTTGAGGCTTTGAACTAATTGAGAAAATGAAGAAAATTGATACTATTGAAATAAAATTACTAAATAATAACATCGTACCTTCCTGGAAGTGATTTTTTAAGCTCTTCCATATCAAATGAGAGTTGTTTTCGACATTCTTCATATTCAGGGTCATTTTGGCTGATTCAAAAAGAATATTGTAAAATATAGGTTTGTGGAAAATATAAGTCATTTAAATTATTTTTCTTAGATAAAAAGAGCGTGATCATTCACTCACTTAAAATATTCATAGCAGAGGTCCATTACTTGTCCACCAGGAATAGAATCAATTAAACCTTCTTTTAATCTGAAAATTAAAATTGATTATTTACTCACTCATGGCGCAATCATTTTGCATTAAGACAAACTCATATTTTAATGATCCAACATAAAATCATACCTTTCTTTAAATGAAGATGACATGCCTTTTCCACTAATAAGATCTTTTGCGAGTGCAGCTCCACCTTTGGTTAAAGTTGAATATTCTGGTAATAAGACTTTGTTGGTACTGAAGAATTGATACTTTTAATTTGTTGACCTTTAAAAATAATTCACATATCGCAAACCTCTCTAAGCCTGAAGCCATTGCAGCTTTTCCAGCATTCACCAAGCTATTTGATCTGAGAAATTCTTTTGTTCCGTGCACGATACTGGATGGTGGAAAAAGCATCTTTTTTAATACAATAAAAAAAAGTAAAACAATTTTATATTCTCATTACGCTTTTCCTGCTGCGATGGCAGCTTTCGCTTCAACTGGCACCAATGGGTTTTCAAATACATAGTCTATTCCGGTATCGACTGCCGTTCCTGCTGCCTTCTTCACCAATTCATTTTTGATTGGGGGTGGTGGGGCATTCAAAATGCTACCAATACAGCAATAAATGATTGTGAAAATTAAATAAAACTTCATTGTTTCGTCCGTTCGTTGCAAACTACTAATTTTAAAAAGATACGTTGAATTTCTTTTATACTTGATTAAATTCGTATATAGAAGCCTTAAATTTTAGTTGAATACTATATTATGATTTTAAGTACCAAGTCAAGTTGTTTTTCCAGCTGTTCAAATTTATAACGATATTAAATGATAAATTCCAAAGGATTGACGTCAAGCGGACCGTATTATGAAGATTTAAAATGCGGAAGCCCTTCATTTGCGCCATCTCTCATTCCATAGTTCAACTCAATTTAGTTCCACTGCATTGAATCGAAGAAGAGAAAAAACAACAACAATAACACGGCTACATAGATGACCAGTGAGATACGTATGCTAGTGGAATGAAAGAATATGTGTATGTATGCATCACAGATGTTTTTTCTCCTCTTCTTCGTTTCCATGTTCGTTTCAATGCTACAGAACTATAAATCAAGTTCACTGACATAATTAGAGATGGCGCGGGTAAAAAGTTCCCGTAAAAATAGCTCTCCAATCTCATACAAATATACACCGGTTGATTGACGTCTTATTTGTGAAAAACAGTGAAATATGTTTCTTTTATTATATTTGTTCAATGAAATACTTTTAAATGTTATTCAAAGGCATTTTTTTACGAATTCGGGGAATAAATTGTGTATGATAGATGAAATTGCAAAATTTCGAAATGAAAAAGAAAACAAATGTTTTTCTGCTAGCGACATTTTACATTACACTTTTAAAAATGAAATTTGTGCGTAAAATTATCTTTCAGATAATTCTTAGCTTATGTAAAAAAAAATATTATTATATTGTCATATAACGCCATAAGCAACTGTTTTCATCTAATTTCGTTATTCACATGATAATCTTTGACGAATCTTAAATATTGGAGTTTACGCAGCGAATTGAATATAAAAATAGGCCGCTATTCCAATATATTTTAGTTGAGTTTTGCCACCGATTGAAACCATGAAAACAACTCCAATTTTATCAATACTTTTTTGCTGTATCGGCATCATTTCGTGTTTGCCGCCACCTACTCCACCACCACCACCGCCACCAAATAATAATGAATTGTTCAGAAAAGCAACCGATTTATTGATAGAAACTGGGTTAGACTACGCTTTAGAAAATCCATTGGTGCCCATGGAGGCGAAAATTGCGATTGGAACCTCTCGAGCGTAATTGACATTTTTAAAGCTTTTCAGTTTTTAAAAATTATGTAAATGGCATTTTTAGTGTTACAGAGGGAGTGAGAAAGTTTTCTAAAACAAAAAGCTTTGTGCATGCAGGAAAAGCTGTTGCGGCTTCAGCTTTAGACAGGTTTATAATAGCTGATCATTTCTTTTGCACATGGAAATTAACTAATTAAGGAATTTTTTTTTATAATTTTAGTACGAACAAAATTTTATTACCAGAATATTCTATGTATACAAGAGGCACAGCAGTGTTGGCGAAAGACGTTTATGATGGAAAGGAGAAAAAAACTGCAATTAAAGATAGGTATATATGTCGTCAAGTTCCATATGATTTATTATTGCTTTGTTCTGAATGCCAACCAATCTGTTTTTGAATTTTAGAGTCAAAGAAGGTATCTACGATTCAATTCCGGGTGGATCAATATTGCAATGTGGAATAGAACATTTCTCGTAAGTGCACGTATGATATATGACTCAAATAACTTATTTTTAATACAAATTTTATTTCAATCAAATTTTTGTTAATAAAATAGAGAAAATCCTAGCGATGAGAAATATAATGAAGCGAGAAAACAGCTGCTGGAATTGTTGAATGATGATGTGAAAAGAATAGATTCGCTACCAGAAAGGTATAATATAATTTTTAAAAAAAGTGATATTTGTGCTTAATGTACGTACATTTTCTATATTTAGTTCCAAATCGAAAAATAACAGCCAAAAAAATAAAAAGATGAAACAGAAGATAAAGAGATCACAAAGAAGAAAAAAGTTTTAAACTTTGCAAATTATTAAAGTTTTACAATACGAATATAAGGCGAATCGGTCATATATTTCATGTATTGTATAAATAGACATTAATAAAAAAAAAACGATGAAATGAAGCTCCAAAAAATAAACTGTCAATTTACTTGGGAGTTATGTTCGATGTGTCGATCTATTAGTTTAAAGTCAGTGTTCAGGAATGTGGTAGATAGCTGGTAATGGTACATTGAGCGATTTTACTTTGTTAGGTTATCTTCTGATATGGAAATAAATGAAAGTCAGGACGAATTTGGTTGTATTGAATATTTTGTTTGTATTCTTGATAATTCAATATATGTCACAATAACACATGTAAACATATTACACTCAAAGAGTGCTTAGAAAATGTATATGTATAAGAGTGTATAAAGTTTGGAATGCGTTCGCACCACTATTGTTTCATTTGAATACAATTTTTCCAACACTTCTGGTTTGAATCTTTCCAATATATCTGCGATACTGATTCACGTACAACTAAAAATAATCATAAAAAAATCGGATGGAGAGAAGGTACCTTTGGATTTTCGATGAAATCGCGATATGGATGAACTGAAGTCACGACACTTTGTGATGGTCGCGGACGAGCGTTATTATCACTCCATCTAATATAATTTTTGTTGCATACGATTCAATACAAAAGTGTTTCTCACTTAATGGATATTCCCGACTGCCGTTTTGGCATATAGTAAATTTGTGTAGATACGATTTTCATGGTGTGGGTATCCAAACAAAGTAACTGAAGCACCAAGTTTTGGTGTGTACGTATCAGTATAATATCTAAATATTTTTCCGACTTTTCGGCCGAACGGTAACTCTTTTTTTTATATTTAATCATGGCTATATTATTAGAAAGTAGTCCATCCTTATTAAATTCTGGGTGTAAAATGATATCTTCGTAAGTAGGAACTTGTGTGTAAAAAGGGTGTTCAAGATCTAGCGAACCGATGGCAAAATTCCGTAGGGGGTCCCTGGAAAAATCCAATGGAGGGTCCCTGACGATGTCAACAATTTGTAGGAAATGAGGATAAAATCGTTTTTTTTTTGCTCTTCACTTTTTTGGCGAAAATCCCTAGCAAATCGGAAGAATTTTCTCGGCAAAAAAAAGTGAAGAGCAAAAAAAAAGTCCTCATTTCCCAAATTCCTAACCCTCAAACAGTTCCTAAAAATATTTCAGAGGGGGGTAATCCGAACCCTAGGAACCCTCGTGAGAGACATTATAAATGAAAATGGAACTGCAGAATTGCAGTGTTTAAGCTCCATAAGAAAATGTACAAATAAAAATGGTTGAGAAATAAGATAACAGCGTGTTTATATGAAAAAATGCCTATTATTGCTAGATATCAGCAACAAAAAAATAATATCCCATTTTCATTTTCATCCATTTATATTTTATTTGATCAAATTTATTGAAAGTACAACACGATACAATCGACCTAATTAGTTCGACATAATACAGTAATACAATTTATTTAGTGTTAACATTTGTTTATAATTTTTATTATTTCTTTGAATGGATCTAATGGAATAAGACTCTATTTCCACGTTATTTTAGACACGTAGTCAATATGACATTCGTTTAAAAATAAAAATAAAAATAAAAAAGAAATAATAATTTTCTTTTTTTAAATATGACTCATATATTCACCATATTACATGACATGTGGATAAAACGTGTTTCGCTAATGATCTTAAGATGAAATTCGACTAAACATCACATGGAGCCAGATTTAGTTCCTATAAACTTTCCATAAACGAAAAAAAGCATGAGTAGTAGAATTGTTCAAATGAATTTTTCGCAATGTCAAAATAGCTATCGGTATTTTCATATAATTGCTGTATTCAAATCCGGTTGACAAAGTCAACTTGACACTCGATATTGGTGTAATGGAGTTAAAACGTATTTTTATAGATTGATCGGTTGCTTAAATTCATCACTTTAGGACATTCTTTCCTTTTGAAATCGATTTTTTTAATATTTTCATTACTTGAATGATAAAAATTGATTAACTAAGAACGGGAAACCTGATTTAAGATGAAAACATAACCAAAAGCGTTTTCCGGTCCAAATATTTCCAAACATTTGAACTTTTTGGGTCAACATTTTATTTTTGTTCATTTGTTCGGAAGTTCCGAAGAACCAACATAAAAATGATTTTTTTTCGTAAAAATGTCTGCTCCTTCACAAAATTCAAAGAAATATTAAAATAGAGTTCGTTCAATTTTAGCTATTAATCCACTCTTATTTAATGGTATCGAATTTATACGATGCGTATTTAGATTGATTTCAAAATAACAGAAAATTGACCACAACCACAAAAGGATTGTTTGTTGTTGCATTAGCAATACTTTGCATTCAGTAAAGCGCTCATTTAGAATACAATATAAATTATTTTATAAAATAATTGTATTCGGATATTTTTTAAATCGATAACGATTTATAACCGTTTCTGGGACTTTTTATTATCTTTTCTGGTTGAAGGTTATATTCGTGGGCAACATCTTTTTTCACTTGGAATATAAAACGCGACTTTCAAACGTCATAATGGGTTCGATTCATAAATATGGAAAAATGTAAATGTTTGCATTAAATTAATCTTCTCAGAGCAACTGTTCTTAATTCAAATTACGAATGAATATGATTTAAGCAGATGGAATATAAAGATGGAACAATGCCTCATTTTGATCTAGTCGAGCTTGCAAACGACAACAGGAACAATGAAGTTTTTCTTCTTATTTGCTGTAATTAACTGTATTTGTCCCCCAAGGGACAATGCATTAATGGCTGCAATGAGTAAAACTGTTCTAGTAAAAAATACATTAAAAACTGGTGCAAATTTTGCGATGGGTAATCCAGCAGTTCCATTCGAAGCAAAATTAGTTGTAGGAAAGTAGTAAATAAAGAAAAGTATAGTGAAGAAAACAAAAATTAATTATTATTTTTTTTTGAAATTCATTTTGTAGGAGTGGGAAGAGCGTAAAACTCATATAAATATCAAATAATACTGATACGATTTTATGCACCTAATAATCAATTTTATTTGATTCATGATTTAGTGTCGTTGATGGTACCAATGCGTATATTAGATCGAAAAGCATAGTAGAAGCAAGTAAAGCTGTTGCCACCTCAGGATTAGATAGGTTTGTCGTAAATGAAGTGTTTCTTAACATGACAAAATATGGAAAAATTCAAATCGATTTTAGCACAAACCGAGTTTTATTAACTAGATATGCTGGAATATCTAGGAATATAGCTGGCTTCTTGAAAGACATTTATAGTGGAATCGACATACAATGTGCACTCACCGATCGCTGCAAACAAGCCTTCTTAAGCTTTCCAAGCGGAAAAGTGGTGAAGATTGGTTACGAAATTCGTAACTGTATGAAGTACGAAAAATACCAACGCACTTCATGGTCCCGGTGTAATACTTTTGCGTTTTTTATTTTCTTTCCACAAAAGTGGTCAACAGGTGGACAATGATGTATATAGCAAATGCACACGAGTAGTTTTTGATAAAGTTGCGGAAAGGTAAAATGTGATATATATTTCTTATTTGTATTAAATTTATTTTCAATTGGATTCGATTTAACAATTGCACGTCAAGACTCAAGTCTGATATAAAGGAAACTGTCCAAGCACAGCATAAGAATGAAACTCACTCCCCAAAAGAAGGAATAGACAACAGTCAAGTCATATATGAAGAAATTGAAAAAGAACTGGTTACGTTATTACAGAAAGAGCAGGACAATACAATAGAACAGCTATTGGAGCAAGCACCGGAACATCATTCAGAACAAACATTACAGTCATTAAAAGGAACAGAAATAAAAATGAACGAGACTTCGCAGTAAGTAGAGCAAACACCATTCTTTAAGAATTAATAATAAAAGTATGACTTTTCAGGAATGAAAAAGAAATCGTAACAAAAATCAAAGATGAATCAAAAGCAAAAATGAAGAAAGGATGTCTTCCAATAAAATTGTAAGATCTGTTTACTAATCACATTTTATGTTCAAGTACAACTTCAATTTAACATCATACTTTAGTTCGCGCGGAAAAGAGAAGACGACAAAAACAAATATTGATTCAAGCACCAGAAAAAAGAAAGTACGACGTTTTAATTTCGCAAGTGGATTAATTGCGTAAGTTTCTTTGAATCAAGCATAAAAATGTTCATCAGTAATATTTGACTTTTGAATACCTTTTTTCTTATTACATAAAATTGTTTTCATGCAAATTTAATCTTTGCAGATGTTTGAAGCCAAAAACATTGGATTAGAGCAAAATGTGAAGAAAAAATCCTATGTAGTAGAGCCTCAATTTCAATTAAAGAGAGAAAGAAGTCGGTTGATGTTAACTATTCAAGGAAATTTCGATCGGAAATAAAATCAAATGTTTAACTCTCTGACAAGAGTATATTCTACGAATTAACAAAAATTTTTCGTTTGAATTTAACCAAAACTTCATTCATAAACCAATTTAGATGGACATTTACTTTTTTAATATTGTTTAATGTTATGTTTCTCATCTAAAGTTGATGAAATTGACAAAAATACGTAAACTTAAATAATAATGATATCGATTCGGAATAGTTTCGAATTTGATCAACAATAAAAACGAAAGAAGGTTTCTAAATATTCTAAAATGATAAAATTGATTGAGTAGTTATAAATTTGATTACATTTTTCCTGATATCACTATAATTTTCTCATAAAGATTTCAATGACAAACTTCACTGCAAAAAAAAATTTCATTAAAAAGGAAAAAACGTGTTTGACAAATGAAATTTGTTCTAATAATTGGAAATATTGCAATAAAGTTGTGTTCGCTGAAATGGTTTTTAAGTGAATGTGGCTACATGGCACAAACCATTTCGAAAGCATCTGTTCAACAAGTGTTTTCAGTTCCGCAAAAATGTTAGTCTCAAAACTTGTTATATTATTTTTCATCGGAGTTTTGCACTCTTCGATCGCCAATTCGAGGTTGGATGACGATTCACAAGCTGTCGTAGAAGCAAACGCACAAACAAACAAACAAGACAAGTTGTACATAAATATTGATTATTTTCTCTTAATTTTATATCATAGTAATGTTTAATTTATTGAATTCGCAAATAAACAAAAACCAAATAGAACAAATAATAGGGCGCTTGGAAGAGCTGATGACGAAACTGATTTAAACTCACCCAACTCTGATCATCATCGTTCGGGGAATCTTGGACAAAACAATGAAAACAATCATATGTCGATGGTTTCCATTCGGTACGCAGAGCTTATTTCCATAAATAAAGCTTTATAATAATCATTATTTTATTGCTTAGTGATGGTTCATTCGGAAGCATTGGCGGAACTGTGTCTAAAATTGCCGTCGATGCGGTACAAACATTGCAACAAGGCGAAACATTCCACATGGCTATCTCTAAAGAGTGAGTTTACATGAATGATACTTTTTATGTGGTATTCTATTCT